>NC_088683.1:329085798-329388828 GCF_028017835.1 Emys orbicularis | reverse complement strand
CCCTTGACTGCCCCCCCCCCCGGAACCCCCTACCCCTTCTCCAACCTCCCAGCCCCCTTACCGTGCCACTCAGACCAGCGTGTCTGGCTTCGTGCAGTGCCAGACACGCTGCTGCATACATGCTGCCGTGCTCCCCTGCGGAGCCACAGCCCCCTCCCCCCCCCCCAGCACCTGCCTTCCAGATTTGAACACCTCAAAATTCAGGAGTGCTCAAGCTCAGTTACTTCATTTCTCCCAAATCAAATATACTGATCCACTGTAACTTGCTGTAGAAAAAGTAGAATAAAATTGAGCAAGAAATGCTTCCCAGTGGTTATTAGGACTGGAATTGCTATTTTCAACAGCCATTGCCTTGTTTGTTTGTTTGTTTAAAAGGAAGACAGTGATATCGCATTGGCAAATTCCCCATAGAAAGAAAGAGTGAAACAAAAGAATAATAAAGGCACCTCAACTTTTCCTCATTTATGGAGGACAGTCTTATAATATGCATCCAGATATCCTCCAATCACACAAGCTGAAAATTGTTCCACTTTACCGCAGTTCTGTAACCATATGGGAACCAATCCTGTCTGTGTTCTGTGCACATCCAAAATTCCTGCTGAATGACCTGCCCGGGGAGCGAGATACCAGTGACCCAGGGCTGCGGCGGAAGGAGGGTGCAGGTCGGGGGGAGGGGGGAGAGCCCAGGGCTGGGGCGGCAGGAGGTGTGTGGGGGGGGCAATGGGGGGAGTAAGGGGGAGCCCAGGGCTGGGACGGCAGGGGGTTGGGGGGTGAGAGCCCAGGGTTTGAGCGGCGGGGGGGGGGGGGCGGCAAGGAGCCCAGGGCTGGGACGGGGGGGGCAGCCAAATTTTTTTTTGCTTGGGGCAGCAAAAAACCTAGAGCCGGCCCTGGTGGGATCCAGCAGATCCAGGTGCCGGATCCGGGTTTTTGCAGTGCTTATGCTCCGGATGCAGTGGGGCGCGGGTTTGGGAGCATCGGGGGCAATTAAGCCGGGTCTCTATTTTGATGGTACAATTTAGGGGCTTGGCTTTTGACATGGGCAGCATCTGGCAGGATCCAGGTAGAGCCAGCTGTTCCCTTCTCCTGGCACTGCTCAGCGCAGCGTCCTTGGGTGCTTGCCATATTCGGACAGGGGCTCATTGACCCTCCCCACTCCTCCCCAGACGCCGGGACAGGCGAGCTCGAGGCTTTGAAAATTAGCCTCCGCTGTGAGCGTCTAAAATGTTCTTGGCACCCGGGGCCCGGGGCGCTGCAGCGAGCCGCGGGGCACTTGTCCAACATTCGCTCCAGCTCCTCCACCGAGCGAGTCCGGGTCTCTAACACCCCGGCGCTGTCATCGGCGAGCTCCCGCGGCCAGGCTCGCCTGAGCCCAGTCCCACCATGCAGCAAGGCCAGGTAAGGGCGGGGGGAGGGCAACGGGTCGGCTCCGTTATACGGTGCCAGGGGAAGCAGACGATCGGGCAGACACTTGTGGTTCTGTCTTGCGATCAACGCCCCCCCCCCCCCCCGACACACACACACACACACACACACACACACACACACACATATACACACTCTCTTTTGCCAGCTGATGCGTTGGGGCTCGTTCCCGTTTGGCGCGGGCTGATTCAGAGCCAGAGTTACGGGGCGGGGGGGGGGGGTGAAGGGGGCAGTAAAAGCTGCAGCGCTACAGATCAGATGCGTTTCCAAAGGGCTGGGATGAGCTGAAACCGGCAGGGGGATTTGGAGGCAGCGGAGCTGCGATCTCGGTCGGCGCCAGGGGAGCGGAGAGCGCTGTGCAGTGGGGGCTCCTCTAGGAGGGAGGGGGCCGCTGGATTCGGGGACAGAGACGTGCCCCCAACTCCCACGAATCGCCCGGCGCCGGCCCCGGGGATTACAGGGGCGGCCGCTGGGCAGGGGCCATAGGAACGCGCGGCCGTGGCGGGCAGGAGGCAGCAGCCCACGAGGAAGCGTCGTTTCTCGCTGTGTTGTTATAGGGCTGGGTGCTGCTGGCAGCTCTTCTCCTCGCTGGGCTGGGTCACCCCACATCCGAGGCCTTCAAGGTGAACAGGCGCCCGGTGCGGACTCGAACCTGCGCCGACCGGCCGGAGGAGCTGCTGGAACAGCTGTATGGGAGGCTCACCGCGGGCATGCTCAGCGCCTTCCACCACACCCTGCAGCTGGAACCGCTGGAGAAAGACCATAACGTGAGCTGTCCGGCAGGGGGCAGAGCAGCCAGTGAGAAAAAGTACCGCCTCCCTATCAACCTGCACAGCGTCTCCCCCTGGTCTTACAGGTGACTAGAGCCCTTATTTACTTTGCTACATTCGCAAGGGTGGCACAAGCCAAGTGTGGGGATTATGGGGCCACCGCTGCCATGGTCTTCTTCACAGGCTGAGTTTCTTGTCAGATCAGAGCTGTTCCCCTGGCACAGAGCACAACAAAGGCAGGTAGAGAAGGAAGGCTGGAATTAAGACAGGATGTCTTTCTGGGAGATAAGTGCTAGCTCAGTAGGAAGTTATGGGCTTGATGCAGAAGTTGCTGCGGTGAGGCTCTATGGGTCCATATTATGCAGGTGGTCAGACTAGATGATCATAACGGTCCCTTGTGGGCTTAAAATCTACGCCTCTGAAAACCTGAGATTCCTTAATTAACATGCATAAAGGTTTCTGTACCTTTGTGGCATGATTCTACTTTTCATGTAAGGACCTAGCTCCGTTCAGACAAGCCTCCCGGAACAGAGATGTGTTGAGCATCAGTCTCTAAGAGAATGTCTCACAATAATTTGCACATGGACTAGTGATGCTGGAACACACAAGAGTGTAAACTCTTGGAGTGAAATACTGGCCCTATGGACGCTTTGCCATGGGCTTCAATGGGGCCAGGATTTTACTCCTAACATTGACAATAATGTCAAGGTCCCGTGTTTCCCCCCCCCCCCCCAAGAAAAAGGCTGAAGCCCACTCACTTCCCCACCTGCTGTCAGTGCTGACTCAGGAGTCACTTTGACTTTCCTTTGATGTTGCAGTTGGGTGTGAATGGCCTGGCCTGCTGCTCTGCAGTGACGGAAGAACAAAGTGTCGGGCCGAAGGCTGGGTTCAGTAGCATTGATCCTGAGGTGTGAGGAATCATCTTGGGGAGCGCAGTGGTTAAAAGATATTAGAAAAAAAACAGACAAAGAGATTTAAAGAATTAAAATATGCTATAAAATAGTGCAGTGTGAGGTAAAAATATAAAGCTACAAGAGAAATACATAAAACAGGCTAGAAAGAGAAGTGAACAAGTGCCACAAGTACTCCTGTTCTTTTTACGGATACAGACTAACACGGCTGCTACTCTGAAACAGGAAAATAGAGTTGACATTAAGCTTTTTTCTTAAATAGAAAGTTTTTCACCACCATCCGAAAGGTGGCACATGGTACAACTGCCCCATGCAGAATCAACTCTCTCCTGTAAAACTGCCACCAAGAATCCCCCATAATTTTGCAGCTGTTCCATGGAGGTACACACCCACAATTGGTCAAGTCAGCCTGTAGTTTAGGAGCACTCTTACACTCCTCATTGAAACGAAGCTTTATACCAGGTCGGACATGATATAGATGCCGTTTGGAAAGGGAACGTTAGTTACAAATTACACAATCTTTCCTGTTTAATAAACTGCACCTTGTGAAAAGAAGCATCTGACTGGCAGTCAGAGCCTAGGACAGTGCAGGAATCTGATATAACGACATAGACTGGGACTAAGGGACAGTAACCTCTTCAGTGAAGAGCTCTGAATTTTCAGTACATTTATTTTTTCAGTTACAGCAGGAAATAACAGATACGTGCATGAGAGAAATGTGGGTGGAAACATGACTCGATTACCTAACATTTCACTGAAAATAAATAAAGGAAATCCAATCCAAGGTAAAGTTAAACATTTAGGAGGCATTTGGCCTTTAGCAGAAAAAATAAACTATGAAGAAAGCAGGAGCAGAACACCAACAATGGTGGGAACCATTAATATTTTAAAATGATTTCCTCAAAGAGAGAGACATTACTGTACACTTAAAAAAAATCTGTTACTAAATAAAGAAAAGCTACCATATCCTAAAGTGCAGTTATACTCTAAATGATGACTTAGGCCTTGTCTACACTAACGAGATAAGTTGATCTAAGTTACACTAGTTAAGTTATGTAAGTTATGTAACTGAAGTCGATGTAACTTAGATCGACTACACCGCACTAGATCGGTGGGAGACACTCCCCTGTTGACACAGCTTCGGCCTCTCAGGGAGGTGGAGTACTGAAGTCAACAGGAGAGCACTCTCCCATCGACTTATCACGTCTTCACCAGACCCGCTGAATTGACGCCGCTGCATCGATTGCAGCAGTGCCAATTTAGCTGGTAGTGGAGACAAACCCTCAGTATCAGCAATACCATGGGGCTTCATGCTTGACTCTTAAGATCCTCCGTACCATATCTGAAACTCAGAAATAAAAAGGTATTTTTCCTGACTGCTGGCCCTGAAGACAGCCTGGAATCTGAAAGTTAAACTGAAATTTAGGTCCACATTGTCTTCTGTGTAGATTACTCCAGTGTAGGGGTTTGGTAATGCTATCTGATCCTTCCTTTTGGGGCAGCCACTCTCACTCTGACAGAAGGGGTTTTCCCACTGAAACTCGGTGATTTTGAGAAATCCAGAAAAGATCAGGATGAGGAGGCAGGAGGCCCTGTGCTTTCACAATGCCTTGATTTAGGTCAGAAACCCCCATGGGGCTATGGGTGATAATCCTGTTGAGTAACAAAGATATTTTTTAAAAACTAGTAGTGAAAGTGTGTGTGTGGACACAGCATAACAGTGAGATCCATGGATTTCATAGCAGTTAGTATCCTTAAGCCAGACCCTGTCCTGGGATCTAAAATGCATCCAAGAGCAATGTGTGCCATGTGTACAGTTATGATGTTCCAAGGAGGTACCTTCACATTCCCCACTGCAAAGGAGTTGGCTTCTCTCTCTCAGGATGCCAGGCCACACACAAGGAAGTAAAATAAAATGAGTTTTTTAAAGCATTGAAAACAAGCTATGATCCTGTCCCCTGTACTTCTCTGGGCATTGTGCCTGAAGAAGGAATGGAGGACTGGGTCCTTTATTTTCAATCTTCTAAAAGGAGACTGTGAACAATAGAGAGTTAAAAACAAGCCCAAACCCAAAAGAACTTGTATTTCTCTTTAAATTTCATACGTGCTCCTGTTATGATGCTCTGAGTAAAGGACAAAGTCACAGTCGGGCAGCAGGCTTGAAGATAAAAATACCACCTCATTAAGGACCTCCAATAAATATTTACTTTGTGGCATGTTCCCTGCTTGTTTTTAGCTCAAAAAATAATCCCATGTGAGATAAAAACAGTTCATTTGCTCAATGAGGCCTTTATAGACAAACTCATATTTAGGAATATTACATTTTCTTGTAAACATTGAGGATTTTTTTTATAGCTACATAAAAAATACACAGAAACCCCAAATATGTTGAAATGCTGAGAATAGCATATACCAATAACTTAACTAACTCACACCCATTTGTTCTGCCATATATTGGTCCTCTCAGGATGTTGTTCTACCTGGGATAACAACAACAAAGCAAGGCCTCAATTCCGCCATCGTGTCTGTGTGGACAGACTTCTTTGACTTCAGTGGAGCTCAGCACAGGTACAGCCGTCTGTTCACCCAGCACCAATCACAGGAATGGGGCCAGTCTTAGGAAAACGGGGATCATAAAGCCATAAATCCACTGCCCTCTCCTCCAGACATCTCAGACTGTGCCAGTCAGACAGCTCCAACCTCTCTCTCTAGCCATTCAAGTAACCCTAGACTTTTAATATTTATTTACAGTATTGTATTCCTGTGTCACCTAGGAGCCCCAGTCAGGGGCCAGGACCCCAGCGTGCTAGGCACTGTACAAACACAGAACAAAAAGACACTCCCCGCCCCCAAGAGTTTACAAGCTATTCTTGGTATAAGACAAGAGACAACAGATGGATACAGTCAGACAGGGAGCACAAGGAAACAGTGAGATAGTATTGGTTAGTGAGAGAGGCAGTGGTCTCTGCATGTCATTGGCCTTACACTTTTTGTCGGCATCACGGCAAAGGAGAATTTTGAAGAGGGTTTTGAAGGAAGACAAAGAGGTGGCTTTGGGGAGCACCTCCCAACCTTGAGGGGCAGCTTGGGAGAAAGTGTTGAACAACAGAGAAGCCCCCCATGTTTTATAACAACTGTTTTTTTATTTTTAGTTTAAATTTTCAGTTGGAGCTCAGAATGAAGGCAAAAGAATGTTTGAAAATAATACATGATTGGAGGGGAATCCTGGGGCTGTGCTGCAAACTACTGGCCCAGTGATGCAGAGACCTAGCATTCACTGCCTAAAACTAGATCTAGTTGGCAGGAAAATTTGCCTGATATTCAGTCTTTTATTAGATCATTACTATAATGGGGCTCCAGGAGCCATCATAAGATAAACAATAAAAATGTATTATCTTATTTAAGACATGTATTCTCTTGTCCTCTACTGTCTATGGTACTGTAAATTCTTAATGTCAGCCTATGATTTCATAGACGTCTGAGGCCAGAAGGGATTATTAGCTCATCTAGTCTGGCCTTCTGTGTATCACAGGCCATAGAATTTAACCCCGTAATGCCTGAATCCAGCCCGTAACTGTTTGAGCAACAGCATATCTTTTAAAAGGATATGCAGTCTTGATTTAAAGATTTCAAGTGATGGAGAATCCACCACACCCCTGGGTAAGTTGTTGCAGTGGTTATCTAGCTTCGCAAGTGCCACCCTAAATATTTCCTCTCCCTCCTTGATATTTTTCATTCTTTGAGTCATTGTAGACCAGGGGTGGGCAAACTACAGCCTGCAGGCCGAATCCGGCCTGCAAGCAGTTTTAAGCTGGCCCGCGAGCTGCACCAACGGCTCGACTTCTCTCCAGCACTCTGGCCGGGGCACTGCGTTGGCGGCCAGACCACGTGGCTCCTGGACCCAGCGTGGCCCCGCTCCAGCGCCTATGCACGCCAATGGGAGCTGTGGGGGCAGCGCTTGCGGACGGGGCAGCGTGCAGAGCTGGAGAAGGGACATGCCGCTGCTTCCGAAGCCGCTTGAGGTAAGCACCGCTCACAGCCTGCATCCCCTGAGCCTCTCCCCATGGCCCAACCCTCTGCCCCAGACCCAATCCCCCTCCTGCTCTCCAAACCCCTTGATCCCAGCCCAGAGCACCCTCCCCAGCCCTACCCCAGAGACCGCACCCCCAGCCAGAACCTGCACCCCTTACTGCACCCCCGCCCCAGCCCTTATCCCCCCCCCTCCAAACTCCTCGGTCCTAGCCCAGAGCACCCTCCTAAACCCCAAACCCCTCATCCCCAGCTCCACCCCAGAGCCCGCACCCCCAGCCGGAGCCCTCACCCCCTCACACACCCCTCACCTCCCCCCCTCCCCAGCCCGGAGCCTCCTCCCGCACCCTGAACTCCCCATTTCTGGCTCCACCCCAGAGCCCTCACCCCCAGCCAGATCCCTCACCCCCCCCCCACCCCAACCCCAATTTTCTGAGCATTTATGGCCCACCATACAATTTCTATTCCCCAATGTGGCCCTTGGGCCAAAAAGTTTGCCCGCCCCTGTTGTAGATAATGATCATCCCCACTTTAGCAGCCTCTTAGCCTAGCTTCTCTCTAACTTTCCTTGCAAGCCACTGCCCACCATCAATCTGATCATCATTTGTTGCTCTAATTTCCGCTAAGTTGCCAGTGTTTTTCTGGTGGCAGGGTGCCCTGAAGTGAGTGTAGAGTCCAAGGTATGATCACACTGGCGCTGCATGCAGAGGGATTGTCCCTTCCCCTACTCTATGACATGATACCACTGAACATGCAGGTCTAAAAACGCTCAGATTTTGCTACAAACACACTGTCACCCTGACGTCTAGCAGCCTTAGTGCTCTCCAGTTTTCTCTCTGCCATTCAAGAGCTACATTATAGATTGTTTTTTTCTTTCCGGATGCATTAGCTTAGTTTTTCCCAAACTTATGTTTCTGCCCCTGATTTTAATCTGTCTGGGATCTTTGGTATTATTTCTCTGTCTTCATTTGGTATTTGCAGCAGCTCTCAATGCAGCAGCATCTGCAGATTTCATTATCATTAACATCCTGTTTATACCCCCATCCTTAATTCTATCCCCCATCATGAATAATGAAGAGGTTAAGTCAGTCCAGGCCTAGCTCCAAGCCCTGCAGTACCTCCCAGGACACCTGCCCCCAGCTCAGCACACTGACATTTATCACAGTTCCTTATTTAATCTCTCAGTTCACATGACAGCATTCCAAGCCAAACCACCTGGGATTTGTCATATAAGAGTTCCTGAGAAAGAATCAAATGCTGCACTGAAATCCTAGTGTCTGACACTCACCTACCACATCCCCTCATCCAAGTGTGTAATTCTATATCCATCTACACAGATATATTTTCAAAGCAATCAACTTAGGCTGTAAGGATGCATGCATGATCCATCTGCAGCCTCTTCCCTGGTCTTTGTTCTGCATTTATTACTGCTTTCCTATCCTTTGGTCCTTCATTTGCTTATACAAACATCAAGACTTACATCATTTTTGGCTTGCTACCCCTCCGAAACACATGAGTTGCCATATGGATCAGACCATAGGCCCATCTGGTCCAGGATCTCGCTGCTGGCAGTACCTAACCCGTGGTGCTTCAGGGGGAGGTTGTTGGAGGAGGGATGCATAAAAGTACATCTGCCTAATATTGAAATCCCATCCTGCTGGCCAAAGAAGATCAGTATACGACCTGTCGCATGAAATTTAATTACCCATATCACTGTTACTTTGCAGAGCTATAAAGAGCCAGTAAACTGAAGTCACTAAATTAAAGTCAATGGGAATTGAGCACGCTCAGGATCTCACTGGATTTGCTGAGCACTTCACAAGATGGGGCCCAGAATTATCCATGCTTACCGCAAGAGCTCCTGTGAACAGTGAGCCCTGCAGGTTGCCTATGCTCTGGAGGGTCATATGTCTACTCAAGGAACTGCTCTTCCTTTCTAAGGCTATTACATGAATATGCATTGGGGTCAACTGACATCTGCTTTTAGGAGGAGCTGGCAAGGCCTGTGCTTCTTGGTCATTGCTCAAGTTTAGCACTGCTTCAGTAACATTGGTACTAGTGCTTGGTTTGCCACCTGCAAAGTGCTGCTTGCCCTGAACAGAAGGGGCTGCGCTCACTTAAAGTAAGAGAAGCCCCACACACTAAACTTGTATCGACAGACACATGAGCAGCTTTCTTCATGTGAGCAGAGCCACTCAATGAGTAAAGTTACACACAACTAAATGTTTGCAGGATCTGATCTTCAGTCTAGGAATCATGGTATATCCTGGTCCCCCTGACATCCATGGCAAAACGTCCACCCAATAGTTAGTTGTGGGTGCATGAGGCATTCCAATAAGGCAGGTGTATTAATCAGATTTGTTTTTATCCTCCAGTATATAAATAGTGTAATAATCATTTATAGCTGATTGGTAGGAATGTATTCAAGTCTCTCCAAAAAATCCATTTCTCCGAGTCCCACAAGAAGTGGCTAGATACATTACACAAAAACAACCATGAAGTCCCTCTCACCTCTGGATTCCCCTGTATAGCCTCTTCTGTGTCTGTCTCTTAGGACCCAATCCTGCATCAGGATCAGCTTCTGCAGCCCCCAGGCCTGGGGGAAAGTGTCCCCACTAGTGGATCCTGAAGCAGGTTTGAGGCCTTAGACTGCCTTTATTTTTGTGTTCTGTACAATATCAGGCTCATTATCATTGCTAATTAAATAATCACCATCTCCTTTTTACAACATACTTCAGGTTATTACTTCAGCAGTGGGTTACATAGTAAGATATACCCTAAGATGAATATATTAACAAACATCTCCAAAATTTCCTAAACAGGAGCTAAATTGCTGGGTTCCTCTTGGCCATCCTAGTCCCCCGCTGAGTCCTGCTGAATAACACTTAGTACCACAAAATATTTAAGGTAGGAGTCAGATGGAATTTTGCTACAGCAGCACCAATTGTGATTTGATCTCCTCTTGGAGTCTTCTCCTGCTTCCCGCTTTCCATACAGAGAAGGTGATGAATATCCTTTACTTTCTAATACCATCTTCTTCATACACTTATTATAATCTAATGTTCAGTCATCCCTCTCCCAAGTGATAATGGTTTTTGTTAGTGTGTTTGTTTTGTTTTTTACAAATGATTTTTCTCTCTATAAAAATGCCAGTTTTAGTGCTCATGTATTTAAAATTCTAGTAAAGAATTACAGGAGGAAATCCATCTTCATCTTTGCTAACTCAGGCTCAGGCTGGCTTAAAAAACTGCAGTATTTTAAAAAAAAATTATACAAGGGAAGGGATTTTTCTTGTGAGTAAACTTCCATTGACTTTTTCAAGCACCATATCCAGGATATTTTACAGAGTTCAGCATTATCGTATGATACAGTGAAATAGCACAGAGGCGCCGCAGAACACAAATCTGCTATTAATCAGATCCTTACTTTAATGCATCTGTGTAATGATCAGCTGGACCTTATCAGAGTTCTAGAATGCAGAGCATCCTCCCATTACTGAACATTCTGAACAATTTACAGGATGGAGATTTCAATGGTGCTAGTTTTGTTATGGAGAGATACCTACTTCTCTACTGGAGGTGTTGCTAGGGTTCTTTAGTTAATTCACTTTACACTTAATTTGTTTTACATATATATTGGGCAATTGACTGCTGGTGTGAATGGACACACTGACACTGACTTTGCAATTCAGCGGGGTTGCAGGTGCTCATCCCAGCACTGAATCTGACCGAGTGCATGTAAAGCGCTCGGAAATTGTAAAGTGCAATATAAAGTGATAAAGTATGATTATGAAGATCACCTACAGGCACAGCACTATAGGACAACCAAATCTTTAGACAAGTCAATGCTTTGCAAGTGTTGCCCCTTCTGACAAAGTGGCCTTTCAAAGTTTGCAATCATACTAAGCAAACAGCAGGAAGTTTGCTTTTCATTGGGAGCTCTCAAAGCACTCAACAGGGTCACAAGAAAGAGCAAAGCCAAAAACTAGTCACATTTCACCAGCTGCTTCAGTTCAGTAGGGAATTTAAATTTATTTAGAACAAACTTTAAACACAGCATCTGTGTACAGCTGACTGCCAGAAGATCATTTCTGTATGTTTGAACTGCTGTCTAAAGGCCAGTTAGCATTAACCACCAATAACACAGTGATTACATGGTCACATCTTTAGTCACATGTGGGAAAGCGTTCATGTGAAATTAGAGCATGCCCCAACCTATTCAGTACTGATACTTCTTATAAACAAAACATTTTTAGTCCTTTTCTAGGGAAAGAAACAAGTATGTTATGAATTGCAATCCTATGAGCGATGGAGCTACACTGATTTGCCACAGTTGAGGATGTAGATGGACCCTGTACGTGAACATTCAGGTTCTACACATGAATACAGGAACAGGTGTGCAGTGGCACAGATTGTATGAAAGGAAGACATTAAAGCTGACGGACTTTTCATGACAGCAGCCCTGGTGATCTCTGAGCAATTCAAACCAAAGGAGACAAAGCACAGAAAGACAATGAGGCTTTAGAGTAAAGGTTTCCTATTAAGATTTGGGCTGAAGCCTCAGAAGCTTGGATCCAGATTCAAAGTTCAGGGACATTTGGGTGCAGAGTTTAGCTTCAGCCTATTTTATGGAGAGAAACCAGCCGTGAAGTTCTGGTCTGGCTCCAAAACCTTTCCAGAATTTGGATTCAGGCTTTGGCTCAGAATCAGCTCAGATTTCTTCCATTCCTTTTATTACTATGGAGTTAAGGTAGCAACCCCACAGTTCAGATTGTAAGACACTTTCCATACAACACCCATTTTGATCCAATCTATCTTTCCCAAGTGCCCTTCCCCCACACCATGCAATTGAGAATATATACCCCTCTGCTTAGAGGATATTTTTGGGGAAAGTTCAGGGTGGATCAGTGAAGGTAAAAAACAACTAAAAACTCATATCTTTGCATGGGGCAAGAAGCCTCTATTAGCCAGTGAAGAAGTAGGGAGGAGGGATAGCTCAGTGGTTTGAGCATTGGCCTGCTAAACCCAGGGTTGTGAGTTTAATCCTTGAGGGAACCGTTGGGGATTGGTCCTGCTTTGAGCAGGGGGTTGGACTAGATGACCTCCTGAGGTCCCTTCCAACCCTGATATTCTATGAAGTGCTTTCATGGGGTCCAATAACAGCCTAAATCGTGTGGCATAGAAATTACTGGTCATAGTTCAGTGTGAGGTGAGGGTTTTACATATATCAATGTAAAAGATGAAGATTATTCATCATCCCCATTTTGCTGGCCCCAAATCTGACTTGTGGTAATCTTGAAACACAGATATTACCTAGAGAAAGAGAGCAGGCATAGTGGAGAAAGAGGAAGGTTGCAAAAGGCCTGTAACATTGTTGACATTTGAGTTTAAAGGAGTTATTTATGTTCTGTGGGAAAAGCCAACATTTAAGAGACAACAACATACCATATGGTATAACCCAAAGTATGCATCGATTGCCAAAATTTACCTTATTATGGGGCTGTTGAAATCAGTTGTGTTTCTGTCTGAGGGGGATCCCTGTAGTCTACCCACAACAGCATACTCCTTAAAATAAAGATACACCAACAGGCTGCGGCTTTTATATCTGGGAAGTGGGTGTGACCCTTGACCCTAGGCCTGTGGCATTCTGGGAAATGTAGTTCAGGAAACCAATGTGAAGTCCAGCATGTCAGCTTACAACTAGTTAATTTAGAGAATGTAAGGAGGTAATGAGTTACCTGATTAGTTTGCATTACACATGAGTAAATGTCTTCATTCTTTTCAATGAAGAGGGAAATTTTAACTCTCTTATAGGAACACAGGAGTTGCCAGACTGGATCAGATTCGTGGTCCATCTAGTTTTGCACCCTGTCTCCAACAGTGGCCAGCACCTGGTATTTCAGACAAAGGGACAAGAACCCCAGAGTAAGCAGATGTAAGGTAACCTGCCCTCCATGAAGGTCTAATCATGATCCCTTTTAGTTAGAGATTGGCTTAAATCCTGAAGCATGAGATTTTACCTCCCTTCCAATACTCTATTTTTACCATTAACTATTATAACTGGATATTCTTATTATCTGAATAAACATCCTACCCGTCTTTGACTCTTCCTAAGTTCTTATTCATAGATTCATAAATTCCAAGGCCAGAAGGGACCATTGTGATTATCTAGTCTGACCTTCTGTATAACACAGGCCAATGAACTTCCCAAAATGATTCCTAGCACAGATCTTTTAGAAAACATCCAATCTTGATTTAAAAATTGTCAGTAATGGAGAATCCACCATGACCCTTGGTAAATTGTTCCAATGGTTAATTACTCTCATAGTTGAAAATGTGTGCCTTATTTCCAGTCTGAACTGGGCTAGCTTCAACTTCCAGCCATTGGATTGTGTTATACCTTTCTCTGCTAGATTGAGGAGCCCATTATCACATATTTGTTCCCCGTGTAGATACTTACAGACTAATCACGTCATGCCTTCACCTTTTCTTTGTTAAGCTAAATATAGTGATTGACTCAAGGAGCTCAATCTTAGGGTATGTCTACACTGCCAGAGTTACAGCACCAGCAGTTACAACGCCGCTCAGAGAGAGCTGAAGGGAAACCACTGTTGTGTGTCAGCTGCCTGCACAATAGCATGTTCACACTTGCGGCACTTGCAGCAGTATTCGGAGTGGTGCACTCTGGGCAGCTATCCCACAGAGCACCTCTGTCTCTTTTTCTCTTCTGCTAAGAGTTGTAGGAAGGCGGAGGGGGTCGCGTGATGCATTGCTTCGCATCTCAGCAATCCCTGTGCTTCCGTCAGCATTTGGCGCCCATCTTTCAACGGTTTGTGTACTGCGCGCTCTGCCTCTTCAGTGTGCAGAAATGGATCCCGCACTGTTGACCAATATGCTGCTCGCTCTGACTAACACGTCACGAGTGGCAGTGGAGTTAGTCCTTAAACTACAAAGGCAAGAGGAGTGTGCCATTGATCTCGCCACGTGTAGTAGCTACAACACGAGATTGCTTGTGGCATTCACGGAGGTGCTGACCACAGTGGAACGCCGCTTTTGGGCTCAGGAAACAAGCACTGAGTGGTGGAATCACATTGTGATGCACGTCTGGGATGACTAGCAGTGGGTGCAGAACTTTTGGATGAGGAAAGCCACATTCATGGGACTGTCTGATGAGCTCACCCCAGCCCTGCGGCACAAGGACACAAGAATGAGAGCTGCCCTGTCACTGGAGAATCATGTGGCAATTGCACTGTGGAAGCTGGCTACTCCAGACTGCTACTGATCGGTCACTAACCAGTTCGGAGTGGGAAAGTCTACCCATTGGACTTGTGTTGACGGAAGTGTGCAGGGCCATTAATCACATCCTGCTCCAAAAGACCGTGACTCTGGGAAATGTGCATGACATTGTGGATGGCTTTGCACAAATGAGCTTCCCTAACTACGGAGGGGCGGTAGATGGAACGCATATTCCAATTCTGGCACCAGACCACCTAGCCACCGAGTACATTAATCAGAAGGGGTATTTCTCAATGGTTCTCCAGGTACTTGTGGATCACCGTGAGTGTTTCACGGACATTAACACAGGCTGGTCTGGAAAGGTGCATGCCGCACGCATCTTTCAGAACACTGGCCTGTTCAGGAAGCTGCAAGCAGGGACTTCCTTCCCGGACCAGAAGATCACCATAGGGGAAGTCGAAATGTCCATTGTGATCTTGGGAGACCCTGCCTATCCCTTAATGTCGTGGCTTATGAAGCCATACACGGGGCACCTTGACAGCAGCAAGGCGTGGTTCAACAACAGACTGAGCAAGTGGAGAATGACTGTGCATGCTGGCGCTGCCTATATGGGAGGCTGGACCTGGCCAATGACAATATTCCTATGCTTATAGCCGTGTGGTGTATGCTCCATAATATTTGTGAAGGGAAGGGTGAAAGCTTCACTCAGGGCTGGACCGCAGAGGCTCAGGACCTGGAGGCTGAGTTTGAACAGCCAGAGACCAGGGCTATTAGAGGGGCACAGCACGGGGCCATAAGGATCAGGGAGGTCTTGAGGCAGCAATTTGAAGCTGAAAGACACTAATAGTGTAGTGTTTGTAATGCTAGGAGGTGATTGTGATTGGTGCAGACGATGCACTATGAAGATTTAAGAAAATTGCCTGTTGCTTTGCAAGGCTCTGTTTGCTTTCAATTAATAGAATAAAGATTGCTTTCAAACCAAAACAATTATTTTATTAAAAAACAACAACCAGAGGAGAGAGACAAACAAAAAAACACATCAGCACTGAGGGGGAAGGGGGAGGGGAGGGTCCCAGGAGGAGGTGGGGTCCCGGGACAGTTAAAGATTTGTGTATGTCCAAGTATCATATCCAATCTTCTCCTTTGGAGTACAGTGCAGCAGGTACTGTACTTCAGCAGGGCTAAACTGCAGAGGGACGGGTTTTGAGTGCAGTGGGTACTGGGAGTCCGCAGGGCTGGACTGTGACGGGGGAGGAGTGGAATGCAGCGGGTACAGACTGGAGCCAGGAGGTTGATAAGAGTGTGTTGGCGGTGTCTGGAGGGCGCATGGAAAAGAGTTTTGCGACACCGGCTGGGACGGGAGGGTGGGCGTGGAGCTGCTCAGTTTGCAGTGCTGGTATCTCCTGGAGCATGTCCGCTTGGAGCTCCATAACATTTAAGAGCCGCTCCGTGGCTTCGTTCTGGCGCACCGCATTCTCCTTTTGGTCCCTCTTCTCGCTATCCTACCACTCCTTCAATTCTTATTTTTCAGCCATGGACTGCATCATGACATCACGAAGAAAGTCCTCTTTAGTTCTTCATGGCCACTTTCTAATTCTGCTCAGCCGTTCAGCTGGCAATAATAAAGAGGGAGGCTGGGCTCCCACGGTCATATCTGTGAAGCCAAAATGCAACATTTTACAGGAGCAGTATTGTTTGAAACACAGAGACCACTGATTCGGTGATTTAAAACACTGTTACTAACTGGCTGACCCCAGGCAAGCACACATGAGCCACAAGACCCCCAAAATGGTGAGTAATCGCAGGGGCTGGGTAAATCAGTGTTCCAGGACTGTACTGTACACTGAGCACGTGGCTCTTGGGGAGAGCCAGCACTGTAGGG
Organism: Emys orbicularis; assembly: GCF_028017835.1. Taxonomy (NCBI): domain Eukaryota; kingdom Metazoa; phylum Chordata; order Testudines; family Emydidae; genus Emys; species Emys orbicularis. Next base: position 329,372,579 of record NC_088683.1, on the reverse strand, counting down.
GGGGGCCTTATAATCATTTCTGTCCCCACATTTTCCACAGGCTGTGTTTATTATGGAAGATATCTCACTGCTGAGGGTGAACAGGGAATCAAGGGACGGTCTTCTTCAAGACTGCGACTTCCGCACTGGACCTTATGCAGCTCGCCTGTGTGCAGCAATAGTCGCCTCACCCCCGCCCCACCCCGTGACGGCAGAGCGGCGTGGGAAGGTTATCCTTAATGGGGCAAGAAACAAAGCAGCTCTGCCAAAGAACCTGCAGCAGCAGATTGCCCAGTATCTCCTTGAGAGTTTCATGGAGATCTCAGATTCCTGTGAAGTGAGGGAGTCAATCAACACCCTGTTCCACCGCTCAGACTAGGCATGTGGTGGTACGCGCATCATACAGACACAAGCCTGCTTTCTGCAACCCTCCTGCCCCCAACAACTCACTTCAGTAATTCCCAAAATCAAATCCACTTACCAGGAGCCTCCTCTCCTGTTTGCACTTCGCCAAGCTCTGACAGCTGTGACTGGCTAGCCTCCTCCGGGGTAGAGAAGAGCTCCTGGCTGCACGCATTTCTGACCTCCGAGTCTTCCTCTGCCTCTGGGTCCCCCTCCCATTCCACATCCTCATCCAAGATTTCCTCCTCCTGGCTTGGTCCACTCTTGACTGATAAGTGAGCCACGGAAGTAGCTACAGTGGCCTTTGCATTGGAGGTGGGGTTGCCATTGAGTATCGCATCCAGCAATTTGTAGAACCGGCAGCTCATGGGTGCAGCACCGGAGCGGCGGTTTGCCTCCTGTGCCTTGTGGTAGGCATTCCGCAGCTCCTTCACTTTGACCCTGCATTGCAGTGTGTCCCAGTCATGGCCCCTTTCTGTCATACATTATAAAATCTGACCATAGCTATCATAATTCCTGGAGTGCAGCTGGAACTGAACAGCCTCCTTTCCCCAAATGCTGATGAGGTCCAGCACCTCGGAATTGCTCCAAGCGGGGGATCGCCTGGTGCGTGGAGCAGGCATGGTCACCTGGAAAGATGCGCTGAGACCACCGCACACAAGAAAACAGGAAGGGGACTGTAGTGGGGCAGTTAGCCTGCTCCAGCCCCGAAGGGGTTAAAACAGCCCTGGGAAAGGGCTGCTCCGGGGAGCCAATAGGGTAGGCTGATTGGGGAAGCAGCCACAGCTGGGGCCACGCCCCAATCAGGCCACAGCTGGCCCTATAAACAGGGCCGGCTTTAGGTTGATTCCCCCAATTCCCCGGAATCGGGCCTCGCACCTAAGAGGGCCCCGCGCCCAAGAGGGCCCCACGCCTAAGGTGCCTTTTTAATTTTTTTTACTCACCCGGCGGCGGTCCGGGTCTTCGGCGGCGGGTCCTTCACTCGCTATGGGTCTTCAGCAGCATTTCGGCGGCGGGAGGTCCTTCAGTGCCGCGGAAGACCCGGAGCGAGTGAAGGACCCGCCGAAGACCCGGACCGCCGCCGGGTATTCGAATCAGGCCCCGCAGTTCCTAAAGCCGGCCCTGCCTATAAAAGGGCTGTGAGTCAGAGGCTGAAAAAGAGTCTCTCTCTCTTGTTGGAGAGAGAAGAACCGGGCTGCCTGGGAGAAAAGGGTACCTGGAGTGGAGCAGGGCTGGGGGAAGGCCAGAGGAGTTGGGGAGCTCCAGCCTGGCAACTCCCCAGGCTGAGGCCTTGCTGAAGGCCCAAAGCAGGTACAGGGGTTGCAGAGGTGCAGCCCAGGGTAGGCAAAGGCAGCTGGTCCAAACCCCCCCTTGCCAATGATGAGTGGTTTATAGACTGCCGTCTGCCCCAGTGAGTGGGGGCTAAATGGAGACTGGCAGTAGCCCCTGAGACAAGATGGGATAGAGGGTTGGGGGTTCCCCTGGGAGAGGTGACCCAGAGACTGTGGGGGTACTGCAGAGGGCAGAACCCCAAGGGAAGGGGCACCGGGGTCCGGGAGGGACATGGGGGCCAGCGGCAAGCGGGACATCGGCCAACAGATGGCGTTCCAGAGCTGGAGAGCTAATTCCCAGGACGACCAGCAGGAGGCGCCGAACTGGTGGGTCTTCACATCGCTACAGGGACTTTCAAAATTCCCAAGGAATTTAAGGGGCAGGGCTCACGGTTGGTCACCTGAGGGCAGAGCAGTAGAGTCCAAACCGATGACCAGAGAGGCAAAAACAGGCATTGTGGGACACCTCCCGGAGGCCAATCACAGCGCTGTAATCGACCAGGGTATCTTCACTGGCACCGCAGCACTGTAGCCCCGGTGCAGAAAGCTCTACGCCTCTCATCGGGGTGGATTGTTACAATGCTGTAACTGTGCAGGTTCTGAACATGAAGTGGCTGGCAGTGTGTAGACCTCAGGAGTTACACCACAGAAAGCTGCTTTACTGTGCAGAAACTTGCCAGTGTAGACAAGGTCTAAGGCATGTTTTCTAATCCTCTAATCATTCTTGTGGCTCTTCTCTGAAGCCTCTCCAATTTATCAACGGCCTTCTTGAATGGTGGGCACCAAAACTGGAGATAGTATTTCAGCAGCAGTTGGACCAGTGCCAAATATAGAGATAAAATAACCTCCCTGCTCTTAATCAAGATTCCCCTGTTCATGCATCCCAGGGTCAAATTAGCTCTTTTGGCCACAGTGTAACACTGGGAGCTCATGTACAGCTGATTATCCACCATGACCCTCAAGTCTTTTTCAGAGTCACAAATCAGACCTATGAGGAAAGATTGAAAAAATTGGGTTTTTGTGTAGTCTGGAGAAGAGAAGACTGAGGGGGGACATGATAACAGTTTTAAAGTACATAAAAGGTTGTTACAAGGAGGAGGGAGAAAAATTGTTCTTCTTAACCTGAGGATAGGACAAGAAGCAATGGGCTTAAATTGCAGCAAGGGCGGTTTAGGTTGGACATTAGGAAAAAATTCCTAACTGTCAGGGTGGTTAAGCACTGGAATAAATTGCCTAGGGAGCAGGGCCGGCTCCAGGCACCAGCGTAGGAAGCAGGTGCTTGGGGTGGCCAATTCAAAGGGGCGGCACTCCGTCTGGTATCAGGGCGGCACGTCCGGGTCTTCGGAGGCAATTCGGTGACAGGTCCCTCATTCCCTCTCTTCCTCTTTGAGCTGCCACCGAATTGCCACCGAAGGGGAAGAGAGGGAGGACCCACCGCCGAAGAAGCGGCGCGATTTAGCTGCCGCCAAAGTGCTGCCGCTCTTCTTCTTTTTTTTTTTTTTTTTTTTTTTTTTTCGTTTGGAGCAGCAGAAAAGCTGGAGCTGGCCCTGCTAGGAAGGTTGTGGAATCTCCATCATTGGGGCTTTTTAAGAGCAGGTTAGACAAACACCTGTCAGGGATGGGCTAGATAATACTTAGTCCTGACATGAGTGCAGGGGACTGGACTAGATGACCTCTCGAGGTCCCTTCCAGTACCATGATTTTGTGATTTCCCCCATCCTGTAATCATGGCCTACCTTCTTTATTTCTAGAGGTATACATTCACACTTAGCCATATTAAAACACATATAGTTTCCTTGCCCCCAGTTTACCAAGCAATCCAGATGGCTCTGAATCAGTGACTTGTCCTCTTCATTATTTATCACTCTCTCAATTTTTGTGTCACCTGCAAACTTTATTAGTGATGATTTTTTGTTTTCTTGGTCTTAATAACATCCTGTAACAATGAGTTCCACAGTCTAATTCTGCATATTCATTTTCCTTTTAGATGAGGGATGAGTAAGGTCCTCTGATAAAACAGTCTAAGCCAACTCAGCAGAGATCAGGTCCTGCCAGAGGGAACAGGGCAAGCACAGGGTCTGACTAGGAGTTCTGGGCTATGGACTTTTCTTATAGTTTAAGTAGTCAGTTCTCCCTGAATCTACAACTAACCCATCATTGCGTGGCTGATTTCTTGTAGGTGGCAGAGCAGAAGTGGCTCTTGAGGAAGGATTTGGAGGCGAGGGTAGTTGGCCTGTGGCTTAATCTTTATTTACAAGCTGCCCTCAATCTAACAATTTTTTCCTCAGAAAAATTATTCTATGAAAATAATACACAACTGCTACCTCATAAAATAGCAGGAGAGGGCAAAAAATAAAATTGGTTTTGCAGTTCACCTCTAAGTGGGGCAGTTGGGCAGTTGGGACTAGAGTCACATAGGGACTTAGCCAACTGCCTATTTAGATGCCACTGAAATTCACAAAATGCCTGCTCAGCTGCCAGGTAATGCTGAAGGCACCTAAATCCCCATAATCATCCAACTTTCCACCAGTGGGCAAATCTGCCTAATTCCTGACACTGTCCCAGAGCTAACAAAGCTGCTCCATGCCCTGTGCTCACGTCTAAGCCCTGCAGGATTCTCATGTCCCTTCCTATCACACTAGCAGGGCCTGCTGCAGCAGGTGTGCTCAGAGCAAACCTAACTCACACACTCCCCAGCCAGGGGGCAGCAGCTTGGGAATTTCTGTGGCTGGCTGGCTGGCAGGCACATGCCATAGACTACCCAAGAGCCTGGGATCTCCACTCTGCCTGATTTGGAGCAGGGACTTGACCCCAAGTCTTCCACATCCCTGGAGAGTGCCCTAGTCACCAAGCTATTGGGCAGTCTGGGGTGCAGCTTTTGCAGTCTCTCCTATTGAAGCCGTTCCCTTTGTATAAATAATGGGAACGGCTTCATCAGGCACTAGCGAGAGCTAGCATCCCAGAATGCCCAATAGCCTAGTGGTTCGGTCACTCCCCTACCCTGCAGGAGACCTGGGTTCAAATGCCTGCACCAACTCAGGCAGAGCAGCAGCCCTCTCACAGCCCAGGTGAGTACCCTAACCACTGGGGGAGGCTCTCTAATTGGTTATGGAAAACAGCTGACCTGGCTAAGGTGCCTAACTCCAGGGGTGGGTTCAGCAGTAATAAAGGATATTTCTACCGCAAAGCTGTGGCTGCAGCAAACCCCCGTGAAAGACAGCCTGAAGCTTTGAATATGTTAGAGTCTCCTGTTGGTGGCCCCCTTACTTTTCTGCTGAGTTCAAGATTCAAAACAGTTCTGTGTCTGACTGTCTCGATCTGACAGTTTTAGAAACTGAGGCAAGTCAGATCTCCGTGTCCCAGACCCTGATCCGGTCAGTGAGCTGCCCAGCACTTTTTCTTTCCACTTTACAACTAAGCAGCATGACAGCAATAGCTACAGCTATTTTGCCTGGCAAAAACCCCAACACATTATCTAATGTGATTTGATGTCAACATTTGTTATACTAGTTTCCAGCTGGCTCACATAAAAGCATGAAATGAATATTTATTATTTACTTCCATGCAGAATTTCCTACGATCCCACAAGGTATCCCAAATACATTCCTGAAGCGTACTGTCTGTGCAAGGGCTGTCTCACTGGGATTTATGGCGAGGAGAATTTCCACTTCCGCAGCACCCCAGTGTACATGCCAACCGTCATCTTGCGCCGCACTTCAGCTTGTGCTGGGGGTCGCTACGTGTACACAGAGGATTACGTCACTATCCCTGTGGGGTGCACTTGTGTACCGGAGCAGGAAAAAGAGGCAGACAGTGTCAATTCCAGCATAGATAAGCAAGAAATGAAGTTGTTGGTAAACCAGAATGACAAGCCAGCATCTGAATGAGACCCATTCAAGGAACCCTGTGTACAACATTGGCTTCACGTTACTATTTCACTGACTCAGGAGATTATATAGCAATAGGGGGGGAAACAATTTTGTCTTTCTAACTACAACTGTTGCAGTTATAAGGCGAAGGCTGTGTTCAGTAGATTGTTACTCAGCCATGGCAGACAAGACACATCAAGTAAGAAGGATCTTTTCAAAGTTTAGCTGCTTTAAGTTTGTATTGTTTAGAGTTAAACGCAATTTTATTCTATCCTTGCTTATTTTGGATGAATTTTTAGAAGGTGCTATAACCGTGTGACATGCCAGCTACTTTCATAACAAACTACTGGTTGCAAATACTTTACAATAATTTTATATTCTGCCTTTTGGTAATTCTATGTAAAGTCATTTAACTACGGCACATGTCCCATGTTAGCAGTAGAAAGGAAGCCAGTAATTCTGATTGCTGGGGTCCTCCTGTTACATTGCAGACTGTGAAACTCCAAGTGATGTTCTTGGCTGCTACAACCATAGCTATTTAGAGTCTACAAAATGGGAAACCGTTGCCACCTAGTATCTTTCAACTGTGTTGACTTGCTAAAGTCATTCATATAATACTCAATAAAAGGAGACACTCATACGAACATAAGAATGGCCATACTGGGCCAGACCAAAGGTCCATCTAGCCCAGTATCCTGTCTTCCGACAGTGGCCAATGCCAGGTGCCCCAAAGTGAATGAACAGAACAGGTAATCATCAAGTGATCAATCCCGTCGCTCATTCCCAGCTTCTGGCAAACAGAGGCTAGGGACGCCATCCCTGTCCGTCCTGGCTAATAGCCATTGATGGACCTATCCTCCATGAACTTATCTAGTTCTTTTTTGAACCCTGTTTTAATAAACTGAGTTAATAAACTCTCTTTATTATTGCTAAATTCTCCACTCTGCTACAAGGACAAAACCTGCTGATAAAACATTGACTAGAATGTTACAAAACTGTAATATTAATTTTTCTGATATGGTTTAAATCTTTCTAGTAGTAAAAGAACACAAATATAATAAAGAGATGGACTGTGGGACACAAGTATTCTACATTATACTCCATTCCTTGTCAACCTCTTAATTGTTAGTCATGACAGCTGTATCCTGTAACATTGCAAGCCTTCTCATGTTGACAAATCCCACTGAGGGAAAGTCAATAGTAAAGAGAACTAATGAAATTCAGATATTTGTACAACGTGTGTTATTGTCTTTCCTGTGCATTATCAATAATTGGCTAACAACCCGTGAAAGATTTATGATTATGTAGTTAGGGGCTCTGGAACAATTTGTATAGTGTGGTTGCTGAGAACCATAAAACCAAATTGTAAACCCTTTATATGATGGACACCACTTCAAGCCAGGGCATGTGGCAGCACTCCGAGCACCCCTAGTTCCAGCACCTGTGTATGTAGCAGCATTTGGTCTTAAACCCCCAGCAGGCTACAGTCACTGGAGGGCAGTAAGATCTCATATTTTTTGCAGAGGTCTGATGTTCTAGTTGGTGGACCTAACAGTGGTATCCATATGTTGTTTAGATTATACCGTAATTTCAGAATTTTACATACATATATTTCTTCACTAAGCATTGCCCTAAATTTTTCAGGATATAGAGCTTGCAGTTGTTGTTCTTGTGCTAAATTTCTTTATGACATTGTTTCTTTTTTCACTGAGGCTGAAGCTGATCCTTTAGGCTCAACCCTGTGTAAAGTCATTTTACACTTTTACAAAATTGCAAGAAAAGATAGCATTTGATAACCACCCAAAAAAGGATATTCATCAGCTAAAGTGTAGGAGCTCATCAGCACTATATCCAAATCACAGGGTTCTGAGACAATCTCCACCACAAGCATTCTTTTGTCCAGTCCTTGTTCGGGCACAATATTTGGAATGCCTACCACTAATCAGATACAAAAGGGGGGTGAGGTAGTATCTTTTATTGGCCAACTTTTGTCCAATCAATCATTCTAGCATTAAACAATTACAATCCATAGTTGATGGGAGCCATATCCTGAAAGAAATCTTTCCTGAACCCCCTTTTCTGGCCTTCAAACAACCCCCCAACTTCATCAAGCTCATCATCAAAAGCAAGAAGGACACACCAACTCAAAGTGGCACCAGCTCCTGCCAGAACAACAGATGCAAAGCCTATAGATATATCTCCACTACTACAATGATCACCACCCTCCACAATACACCGTTCAAGATCCATGGGTCCTACACATGCCTATCAAAACATGTGGTGTACCGCCTCCAGTGCACTAAAGGCCCCAATAACAACTATGTGGGTGAAACCAGACAATCACTACACTCTCAAATGAACACATACAGAAAAATGATAAAAGACAAAAACACCATTTGACCCATAGGTGACTATGTTTCACAAAGTGATCACTCCATATCTGACCTCTCAGTCCTCATCCTCAAAGGAAACCTGCATGTAGGATAAGTATAAAATTAAAGAATTAAAATTAGATTATTGGTTAAGGAAATATATATGTGTTGTAAAGAAAGGTCCTGAGTAGCAAGTAGAAGGCCTCAAAAATACTAAATGATAAGGCCAAAAGGAATGAAGTAGGGAGGATATCTGGTTCAAAGAATAACTAATGAAATAATAGGAAGTTTCTAAAAAAGAAGGCCTCTGACCGATAGGGGTGACTGCAGATGGTTTAAAATCAAACAAAGAATCTGTCTTAAAATGAGCCAACAGGGCCCTTTCCCACCCCACATATCCGCATTATCTCCTGTGGGAACCCAGGTTCAATGAAAAAGCTGTTGGTCCTCAGAAAGGAGGGGAAGAGATAAGGAGGAAAGGCCTTGGGAAGAAAGGAGATTGTAAATATTATCTGGATTAAGACTGGAATTAAGGGTGAACTGTCTCAAACTGTTTTTTAGATGAAGTCAATAATTGGCAATGACATCACTTGTTTGTTAAAGGGTATAAAAAGTCATCTTTTAATAGGTTCATTGCTAACACCTGCCGGCCCACACTGGAGCCAACCAATATGGGTCTCAGCACCCCTGGGTTTAGCCTGTTTATAAATATCTTGATCAAATGCTTATAAATGTTTTGTTACTGTTTGTCTGTAGTAAATTGCTTATCAGTTAGATTTTTAAGAGCAACTGCATCAAGTACCATTTGGCCTTTGGATTTAATAAAGGAATGTATGGTTAAATTACTGTTGGGTGGTTTCCCATTAATATTAATAATTTCAAATATTATTAATAATCCTAACGCTCCACAACACCGTCAAAGGATGAGCCTGGGAATTTAAATTCATAACTCTGCTAGACACCAAAAATCATGGACTTAATAAAGACACTGGATTTATGGTTCATTACAACAATCTATAACCCAATAATCCTCCTTTGTTGTATGAGCTGTTAACGTCGCTTGGAATGGTCTCTTGAAACATGGGTTAACGCTTTATCTATTCCACCCTTGTATTTAGCTATGACACTCCAAGTACCTTTTCCAGACCTGAGGGAGAGCTCTGGGTAGCTTGACAGCTTGTTTTTTTCCACCAACAGAAGTTGGGCTAATGAAAGATACTAGCTCCCCCACCTTGTCTCGCTAATATCCTGGGCCCAACATGGCTACAACAACACTGCCAACTACAACAAATCAGTTATTAGCGGACATGGATTTATTCGCATGATGTGGAGGAAAGAAAATCTATTTCTCATAAAAGTATCTCAGTGACTGTGGTGTTTGTTTTAAGTTGCTGCTATGTGGTGATCACCTGTTAAGCAATTCTCCATGAAGTCTTTCAGGCACAAGCCATGAGATCAGTTTCAGATTTTCAAGTCACAAGCGCACGTTCTTGAGAGCCACTGGGAATAACAGGCTGAAGAAAGAGCAGGTAAGTGGAACATGATCTGGTCAATTCAAACCAAGAAAAATTACACATGCCTTGGCTTAGACTTGAAAGTTTTGAAAATTGGCTGAGTCAGAGGAAAGTATTAGACCAGTGCAAAATCTCAGCGGATCAATAAATTATGGGTGCTGGAGGCCTCTTCCTCTTTGTACAGGAACAGGTGCAGAAAGCATCTTCTCAAGGTTACAAGTGAGCTCATGTAAAATTTTGCCTGAGTTACAAACCTCCTTTATTAATCCACTTCTCAGTCACGTGTGTGAATAATTTGTCAGCGGAGACCGTTTCCTTTCAGGAGAGAGGCCTGGTTTTCAGAACTATGCTGGCTGTTGTAGAGTGCGCAGTTGTTTGCTACTAATAGTGCTATTTAACAGCAAAAGCATTTCACATTTCCAAAGCACTGTACACATATTACTTCTCAGAGCGCTCCTTTGATGCATAGTTATTAAAAGCTCCATTTTATTGCTGCATTTTAAGCGTTAGGAGCTTAAATTTAGCCACGTCCTTTTTTTTTTTAATTACCATGTTATGAACTTATCACAATCTGACATCAGCTGTGATGTGACATACTCCAGCTCCTAGCCCTCAGATACCACCACGTTAGAACGGCCTTACATCTGCATGAAAGGGGTGGGGGAAGGGTCATTGGCATTACTTCAAGGCTCCAAATTGTTGACACAAGGAAGGCATGATACACCTCTTTGAACCCAATTCAGGTCCAATAAACGCAAACAATTCAAAGCTGAAACTACTTGGCAACTGGAGACTATCTGATCCCTTTTCTGTTGTGCCAGGAAAATGTTTTCCCTTATTGAGGTTGTCCCTGGAATAAATTAGGAGCTTCAAAACATGGAAAGCTCTCCTTAGTAAAGAGAGTCTTCTGTATAGTAAAAACCTAAGAGAGACTGGAAAATTCAGGTCATGCAAGAAGGTTGTGAACATCTTGAGAGGCTAGTTTTGTTTTGATTAGCCAGTCACTATAGTGTAAATATGCTAGACAGACAGTATCACAAAATCACAAAAAAAAAAAAAAAAAAAAAAAAAAATGTCCTGCAGCCAGGCAGCAAGCTGGTAGACATCTACATAAACGGGTGTCTGAAGTGTTAGGCAACAGGTCAGCTGCTAGAAATGGCCAAGACACATGTGAGGGAAACTTAGCCATTCATAGATAATGTATTGTGTGGTGGCATCAGCTAGCCTCCTCTTATGTATACAATGGCTCCTGCTGAGAGGAGAGCCCAGCTCATGCTCAGATATGGGGTCAGCAAACAAAATGAGAGGCAGCGAGGCAGCACAGCTATGAGCAGATATTTGTTGACCAGTGGCTTTTGGATCGTGGAGCTGACCCATTTCAGACCCATGTTTTCTGAGGTATGTGCTTGTGGCGGGAGGTGACCTACTTGTGAGGGAGTGGCACACAGCCACCCCACAGATACAGATATCTTGCATGTGCAGTGGTGCATGATGTGTGTGTGTGTGTGCGTGTACGCGTACATGGTCTGTATCTGTATGGCATTACATGTGGGATGCACACTGCACCATTCTTCATGTATATGCAGATGCTGCCTTCATAAAAGCAGCTCGGCCAGTCCTAGACAGTGTGATTGGCTGCACCACTTCAGTAGCGTCCTGAAGGGAGTGCACAGAGCTGTGTTGTGACCTGTCTCACACAGGGCTGTTACACTCCACCCAAGGACCATGGATACATTTTTCCTCCAAATGCCACATTTTCAGTCACCACATATGTGACTGTGAGGATGTGGAGAAACCCTTCCGCTGCCCAGAGCCTGCTAATGCAGCTTAGGGGCTAGAGCAGTCTTTGGTCCCACCGCACTTGATGCACACACTTTCATGGTCACAATAGTGTGAAATGCTCACTGCTTTACTGCAACAAAGAGTAAGTCATGAATAGATGTGGGTGGGAATTTTTCAGTGAAATCAAAACTCCTGTATCAGGTTTGACAAATGTTGCATCATGAAAGGTTTTCAGGTCCAAAATGGAATTGCTGGTGTGGAAGAAACAAGCTCCACTCTCAGGTTGGAAGAACAAAATCAGAGACAGCTTTATTCAGGACATGCAATTGCAAGGGAAGAACACAGCTGACAGAGAGCATCTCTGCCTCCGTTGCTCCAAAGTACAAGCAAAATCACACAAGCATTTGTACCTCTTTGTGACGTGCATTAATTAAAAACATCTGCATTTTATTTAGGCTATTTGCTATCTATTCCAGTGTTTTCTCACTTTCTCGTCTCAAACATCGTTATCTCAAGGCTAGGTCACACTGACTATTCTGCTGTTTTCCACTCGCTTCTGATGTGAGCCCTGCTTCTACAGGTCTCGCGATATTAGGCTAAGACTTGACAGAACAGTTGCTCTGTCTCTGACACTTAAATGGCTGCACTTAAACCCTCTCTTTCGTTCCCTGCTTCCACACTTGTCAAAACCGAGAGAGGACAAGAGTAGACACCCACCCCAGGATAGCTGGTAGTTTGGGCGTGTGGGAGACAGCCCAGACCCGGGAGTTAAACCAGAGTCTCCCACTTCCACTTGCTCTAACACTAGGCTATTGGATATGCTTAGATGAGCCTGTCTCTCTCTCTGCCTGATGCAGACCAGGGACTTGAACTACAGTCTCTGTCATATTCTGGGTTGCAAGCCAGACCAGTGAGGGTTGCATCACCACCTGTCAATCAACCATGGGTGCCTCACAATGCTTTACGGCTGTAGCTCCCAACCTGAGTCACTCACAAACAGCGTACCAGCAAGCAGGTCATGCCTTGAGTATCTGTATATAGTTGCAGTCCTGGTCCAGTAACTCTGACCCCAGCAGCCTGTCAGCAACACACCAACCACACTCTGACTTCCAGCAGCCTTGATTACTACTTGCATGGTGACCCCAACACACTGCCAGGCCTGAATTTTCCCCAAAACCCATGTTCTGCACTGTCCAGCCCTCTCCTGGAGAGTTCAGATATTAGAGGGCCATTGCCCCTGTAATGGGTCAATATCCAACAGTTTGCTACTTTAATTGGAGTTATCCACACAACTCAGTTCAAACACAGCACTGGATTCGTTTTGATTAAAAAATAAAACAAGTTTATTTAACTACAAAGATTTTAAGTGAGAACAAATACAAGGTATTAAAGTCCGAAATGGTTACAAAAGAGATGAAGACAAAACACTTTCTAGTAACTAAAACTTAACAAGCTAGACTTGGTTCAAGGTAAAATCCTTACCATGTGTTCCCAGCAACATTGCTGACCAAATTCTCCAGCCAGGATCCACCCCCATGAAGTCAAAGGGCTGGTTCCTTTGTCTCCTTGGCTGAAAGAGAGAGCAAGGTAAGGAGAAAGAACCTGGGGTGTTTTTGCCCCTCACTGTTATAGCCCAACCACCCTTTGAAATGAATCTTCCGGAGGGTTACCCCTAGATAAAGTTCCTTCCCACAGTGAGGATGGAGATATGGAGTCTCATGGTGAAAGCGGGTCCATGTGATTGCTTCTTCCTGCCCCCCTTCATTGGCAAAGAATGGCCACTTGGCAGGTGATTGCCAATCAACTTTGATTGCACCTGGCTAGAGGCATCAGCTTGTCCTTTGTCTTTGAGAAACAGATTTACCCCCTCCCCAGACTTGTCAGGTAAACACATTTCAGTCATAATTTCAGTTTATGTTCATAACTTTACATATACTGTTTCTACATAAATTTCACCATGACATTATTGACCAGTGAGTTATTAGTTTTCAAATGATACCCCACAAGTCATATTTTGTACAAAGATTATAGTTTAGGGAGTGAATATGGGGGTGCATTCGGTCACAGTCTCCCATACCCACTTGCCCTAATCCCCAGGCTATTGGATATTCTGGGGTGTGCATCTCTCACACTCTTTTTTTCAGTGAAACACTTTGAAAGGTCTTGGTTTTGTCCCACTACAGAATGGGAAAATTTTCAAAACCTGGAACATTTTCAGAGATGAGAAAACCATTCCGCTCCCCCAGCTCCAGTTGTGAATGCTGTTACCCAAGCTGCTGTATAATCTCCAGTAAAGCCAGACCATTTCAATATTAAGAAGATACAGTGTGAAAGCTGAAGAATCCTGCTCCACAAAGACACTTTTTGAGAGCACAAGGACAAAGCAATAGTTCATAAAGCTTAGCATACTCAAAAGACAGATGCCAGTAGAAACTGACCTACTCTGTTGAGCATCCATCTACAAAAATCTAAATTTATGCTCATCTTCATAATCATGTGTCAACACAGTGCTAATTTTAAAGCATAAACAAGTACATTATACATCAAGAGATGACTTTGTTTTCTTGGTGGTGGGTGAATAAGACAGGATGAAATTGAGTTCCACCACCGGAAAATAGATTGCATGTTGAGCTGGTCTTTGGAGATGCTAGTGTAGTTTTTTTAAAATATGAATACAACATAGAGTCCAGTAAGATGCCCTTATATTAAGAACCAGACATAAATGGAGATTAAAACTAATCAAGGACCTAAATGGTGAAGCAACAATTTATATGCATCTTGTGATTGGAGCAGTTTGCTCAAACAGATTAAGGAGGAGGAAGAACTTCTCTAATTGGAAACACATTGCGTCTGGTCTGGAGACCTGTCCCATTTAAAGCAGGAGTAGCTAGTCGCCTAGCTGAGGACAAGATTTGTGTGTGCGAGTAGGTACTACATTGTCTGTCTGGATGGTGGTCTGGAGATCTGAGGTAGTGAATCTAAACCACGCTGCAATAGTGAGATAGAAATCTGTGTGCCAACATATATGTATTTAATTTTCTGTTTTCCTATTTTCATAATGAAGTAAGAGCATAACCCTTTGCAAAATAACTAAACCCCAGCTGGATGTCACCTAGGTACTTTAAGTTTTAGGGGATTCAGGCTAGTGGTGGATACTATGGCAAGGAGGGTTTCTGATCTTTGAGAGGCAGGGCTGTGTTGGAACACATGCTCGCAGTGACTCGCTAATGACCATGCCTCTCCACTCTGCTTTTGGGCAGCCCCCTAGTGCACCTTCCCTCCCTAAAAATGATCATTTCCAACCCCTCCCTTTTGGAACAGAGCAGCACGGGGGTTGAGGGAGGAACAAACAGCAGCAAACCTACAAATACTCCATGCAGGCAGATGGGGCTAACAGAGGTAGCATATCAGAGGTTCTCCCTCTGAAGGAGAGGAAAGGGTGGGCTCTTCTGGCATTCACCAGGCAGGACTCCGGAAGTAGGAGCAGTCTTTTAGAAAGTGGTGAGGAACAGGTAGGGGACTGAGGAAGTAACTTCATGGGCAAGTATCCATCTCCTAAGGGGGAACCATTTCCAGACACTAAGATGTTTACATCATGTCTAGGTTACCCCCATTCATTGGGGACTGGGGTCCTGTCATAGGACCAAACCAGAATCTACCTACAAAGACAAAAGTATTATTTTTTTAACCATTTTAGTGCTAGCTTCAAAAGGTTTGCTAAGCTCATCCTCACCAAAATAATGTGACTAAAATTCTAACTCCTTCCCTTCTCAGTGAACTTTTACCAGTAGTAAAGGTATTATACCAAAGGTTATGCCTAATACCATAGAAATGTAGGGCAGGAAGGGACCTTGAGAGGTCATCAAGTCCAGCCCCCTGTGCTGAAGCAGGACCAAGTAAATCTAGACCACCCCTGACAGAAGTTTGTCCAACCTGTCCTTAAAAACCTTCAATGGCAGGAATTCTACAACCTCCCTTGGAAGACTACTCCAGCACTTCTCTATCTTTATAGTTAGAAAGTTTTTCCTAATATTGAACTTAAATCTCCTTTTCTCCAGATTCAGCCCATTACTTCTTGTCCTACTCTTAGTGGACATGGAAAACAATTGATGACCATCCACATTATAACAGCCCTTAACATATTTGAAGACTGTTATTTTGTCTCCTCCTCAGTCTTCTTTTCTCAAGACTAAACATGCCCAGTTGTTTTAACCTTTCCTCACAGGTCAGGTTTGCTAAACCTTTTAACCTTTTTGTAGCTCTCCTCTGGACTCTCTCCAATTTTTTCAAAATGTAGCACTGAGAATTGGACACAATACTCCAGCTGAGGTTTCATCAGGGCCGAGCAGAGTGGGAAAATTAGCTCCCATGTCTTACATGCAACTGTCCTATTAATATACCCCAGAATATCAACCTTTTTAGAAAAATGCATCACATTGTTACTATTAAATTTATGATCCACTATAAACTCCAGATCCTTTTCAGCAGAACTACCACCTAGTCAGTTATTCATATTTTGTAGTTGTGCATTTGATTTTTCCTTCCTAAGCAAAGTACTTTGCATTTGCTTTTATTGAATTTCATCTGGTTGATTTCAGACCATTTCTCTAATTTGTCAAGATTGTTTTGAATTCTTATCCTGTCATCCAAAGTGCTTGCAACCTCTACTAGCTTGTCATTATCTGCAAATTTTATATTCATACTCTCCATTCCCTTATCCAAGTCAATAATGAAAATATTGACTAGTACTGGACCCAGAACTAACCCCTGCAGGATGCCACTAGATACGCCCTCCCAGTTTCACAGCAAACCATTGATAACTCCTTTTTGACTACAGTTTTCCAACCAGTTATACACTCACCTTATAATAATTTCTTCCAGACCACATTTCCCTAGTTTGCTCATGAGAATGCCATGGGCTAGAAGCTGGAACTGGATGAGCGAGGATGGATCACTCGATAAATTGCCCTGTTCTGTTCAGTCCCTAGGAAGTATCTGGCACTGGTTACAGTCAGAAGACAAGATACTGGGCTAGATGGACCATTGGTCTGACCCAGTATGGCCGTTCTTTTGTTTGTATGTGGGACTGTGTCAAAAGCCATGCTAAAACAAAGATACATCGTGTCTACAGCTTCCTCCCTATCCACTAGGCAGGTTATCCTGTCAAAGAATGAAATTAGGTTGGTCTGGCATGATTTGTTCTTGACAAATCCATCCTGACTATTCCTTATAACCCTGGGGTGAGTTTGTGGTCTGTTAGTTTTAGTTTGTTGTGTGCTTGCTGCTTGCCATAGGCCTGCTTGATTGAAGTTTATAGTGTTGTCTGTTTGGGGGGCTGTGTGCTGAGCCTAGCAGCCTGCTAGGCAAGGCTGAGAGCTTCCTAATGAGGCTCTAGTCTACCATCCTTTGTTTCCTGATCCATTTAGGGTCCCTTGACAAGGGGGCGGAACTACTCAGAGAAAACAGGGGTTTAAAAAGCCAGTTCCTAAGCAACCAGAGGAGATAGCGAACAGGAGCACAAACATGGGAGCTTAGAGAGGGAGTGTGAAAGCCAGATACACCTAATAAACATATTTTAAAACTTAGGCCAATAAACACCCGCCAAAGAAACTAAACAAAAAGTTGCAAAAGTAAAAATAATGCAGGCAGAAGTCCAGCAGCAGAGTGGGGGCTGGGCTATCCAGTTTATTGCACTGAATGCAGCATGTATGATCACCTGCCTTGTGGGCAGGTGGCATGCGTGTGCATATTTGGTACAAACAGCTCATGGCCCTCAGAGACCAAATCAGGCTCTTGAGACCACAGTGGCGGAACCGGAGGAGCAAAGGCAGACAGAGAAGTACATAGACAAGACTTTCTGGGACACAGTAGAACTGTCCCACCCCTACTCTGACAGCCTCTGTGCTATTCAGGTAGATGAAAGGCTTTGGGAAGGAGAACATCAAACTGGAGTAGAGGGAATGATCATTTACTTGGGACCCTCCTTCCAGATGACATTGTGGTATCCTTTCACGCTGAGAATACCCTCCAGGGGCGGGAACTCAGTTATTAGGAAGAGACAGGTAATAGTATGGGGGATTCAGTTATTAGAAATATATAGTTGGGTTTGTGATGACCAGGAGAACCATGTGGTGAATTACCTGCTGTCTGTAAAGGTTGCAGGTCTCCCAAGACATCTAGACAGATTTACATGCAGTGCTGGAGAAGCAGACAGTGGCCATGGTACATGTAGCTAATGCACATTGGGGGAAAAAATCCCAACTATACATACAAATTTGACTTCTTCATTTCCAGTTTTGGCACATTTAATTTTCTTTGAAGAATTTGTATTTGACTCATAATCAGCGAGGATTTCTGCCTTCCGTCGTAACAGATTTTGGATTTAAATTTTTCCAACTCCAAACTGTCTGGCAATTTAACGGCAACTGGTACCAGCTTCTAGTTGTGATATTGCTTTAACATGTTGCTCTAGTGTAAGAAACACTTTGGATTTGCATTTTTTCTTTTTTGCTTCCAGGTTGACTTCTTTTAGCTTTAAACTGTAACTTACAGTACACCTTTCGTTTCCACTCGTTCACATCTTCCTTTCAAGTTCCTGTTTGTTCAAGTTCAACTTCCAGTTCTGATTCATACACAGACTGAAGGCAGAGTGGAGAGCAGTAGCTGCTGGCTGGGCACCCAGTTCTGATGGTAGCGCTGCCACCAGCAACAGTGCAGAAGTAAGGGCAGCAGCCGCTGCTCTCCAGCTGCCCAGCTCTGAAGGCAGAGCGGAGAGTGGTGGTGGCTGGCTGGGCACCCACCTCTGAAGGGAGAAAGAAAATGTAGTCACTGGTCACAGATGACAGGTGGCCGCTCTTCCGTTTCTTCAGTTAAATTATAGGGGGAAAGTTCTGTGGCCTCTGTAAATAGTCTCTCGTGACAGGTGGTCTCTCTTCAGAGGTGGTTGCTAAGACAGGTTTTACTGTAGGTATTAAACACCTCAGCCTTCTTGACATCATCAGTTATTAGCTCTCCTTCCCCACTAAATAGAGGGCCTACAGTTAAGTTCATCTTTCTCTTGCTCCTAATACATTTAAAGAACCTCTTCTTGTCGCCTTTTATGTCCCTTGCTAGGCGTAACTCATTTTGTAAGAACATAAGAATGGCCATCCTGGGTCAGACCAAAGGTCCATCTAGCCCAGTATCCTGTCTTCCGACAGTGGCCAATGCCAGGTGCCCCAAAGTGAATGAACAGAACAGGTAATCATCAAGTGAACCATCCTGTCGTCCATTCCCAGCTTCTGGCAAACAGAGGTGAGGGACACCATCCCTGCCCATCCCGGCTAGTAGCCATTGATGGACCTGTCCTCCATGAACTTATCTAGTTCTTTTTTTAACCCTTTTTTGTGCCCTAGCCTTTCTGATTTTGTCCTACCTGCTTATGCTATTTTTTTGTACTCCATGTGACAGACAGTATCCTGAATTAAATTAAACCTTATTGAATACATTCAATACATTTTGGGTACAGTGCATTAAAAATGCAATTGTGTGTGTGTATTGTGGAATTGTATGCATTTAATGGAAAGGGTAAATAGGAGAAGAGCAGTGGGTGCTTAAGCAAATTCACTCAGCTTATAACATCTCCAGAGAAGCCCCCACACCTGGAGAGATAAGTAAAGAGCTCGTGATGGAGCCATATTGATCTCTTACTATTCTTCCTATCTTTCCTGAGCATCACAATAGTTGGCAATTGTGCATTTAATAGTCACCTTGAGAAACTACCAGCTCTCTTGAACTCCTTTCTCTCTTAGATTTTCTTCCCTGCCAGTGCTCTGAGTTTGCTAAAGTTTGCTTTTTTAAAGTCCATTCTCCTTATTCTGCTGCTCTCATGCCTTCCTTTCCCTTAGAACCATGAAATCTATATTTTCATGACCACTTTCACCCAAATTGCCTTCCATCTTCAGACATGCAACCAATTCCTCCCTGTTGGTCAGACTCAAAATAGCTGTCCTCCTGGTTACTTCCTCCACCTTCTGAAACAAGAAGTTGTCCCCAGTACATTGCAAGAACTTAGTGGACATTCTGTGTTTTGCTGTATTACCATTGTAACATAAGAATAGCTAAAGACTGAGATTTGGTATATACATACTATATCTTTTTACAAGAGCATTAATGCTGATAGAGCACAAAGTGGCAATTTACTACAGTATTAGTTTACACTTGTACCACTGTTGTAAAAATATCCAATTTAGATACCCTAGAGCTATCATTTGATATAGGAAGAACTACTGTACCTACAAAGGAAAAAGTGTTACAATAATATTATTCAGAGAACGTAGCTGGGCTCAATAATGTTGTCCCTCTGTCACAAAGGGGGGAGATAACTGCATTGAGGAGTAGCACAGGAGCTCAGCTCAAACTTAACATCATGTAGCACTCTCCTTCAATATGCGCCTTTTAGTTTCTATCTGGCATATACCAAATGCTCACATATTGCAAAAATATATAAAGTGTGTGAATGAGGCCAGGGTCCTGTGAAAAAAGGAAGTATGCGATAATGTAATTGAAGACTATCATATGCATACACATGTACAAGTGGGCTGAATTAAGTTTGCCCAGGCAACTTTAATTCTGACATTTTCTAACTTTTGAGTGCTTGATTATGCAATCTTAGCATTTCTTTTAGTGTAGTTTTTTTAATGTAATCCCTATATATAATGTGTGTGCAGGAAGATATGTACATATATAACTTATAAAATTGTTGAGTGCTTTGGGATTTTGGGGTGAAAACTACTACATAAGTGTAGCCAAAGAGCTAGATAAAATTGTCTTTTCAAGTTTCCCAGATTACCAAAAATGTCTGGTATTCTAAAAGAGAAATGTTTTTAATTAATATGTTTTAACTTTTGAAAATACAGCCAAACTCCACAAATATAAAACGTTACATCTATTTCATGGTATAAGTTTATCAATAGGTTCTATTATGCCTCAGTAACTTTATAAGTTCCAACTACCTCTAAAAAATCTCTAAGGTGCATGTGTTTGTGGAATAAGAAGCAAAAATTAAAAAAATGGAACTTTGGAAATAAAGCAGCAAGTTCTTGAAGCTACACACTTGACTCACCCTATAAATTGTCTTCACCTTGATTTTAAAAATCATAATGCCAGTGTTTTGGCAGATCTCTTTACCCAGATTAGTTGCTGTGCGTGATTTAACACCCTAGGGTGCACTGTGAGCATTAGTGCAGTGCATAGATAACTTATGCCCAGCTATTACACTAGCTCAAACTGAAAACATATGAACACAGTATGAAGCAATAAAGTGAATACTGGCTGGTTCCGCAGTAAGCAAAAATGCTATTGCCTCATTTGTGTAGAATTTTTAATGAAGGTCAAGCTCCCCCTAATGGGGAAAAAAGTATTTTAGGTTTTTTTCCCACTAAAATGTCAGGTTTACAGTACCCCCTGGAACAGTAATATGCCTGACTTAAGAACCTAAAATGGGCTCTTTAAAAAAAAATCTAATACAGAACATTCCAAATGTATGCACTTCATTTCTGCAGAGAGTTGTTTACTAGTTAATAAAACTTTTTATTTTTTATTTTTCATTTTTCCCCAGAATAGCAGATGTTCATCATAGAGCAGCTTACAAGGTGGGAAGCAATAATGAAAATTTACACATCTTGCTAATAAAAGAAAGTGTGGATTTGTTTTAACTATTCAGAAAAGTTGAAAAATAACTACAAATTTTAAAACTGTGAATCAATAGATGATAGGCATGTGTTATGTCAAAATGAAATGATTTCCTTAAAAAGTAACATCTGCAAATTCCAAATTAATCCCTTTTCACTTATGCCCATTACTGGTTAGGTGTAAAGTAATTGATAAACCTTAGCTAGTTCTGCTTCTGAAGAGGCCTCTCAAGTTTGCTTTCAACAATATATCAATGACATCACTATTTCCCCTCCACTCAAATAGTTATTGCTTGTGAAAGGTGCCAGGTTGAAAACCAGGGGGACCAAACACAACAAGTACAGTGCAGACAGCTCTCACCCCCGTTCTGGAGGGACCATATCTAGGGGTGAAAAAAAAATTAATCAGTCTTTGTGCCTAGTTGGGGTGGCTGCTGAGACTAATTAGTGCAAATTGTGATGGTGATTTCCTGTGAGACAGACACCTGTGCATCAGAAACTGGACTGCGTCCACAAACTCGTTCCATCAAGCCCATTGAACAGCCATGAGGCACAACCAGAATTTTCCTAAGAAGGCAACCCAGGTTACCTGCCAAGAAGCAGAGCTCACTATACATGTGCTATGTTCACAATTTCTTTGTCAGTGGGACCCCGCTTTATGCATGCATTGCATTCTGAGAGGCAGGGCCGAATTAACCATCACTGGCCCTAGGCAAACACACACTTCTGGGTCCCTACCTTCTAATGTGAATAACAAACAGCTGATAAAAGGGAAGGGAAAAAATACACTTCTGTGCTGTTTTATCCCATACGTATTACTGCAGTAAGTTCCCATCCCAGCCTGTTCACTTACTGCTGTTTGAGAAAGGAAGCGATTTCTTTACCCAGTGCTGTCCTCTGCTATTCCCAACAGAACCAAGGAGAAAGTGAATCTCAGCTGTGTGCGGCCTGTCTCTGCCCACTCCTCCACTGGTGCTCCATCCTTAGAGGTTTTTAAGGCCTGGCTTGACAAAGCCCTGGCTGGGATGATTTAGTTGGGGTTGGTCCTGCTTTGAGCAGGGGGTTGGACTAGATGACCTCCTGAGGTCTCTTCAAACCCTAATATTCTAGGATTCTAGGATTTGTGTCTAAACTGAAAGAATTTCACTCACTTGAGTGAGTGGTGCTGTGGCCTAGCACATGGGGTCGTAACCCCACTGAAATATGGCCTGGCCACCCCTCATTATGACAGAGGGGCAGTTGAGTAAAATTTGAGTGACACTGCGAATGTGACTGTGTGTGCCAGGGCACATGACCACTTCCTCAAGTGAGTGAAGTTCCTTCAGTTTGCGTGCGAATCTGCATGGTTAAACAAACACAAAACCAAAACATTTTGGGACACCCCCCCCCCCCCCCAACAAATGTGGCATGTGCCTGGTTTGCCAATGCATTCATCCAGCCCTGTGTGCGTGGGCATGCGTGAGGTTCCCTGTCGCGCTGTTGTGCATGCCCTCGCTGAGCTGCCATCTCTCCTTCTGGAGTGAGCCTGGAAGCAAAAGTGGAGGAGGAGGAGGAAGCATGAGGAGATAGTGGCCTGGGGTTCTGGGAAGCAGGGAGCCACGTCCAGGAAACCCCCCTCCTGGACAGCTCAGGATCTCTCCCTTCCCCCACAAAGAGACCAGAATTGGCTTGAACCTCTCCCCACCCTCCAATTGGAGAGACTGGGACTGTGAATTTGTAGTAGCATTAATCTATGGCCCGGGGGGAGGAGGGAAAGGGCAGCTGGACCAGGCCACCTGGACCCCGCCCCCCTTCATTGCACCCATGGAACAGCCCTCATATGGGAAAGGCCACCGATCAGGTCTAACTGGTGACTTAGAATAGAAAAGCTCCCATTACCAAGTCATCTGAACCAACCAGTCCCCATTCATCTACTTAGGGCCAGGTCTACACTACAGACCTATACTGGTATAACTATGTTGCTCAGGGGTGTGAAAAATTCCACATCCCTGAGTGACGAAGTTATACTAACCTAACCCTGTAGACAGTGCTATGTTGATGGGAGAAGCTCTCCTGTCAGCATCGAAGCACCTTCACTAAAGCGCTACAGCTGCATTGGTGCAACTGTGCCTCAGGAGCTCTCGCTGTATGTGAAGACAAGCCCTAAGTAGGGTAACAAAAGAAATCAGTTATAAATGTTGGCAGATTTAACAGATTACAGAGTCGGTCATATTTAGATGTCTAAAGCTAGCCCAGAAACCATTACCGGGAGCAACACCTTTAACAAAGCAATGAGGATTGCAGACATCACTGAAAGAAGGAATAAATGGACTTGATTGATATACTGTTTCGCTTATTTTATGTACACTCTGAACAGCTAGAATCACGGTCTAGTCCAGAATCATAATTCACATAACATCGAAATTCATTGGCTAAGTTTCGTGTATGTTTTGGAGTAAAATTGCACATCTTCACACCAAGATGCTTCGCTGCCTGCTCCTCCATGACTGCACCTGAAGCAGAAAAAAAAATAGGATTTGATGACAAAGAAAGGTAACAGCACATTCTATGCTTTTTTCTTTAAATTGTCCCTCCAGCATCCCCCTATTTTTACTTCCCTTCCACAATCCTCTGTAAAGCTCTGTGGCATCAAGCACTCTTGGGCCACAGAGCGGGTTGGAGTCCCAAGGGAGGGAGAAGGAAGGAGAGAAAGGAGGGAAAAGGTCTGAGAATGGTTTTAGGTGCTTTCTCGGCTATCCCCTTCCCCTGGGGCTGATTGTTCTCCCTTGAACGTGCTGGAGTGTAGATCAAGAGCCAAATGAGACACAGACTCGAATTTCACACACTGCTGCCATTTGATGATTGAGTAGCTCCAGAGTGTCATATTTAAAGCTACCCAGTTCAAAACCAGAGTTGCTCTAGGGAAGTAACACACTAGAGCACTAGAGCAGAGGCTCCCAACCTTTACTTTTCAAGTACCACCTTCTTAAAAAAACTCAGGGAAGAGCTATGTGGCAGCTTAAACCTCAGCCAGCAGCTGCAGAATTTAGGAACTTGCAAATTCCTAAAGGCAGCAGCATTTTTCACTTATTTTCAATGAGTTCAAATAAATTTAAAACTATTTGTTTAAAAAAAAAATCACCCTTGAAAGTGGTACTCATGTTAGTGTAACTAAACTTAAACAACCCCCTTAATTACAGTGTGTGTTCCTGTCAGAGAATTCTTATTTGATTAGAACAACACTATTCTTCTCTTAGATGATCTCAAAGCAGTTTACAAACAACAAATAAGCTCATAAAAAACAATACCTACTTCACAGGGATATTAACAGTTAGCTAACCTGAGGCACAGAGCTCGAGTCTGTGCTCAACTTCACACAGCAAGTCAGTGGCACAAGTGGGAAGAAAACTCAAGAGTCCCAAGTTTCAGTTTCTTGCTCTAAGCCAGGGTTTCTCAAACTTCATTGCACTGCACTGTGACTCTCTTCGGACAACAACAATTATTACATGACCCCATGAGGGGGGACCGAAGCCTGAGCCCGCCACCCTGGGTGAAGGGGCCAAAGCAAAAGCCCCATTGCCCCAGGCGGGGGGAGGGGAGAGGAAAAGCCAAAGCCAAGGGCATCAGCCCAACGCAGGGGGCCTGTAACCTGAGCCCCTCCACGCAGGGCTGAAGTCCTTGGGCTTTGGCCCTGAGCGGTGGGGCTCGGGCTTCGTCCCCGGACCCCAACAAATCTAAGCCAGCTCTGGCGACCCCATTAAAACGGATTCACCACTTTGTGATCCTGACCCACAGTTTGAGAACTGCTGCTCTAAGCACTAGACAAATCGCTCTCTATAAACAGAAGAGACTCTCAATGGTGTTCAGCTCCAGAAATATATAGGGATTCCCAGGCACTGAATACACATTCCCTATGTGTACTAGGGGCATTAGGCATACACAGGCTATAAAACTGTACAGCTCAGTGGTCAGGATTTCCTAAAAACAATGCATTTTGTCCTAATTAGGATACAACTAGAGCTGTACTAAGAAAGGCAATTCAGTTTCATGGAGGAGCACAAGTGTATTGGTAGACCCATTTATTGCTAAAGGTAATGTAGAAGGATTCTGCCACTGTTTAAAATCTCAGCCCTTGGGGCAGTTAAAATGTTAGGGAATATACGTGAACAGTTAAAGAACCTACAGCATAGTAACAGTACTTGTTAGTTCGGATTCAGAACAAAACCCAGAATTTTTGAAGCCCTCCATGAAAGGGAATGGAGCCCTGCTCCAGGCCAGTCTGCCTGGTGGGCTGTCCCAGAGCCAGGGACCCTGAAGACTCTGGAGTCCCTGACTGCAGGGCAGTCTGGCAGCCAGGAGCTCGGCAGGCAAGCCGGAAGTAAACCTGCCTGGCAGACAGGGTTCTGTTGGACCCCTGCCTGGGTTCCACTGGAACGTCACCAAAATAGATAATAAAAATATTTAGAGCAACAACATTGCGTATATTTTTTCCTCTCTCAAAAGACACAGATGCTGTACCTGTACAGAGCAGAATCTTTCCTTTTGTTAAGTATTTGATTGTCTCTGCTGTTTTTCTGAGACACTCCTCAGACAGATAGGGTGGATCCGCTAATACTATGTCAAAACTGTGTGGTATGAGATTTCCAGGTAAATTCAATGGGTTGTTGTAATCATAAAAGATAAATTCCTCTCCATATACAGAAAATCTTTTGTCATATTCCAGTATACACACTGAAAAATCTTTGCCATCCTGTTCTTTCAGTTTCTGGTAAACACTTGGAGCACTAACACACGCTATCCTGAAAAGAAAAAGAAATAATTCAGAACCTTCTTTTTAACAGACAAAGATTATATTAGAATTGGGCGCAGACCATAAGATTTAGATTTCTAACACCCCAAAGTCAGGTCTATTTGCAAAATTAGATCTGGATTTTGACCTCTCTTCGAAGCCCCAAAAGTTCTGAGGTACTTGGATCCTGGGTTTTGAATTGGACCTCACTTTTAAGTTATAACCTTTTTGCTTTTACTTGGATTTCTACTTTTAACACATTCACTATAATTTTGCATTGAACAAACCAATCAACCACAACAAGCCTCTCAGTATAAAAGCCATAATGATGCATTCATTTGAGCAGAATCTGTTGTCCTCCAGCAGGGATCAAGGCCTGCCTCTTTGTATTAAAAATGACAGGATTTACATGCAGACAGTTATGAAGGTTAATAATGAACTACATCATGCTAATCATGCTAATGATAATAGAATACTAGCAGCATAGATAATCAATGGTATGGCTGCTTGTAGCACCAAGCTGACTAACCTCAGAAAAGTCTATTAAA
Source organism: Emys orbicularis (assembly GCF_028017835.1). Classification (NCBI taxonomy): domain Eukaryota; kingdom Metazoa; phylum Chordata; order Testudines; family Emydidae; genus Emys; species Emys orbicularis. The sequence continues at coordinate 329,346,343 of NC_088683.1, read as the reverse complement.
CTATGTGGATTTCACCATGGTTGTGTTTAAACTCCACAAGGACAAATAAAATGCTACACCAATCTATTTTCACAGGAAGAACCTTCTAAAATTAAATCTAGATTGCATTATACATTTATTCCCAGTTTCTCATCTGAGTGATCCTTCTATAGAGAATGCCAATTTCATGTACATGCAATCCAAATATAAGAATGCATGTTGCCTCATCCCTCCGCTTTGTTTATTCCCTTTGCTCTTTCCAGCAAACTGGGTATTGTAATTAACAAGGCTCCTGAGATTGCAATTAGAGCTGGTCAGGAATTTTTCAATTAAATTGTTTTGGGTCAGAAAATGGTGATTCAGCAAACTAACTTCACTCTAGAACAGTGTGGTAGTTAGAGCACTCACCTGAGATGTGGGAGATCCAGCTCAAGTCCCTGGTCTGAATCAGGCTAAACAGGGACTTAAACCAGGAACTCTCACATCCAAGGCGAGTGCCCTGACCACCAGGTTATTCCAGGGGCAAGGGAGTGGGGAGTGTCTGTATGTTTTTTTCAAAAGACCTCAAAAGGTCTTGGTTTCATCTTGATACAGAATGAGGAAAAATTTTAAATCTCAAAAATGTTCACAGGACGGGAAAACCATTTCCCACCTCGCTCTAACTGCAATACTCTGCCAACACACAAGAACAAAGAGAGGCAGAGCAACATGAATGTGTATATCCGTGAACAAAACAAACCTGATAGCTCTGGTTTCTTCAAGGCCTACCTGCCTTGACATGTCCTTTAAAATTACAGTAGAACCTTGATTTTATAAAGACCAATCTTACGTTCAACAAACCACTTTTCCCGACTGAGGCGGGGTGGGGCGTGGGGGGAAAAAAAATCACAATGAAAATTATGTTTATGAAGAACAAGTCAACATCCCTTCACAGTTCAATGCCATCAGTGCACTGGAAATCATTTTGCAGTGGTTTGAAGAACAAGAAGAATGTGATGCAGTGTATCATACTGCACTCTATGGGCCATATCTACCGTAATTTTGAAATGTTCCATTTTATGAAATTTTTGATTTAATGAACTCTTAAATCCTCAATTAGTTCATAAAATACAGGTGCTAGTGTAATTACAGCCCTTTGGTTGAATTTGTTCATAACAGAACATTAACTGGTAGCAGCAACAAGCAAATAATCTGTAAGAATAATATATTTAACCATAACTATAAAAAATACACTTGCTATATTTTTGGTCTTGAAATACCCAACCCATCAATCAAGATACTGGATAATCAGTTACATTGAAAAGTACATTGTATGGGATACTGTCTTCATACTATCTGTATTCAGTTTTGTATACCAAGTATTCTAATGAGCAGAATGATGGAATAAATAGTTCTGACACTCAAATAGTGATAACTTCAGGTTTAGACTGCGTAGTCTGGCAAAGGTTTCTACAGTTCTAAAAATAACCTTTCTGCGTTTCTTTCTGAATCAGACTGCCAAGTTAATCAGCAAAGCTATCTTAAAACCAAAGGAATTGCAATGGTATTTTTTCTTTGCAATTCAATTGAACTAAGTAGTAAGATCTGTGTTCAGTTCACAAGAAACCATCATTAGGAACATGCAGAAAGTCTGCATGAACATCTTACAGCTAGTCACCAATGTTTAGCATTTAAAAAAAAATAGGATTTGGAAGCAGATTTGTAACAACGAAGCTCAGAACTAGTATTTTAGCTTAGCTTAAAAAAAAAAAGCTCTCAGCAGACAGATAACAAGCACATACACATTCTCAAAACAAATGTAATTACAATAATTAATATAGGTTTAATATATTATAAATATATTACCGTATATACTCGTTCATTAGCCCGTTCGTTTATAAGCTGACCCCCCAAAATGGGTAGGTAAAAATAGCAAAAACTGTATGACCCTTTCATAAGCCGACCCTATATTTCAGGGGTTGGAAAACTTTGGCTTTTTGTTTACCTGAAGCGTTCACAGGCACGGAGCCCCTCAGCTCCCAGTGGCCACGGTTTGCCGTTCCCAGACAATGGGAGCTGCGGGAAGTGGCGCCACTTCCCGCAGCTCCCATTGGCTGGGAACAGCGAACCGCGGCCACACGGAGCTGAGGGGCTCCATGCCTGCAGACGCTCCAAGTAAACAAAATGACAATGTATTGGATATTCAATTCAATGATTCCATAGTTTAAAATCATCAAATTTTGGTGTAGACCTGTTTATAAGCCGACACCCGCTCTGATGCGTCATTTTTTTACCAAACCAAAAATATTCGGCTTATGAACGAGTATATACGGTAGGTTTTTAGGCTCTGATTCAGCAATATACTTAAATGTATGCTTTAGTACCGTGCTTAAGTACCCAGTGCAGCTACATACTGAGCAAAGCTTGTTTTATAGCAATATGCAAACAGAATTGAAATTTTAATAATAAAGTTCAAAATAAGTATTATCTAGACCATCCCTGACAGGTGTTTGTCTAACCTGGATTTCTATTTCTTACTACCAAAATTCTGATTTTTCTGTACTATCTAGAGAAACATGATTGAAAGTAGCCTACCTAGAACATTTTAAGTAAGAAGAAGCACAAAATGTTTAATTTATAAAATAATTAATAAAACCTACCTGCCACCTCTTCCAGCTGCCAGAACAGCTTCATTAGCCAGGCACAATGCAGTTTCATCATCATACCAAAACTGGCTCAACTGCTGGGGAAAATCATGCACAAACAATTACTGACAGCATCGGTCTTTCTGACTGGGCAGTATATGACACACTTTCTGTTAACCAATATCAGCCCCATTCTAGGAAAACCAAAATCCACAACAACTTTTTTGTATCATAAATTGCAATCCTGCACCTCTGAACAACTCTTACTAACTGAGCTGGAAAAGGGATTTCTTTACTGACAGTTTTGTTATTTCCTCTATAAACTAGTATTTCAAGCCGATTAAATAGTAGCTACTTCACACTTACATGTTGCCAGAGTTTTATAAAAATCTATTACTATTTCAACAAAACCAAGCTATACCAGACTATTTAGATCATTCCTTTATTTAGTACCTTTGCCCTGTTACCAATGCTGAATCCAAATCCAAAGATAAAATATCTGCACACTGCAGGTAAACTAACTCCCAGTCTTTAAGTAGTTTAAAATTGTGTTATTAAGAAGTCATTCATTTATTTTGAGGTTGGGAACAGTTTATACCAGCTCAGGCTTGTGAGAGGCAAGGAGATAGCCAGAGTGGAGAGATGGGAAAAGTCAATAAAGTGGTAACAGTGAAGAAAAGGAAAGATGAGATAGCAGAGGGTAGGAAGGAGAAAGTCAGGGATGACAGCAATCAGAAAAAAAAAGAAGGGGGGGGGGGAGAGAACAGGAAAAGGAGAGCCAGAAAACCTCATGGCCAGAATCATCAGTCACAGGTAAGAAGGGACAAGTCACCTGTCCAAATAAGGTAGGTAAAAAACAGAGAGGCATGATGGGAGAAGAGAGGGAAGAGTGTGCTATTTCCACATTATTACAATGTCGCAATTGCATCTCTTTCACACACGCACCAAAGGAAAAATCTGTACTTCCTCCACCCTCCCAGTCGGGAACTAAAATTTCTAGAGAGGGCAGCTACTTGTTTTGGCATCTTTTCTTCCTTCCGCCCCGTGTCAATTTCAATTAGTGCCAGATAGAACAAAACAAACAAACAAGCAAACAAAAAACACCACATCCAGCTTCAATAACAAGTCAAGGAGACTTTGACTTTTATAGTGTGGAAGCAGCATCATTAGATTCCTCCACGCTTGAAAATGCCCTTTTTCATTCCCCCTTCCTCTTCACTTCCCAAAAGAAGCCTCACATTTCTGCTCCTCTGTAACTGGGCACTACAAGTAATTGAATTGCAGTCTCTGAAGTTTAGTTTCTTACCCAGTCCTCCTCTATTGAGCCAACGGAATACGGTTTAAACCCTTGGGAGATCTTTGTGCCCTCTCTCTGTCGCTGATCTATATAGAACTCCTGCAGGGCAGCCAGCGTATGGGATGAAAGCTGAGGGATGTCGTCGTCGTCATCATCACCCATTCTCTAGATGTTAAGAAGTGTTTAAACTCAGCTTTTCTCAGTGACAACAGCATTTAGTAAAGACCAGCTCATGTGAGATAAAACAAACAACAGTGAAACACCTACTAACCAGAAAACTAAACTTCCTGAAGCCAGGAGCCAACAAAATAAAGCACATTCTCTCTCGCAGTGTAAAACGGAGGCTGGATAATATTTAAATGTATCAAATACCTACCAGCCAGAGGCAGATATGAAATAGTCTGTCTCCAAGCAGAGTCCAGGGCAGAGACCCAGAACCATTCCCTTTCTTTACAGCTGAGGGCTGACTGATCTTACTGGTGTGTTATTCTTCCAGGACCACTCACCATTTTTTTTTTTTTTTGCTATCAGCCTCTAACTAATTAGGCCTTTTGTGTACTTTTCAAGTCCTGTAGAATTCTGATCCTGCCTTTCCACCTAAAAAGTGTGATGCAATTAGTGCTAAATAATTAGCAAGAACTAGAACACATTTCATATGGTCAGCTCACCAATATAAAGCATGTTCTCCTCTGTTAACTTGTTAGAACAGGCTCATGGTTATTAATCAGGAGGAAAATGATCAGTTGCCTGCAGGAATAATAACTGACACGAAAGATCTGCATTACCAGGAGTGAAAGGGGGCGGGGAAAGCAGACTCCCATCTGTGTTTATCATTTTCATAATGAAAATTCAGTCACTTAACATACCACATTACATGGGATTTCTTTCAGTGTTAACACGCTAACCGCAGAAAGCAGCCATCCAGTACAGAGATAATGCTACAAACTATTATTAAGAACATATTGTAAAATGACCATATTATGTAGATTTATTTTTAAATATCCTTTTCAATAAAAAGTGTATTAAAATGTATAAATTGAATTTATTAATTATAAGCCCTTTACAAATTTAGGGCCTGAATCTGTTGCCCTACACCTTGTGTAGTCATTTCCAGCAGCGAAACCTGAGTGTAAAATGCCACTAAATCAGAATGGTAGCATTTAACCCCATTAAACAGAGCAAGTAAAATAAAAGGCCCTAAGTATAAAATGAAAATGTCAACAAACTCTTTGGACGTGCTACTGGCCACTTCGATGTTAACAAACTAAGCACAAAACTGCACAGCAGTCAGTTTGATAAGTGATGCTCTGGAGTCATCAAGAAATAAACTTGTGTCCTAGGATCAATATTGCCCTCACCTCACTCTAATATCACATTATACAAAGATGTCCCTAAATGCTGGAAAGTCCTCCATAAGCTAAAACAAAGCAGACGGGAGGCTCATGAAGACATCCCTCCCAAATGCCACTGCATGACTAGAAATTTGTATATTTACATATATGAATGGGGGCCACAGCTGGATGAACAGGCACACTATACATCAATTGAGAAGTTCTGGCATTTTTATAAATGACATCTGAATCCTTCAACTGAGTTATATCATCTTGTACCGCTTCCTTTAACTCCAATCCTTACCCTCTGCATAACTAAAAGGTGTTTGTTACACCTTCCCCACCATTATTTTTAGAAATGGTGGTGTTTAGGTAATACAAACATTCATAACACTGCCATGCTTCCCTTGGACAAAATGCAGCAAACTCGGTACCTTGTTGGAGATGCTGAGAGTAATGATGTGAGAAAGAAAGAGATCCTGCTGTGTGCTGCAGAACCTGTCTTTCTCTTCTTAATATTTGGAAGCATGACTGGCCAACTTGTAGTTATTTGGGGCACAGGTTAATTAAGCAGTAAGCATTAGTATGCTTAATAAATGTCTATCCAACAAAAACAACCTGAGAGAAACATACTGCTGTACTTCGGTGCTCTGTAAGCAGTATGTGTATTCAAATATTATTTCTTTACCTTATATAGATAGCACCGTTGTGCCTACTCCAAAAGATATACAATTCCCCAATACCTTAATGCCCATTTTGGATTGGATTGGATTGGATTCTTGGCTGAAAATCTTAAATCCTGAGATGCATTTTTATTTTTGTGTCAAAGAATTATTTTAAACATCTATGATGATGTTTCATACTAAAACATGGTTGAATAAACTGGCAGGTTCAAAGTGGAACTTCTTGGCCATTGATACTTCTGTTTGTAAGTAATCTCTTGCAAATCTGTTTACGTTCTTCTTTTCTCTGCCAAATGCTATACTGAGTGGACAAGTCTCTTCCTTCATAGATGTGCTCAGTGTTTGTTCTGTAACACGTTATAGATATTATTCACACAACATGGTAAGCAGGTAGGTTTACAAGGACAGCCCTCGCTGAAAGCGGAAGATTGTGTAATTGTGATGAACAGGGTACTAAGGGAAGTGGTGGATTCTCCATTTCTTGACGTCTTCAAATCAAAACTGGTTGCCTTTCTGGAAGTTACGCTTTAGCCAAACACAAGTTATGCATTACTCAAACACATGCAGGGGTAACTGGATGAAGTTTTATGGGCCTGTGATATACAGAAGGTCACACTTGATGATTTAGTGGTCCCTTCTGTCCTTAAACTCTATGAATTTGTTGGAAGAACCATACTATTTTTTTGTGAAAGTTAAACACAATCATTCTCTCACTGGAAACAGTGCCACCTGGTGGAGTAATAGGTCAAATAGAAATCATTAGACACCTGATAATTACTAGGAAGAAGCGATAAAGAAGTTTATTCTTTCAACAAATGTGTTTCACCTACTTCTGATCGAAGGATTCAACAAACTAATGAAATACTAATATTTAACATTAAAGAACACAATAGTATATGTAATCTGAATATAATACAAGACTGTAAATTGAGGAATATAGCCTCTTCTCCATGCAGAAATGACTGTTCATGGAAGTTGTGCATAAGCATCAATGGAAACTATCTTTTATTATTATATTATCTAAAAATTAGGGCTGTCAATCGCAGTTAACTCACGCGATTAACTCAAAAAAATTAATCGCGATTAACCGCAATTTTAATTGCATTGTTAAACAATAGAATACCAATTGAAATTAAATATTTTTGATTGCTTTTCTACATTTTCAAGTACATTGATTTCAATTACAACACAGAATACAAAGTGTACACTGTTCACTTTATATTATTATTTTTATTACAAATATTTGCACTGTAAAAACAATAAAAGAAATAGTATTTTTCAATTCACCTCATACAAATACTGTAGTACAATCTCTTTATCATGAAAGTGTAGCTTACAAATGTAGATTTTTTTTGTTACATAACTGCACTCAAAAACAAAACAATGCAAAACTTCAGCGCCTACAAGTCCACTCAGTCCTACTTCTTGTTCAGCCAATTGCTAACACAAACAAGTTTGTTTACATTTAAGGGAGATAGTGCTGCCCTCTTCTTATTTACAATGTCACCAGAAAGTGAGTACAGGCATTTGCATGGCACTTTTGTAGCTCGCATTGCAAGGTATTTACATGCCAGATATGCTAAACATTCATATGCACCTTCATGCTTCGGCCACCGTTCCAGAGGACATGCTTCCATGCTGATAACACTTTTTTTTTTTTTAAATGAGTGTCAATTACATTTGTGACTGAACTGGTTGGGGAAGAATTGTATGTCCCCTGCTCTGTTTTACCTGCATTCTGCCATATATTAAATGTTACAGCAGTCTTAGATGATGACACAGCACAGGTTGTTCATTTTAAGAATGCTGTCACTGCAGATTTCACAAAACGCAAAGAAAGTACCAATGTGAGATTTCTAAAGATAGCTACAGCACTCAATCCAAGGTTTAAGAATCTGAAGTGCCTTCCAAAATCTGAGAGGGACAAGGTGTGGAGCATGGTTTCAGAAGTCTTAAAAAAGCAACACTCCGATGCAGAAATTACAGAACCCAAACCACCAAAAAAGAAAATCAACCTTCTGCTGGTGGCATCTGACTCAGATGATGAAAATGAACATGTGTCAGTCCACACTGCTTTGCATTGTCATCAGCAGGGATGCATGTCCTCTGGAATGGTGGTTGAAGCATGAAGGGATATATGAATCTTTAGCGCATCTGGCACATAAATATCTTGCAACGCCAGTTACAACAGTGCCATGAGAACACCTGTTCTCACTTTCAGGTGACATTGTGAACAAGAAGCGGGCAGCATTATCACCTGCAAATGTAAACAAACTTGTTTGTCTGAGCGACTGGCTGAACAAGAAATAGGACTGAGTGGACTTGTAGGCTCTAAAGTTTTATATTGTTTTATTTTTGAATGCAGTTTTTTTTTTTTACATAATTCTACATTTGTAAATTCAACTGTCATGATAAAGAGATTGCACTACAATACTTGTATTAGGTGAATAATAAAATACTATTTCTTTTGTTTTTACAGTGCAAATATTTGTAATCAAAAATACATATAAAGTGAGCACTGTACACTTTGCATTCTGCGTTATAACTGAAATCAATATATTTGAAAATGTAGAAAACATCCAAAATATTAAATAGAATACCATTTATTTAAACAGTGCAATTAATTGCGTGATTAATTTTTTTAATCGCTTGACAGCCCTACAAAATGTATAATTGCTTTATGATAATTAGCCATAAATATAGATTTTTAAATATAAAGACCTACCCTTTTCTTTTCCCACCCTTAATTCTCAATATCCTAGTTACAATTGTGTTCACCTCCCATAATTCTTTGCGCAGGCTTCTCTCTCTCTGCAGCACTCTGATCAAAACATGCATTCTAAACTTGATTTGCTAAGATTGTACGTGCCATCTGACCACTTGCTAAGAGGTTATATTTAACATGGAATGTTCATTAATCCACAACTGTGAGATGGTCAACTGAACAGTGCTCATTGGGAATGTTTAGTCTGTCACTCCACAGACTCAATGGAAGTGTTTGTCTCTATAGATCAGAGCCCTGACCAAACACACAGGCCTTTTCAGAATATCATGTAGTAGTTAATTTGGTTTTCAGACTGGTTTGGCAGAAAGGGGACATATTTATTATCCATTTGAATGTAGAAATAAGTTCAAAAAATGGGTTCCAAAAACTGGCTTTTTTATGTCCTCTTCTCCACCCCATCCAAAAAAAAATTTTTTTTATTCAGTTTTACAGGGCCTAAAGGCTAAACCCTGTGCTTTAGAGCGTAAAGATGCCTGGCTCACTGTTTTCACACAAGCAGAAAATTCTGCAGTCAAGCTACCCAACACAAATACGTCTTTTTAAGACTAATTTTGTTCTTAGTAGTCTGTTAAATTGCCTAGCATAAACACCTATAAAATTATTACTAATATAAACTGCAAGTCCACAAAGCTACTATTGCTATTGGCTCTGAATTTGACCAATTCTATCTAAGAGCAAATCATTCTGAAGCCCAGATCAGAGTCAGGATAAAAATGACATCACTGCAGATCAATAGTTCTCAGCCAGGGTTACACGTACTCCTGGGGGTATACAAAGATCTTCCAGGGGGTAACTCAACTCATCTAGATCAGTGTTTCTCAAACTGGGGGGTTGCAGACCCCAGGGGGGATCACAGGATGGGTTCAGGGGATCACAAGTGCAGAGCCAGCACTAGGGAGTGGCAAGCAGGACAACTGCCCAGGGCCCCGTGCCACAGGGGGCCCTGCAAAGCTAAGTTACATGCTTCAGCCCTGCTGCTGGGGCTTGCTCAGGCTTCAGATAAGGCTCACAAGTGAAAAACAGGCTCAAGTATCACACAAACGTATGTACAATATTTATATTCCAATCCATTTATTTTATAATTATAGGGTAAAAATCAGAAAGTAAGCAATTTTTCAGTAATAGTGTGCTGTGATACTTATGACTGATTTTGTAAACAAGTAGTTTTTAAATGAGGTGACATGTAGAGTATGCAAGAAAGGGCTACAGTAGTCTGGAAAGGTTGAGAACCATGGCCGTAGATAGCCTGATGCTGGTATAAGTTGCCAGTACTTGGAGTGGCCAACAAGACCACGTACTAGGCCTGTGTTTCTCCAGTAAGCGAGTCAACACTGGAGACAAAAACTGCATTTTCCATCTTTGCTGTTTTTTTCCTCTGCTCTCTTGTATTCGTCTTGTTTTTTCTTCTAGAAAATTGGATTGGATTTTACCACCACCACCACCAGCAGCTCATCTCAACTAACAAGGAGGCTTTTCCTTCTACAGACTCTCTATAGCTAACACAAAAGTGAACAAGGGATGTTGTTAAAAAGAAAGCCTTATTTAAATACTTTACATTTCAAATGCTGAATTGTTTCCCCCCCTTCATTTCCTGTACCTTTATTGAAAACTTAAAGAGGATTTATAATGTGTTTGCCAATTGCCCTGGTATTAAACAGCCTGAGGTCTGTATACCGAACTCTGAACCTTCTTTAACACTGAGTTTGATGCTGGACGGTGACTGGGTCACATTAACTTTTTAGGCCCATATAATCCATCAAAATTAACACAACAGAACTCCAACGCTCCCCCCGCAACTCAACACCCCCACCAAAACTACCCCTCCCCCCAACCCGACCCCAATGCTCCCCACAAAACCCACCCCTCCGAACCCAACCCCAAAGCTCCCCCCAAAAACCACCTCCTCCCACCAACCTGACCCCAATGCTCCCCCCAAAACCCACCCCTCCGACCCCAACCCCAATGCTCCCCCCCAAAACCACCCCTCCCCCCAACCTGACCCCAATGCTCCCCCCCAAAACCACCCCTCCCCCCAACCTGACCCCAATGCTTCCCCCAAAACCACCCCTGCACCCAACCCCCAACCTGACCCCAATGCTCCCCCCAAAAACCACCCCTCCAAACCCGACCCCAATGCTCTCCCCAAAACCACCCCTCCCCCCAACCTGACCCCAATGCTCCCCCCAAAACCACCCCTGCACCCAACCCCCAACCTGACCCCAATGCTCCCCCCCAAAACCACCCCTCCCCCCAACCTGACCCCAATGCTCCCCCCAAAAACCACCCCTCCCCCCAACCCGACGCCAATGCTCCCCCAAAAACCACCCCTCCGAACCCGACCCCAATGCTCCCCCCGCCCAACCACACCCCACACTCCTGTCCCTGGAGCCTTCATCCAATCCACCCCCGGCCGCAAGACGAAGCGGCCTCATCACTTCACTCACCGCGGACACGGCTCGCCCCGGGCGCGGTCCCGACACTAGAGACTGAGACCTACGCGAGCGACCAGGCGCACTCCCGCTGTACGTGCACGACCCTGCCAGCGGGGGCGCGCACGCGATGCCGGCTGCGCCCGGTTCTGGTGAGTCTGGCGACCCATCGCCCCCGCCCCCCGGGCGCGTCACAGTGGGCGGGTCCCGCCCGGGTCCCGCCCTGTGGCTGAGAGCCCGACGCTCCCCTCGCACGCGGCTCGCTCCCTGAGCCTCGTGCGGGGCCGCGCGCCGGCCTGGCTCAGTAACTGCAGCCCTGTGGGGCGGTGCTCGGCCCAAGGCACCGTTAGCCCCGCGTGCTGCCTTGGCCAGGGCTGCCTACGCGCCCCGGGTGGAAGGGGACCACGGCCCCGCTGCAGCCACTGCTCCAGCCCCGCGGATCCTGCTCTCCGTGCTGGACCAGGGGTCCGCTCCTGCGGCTCTCCTGGGGCAGCCCTGCCTGGCCCCACCTGCAACCCCAGGAGTTGGATTGTTTTAGTTTTGACTTTGGGCCTCTTTGAGTCGCTTTCTCTTGCTCTCGGGCTTTTACTTAAATCCTCCCTGCTAAAGGTTGGTCTCACAGTGCTGTCAGGGTACTTGTCTTCAGAACAGGGCAAAAGGAAGCTCTGGAGTGAATTATAGGCAGATTCCTCCCTACCTGCCCTAGCTCTGCACGGCTCCCGGAAGTGACTGGCACATCTGACTCCTAGGCTCAGGGGGTCTCTGCACCCTGCCCTGAGCACCAACTCCACAGCTCCCATTGGCCGGGAACCGCAGCCAGTGGGGGAGCTGCGGGGGCAGGGCCAGTACACAGAGTCACCTGGCTGCCTAGGAGCTGAGCATGCCTGCCGCTTCCCAGGAGCCACCTGAGGTAAATGCTGCCTGGCTGGAGCCCACGCCCTAACCACCTGCCCCAGCCTTGAGTGCCCTCCTGGACCCAAACTCCCTCCCAGAGCCCACACCCTACACTCCCATCCCTGAGCCCCCTCCCACACCCAAATTCCCTCTCAGAGCCTGCAACCCAACCCCCTGCCCCAGGCTCAACCCAGAGCCCCCTCCCACACTCCAACCCCCTCAGGCCCAGCCCAGAGCCCACACCCCAACCCCCTGCCACAGCCCGGTGAAAGTGTGTGTGTGGGGTGGGGGTGGGAGAGCAGGTGATGGAGGGGGGGTGGAGTACGCAGGAGGCAGCGTCTTAGAAAAGGGGCAGGGCAAGGGTGTTCAGGTTTGTGTGATTAGACAGTTGGCAACCCTATGGCAGGGCAACCTGTTCAGCAGCTGGGGGAAGCTGTAGCCATGGGCAGCAGGTATAGTAGTCCAGGGGAGGCTCTGCCAGGCTGTGGCTCTGCCCTGAGGCCCTGCTCCTGTGTCCGACTTTTCCCACCCTTGCTCAGCCTCTCCCCCAAAGCGGGTAGGGTAGGCAGGAAGCTCAGGGTGGCTGGGGCAGGCCCGTTGCCTGGGACTGGGGCTGGCTGGGCTAGCTGGTGCTTGGGTCAGCTGGGCCAGGACAGGGCGGCTGGGAAAGGCCAGCCTGTGGGCTGGGACTCGGGGTAGTGCTCCAGCAGGGTGGGACCAGGGGCAGTGCTCCAGCAGGGTGGGACCAGGGGCTTGTCTCCCCAAATGGGGGTTCACATGCTGCCCATGACGGTGAAGAGTATGCTTATAAAATTTGTAAATGACACCAAGCTGGAAGGGGTTATAAGCACTTTAGAGAACAAAATTAGAATTCATAATTATGTTGATACATTGGGAGGATTGGTTTGAATTCAACAAGATGAAATTCAATAGACAAGTGCAGAGTACTACACTTAAGAAGGAAAAACCAAATACAAAATAGAGAATAAAGGATATTGTCGACGAGGATTGGGGAGTTCCAGTGGATCACTACTGTGAGTTAATGTAATGCATTGTAAAAGGAAAATACTCTGTGTTGTGTTAACAGTAGTAGAATATGTAAGATTGAGACAAATTACACACTCTACACAGTGGTGGTGAGGCACCACACTTTTTTTTTCTTCAAAAAAATGGACAAAGTAGAGAGAATCCAGCCTAGAGCAAAAACAGTGATAAAAGGTTCAGCAAACCTAACCTCTGAGGAAAGGTTAAACAACTGGGCAGTCTTCAACTCTGTCAAAGGTTGTTATAAAGAGAACTGTGATCAGTTGTTCTCCACATCCATTGAGGGGAGGAGGCAGGGAGGATAAAATGTAATCAGCTTAATCTATAGCAAGGGAGATTCAGGTTAGGTATTAGGAAAAGCTTTCTAACTATACAAGGATAGTTAAGCATGGGAACAAGTACCTAGGGAGGTTGTGAATTCTCAGTCATCAGAGGTTTTCAAGAATAAGGTTTTGCCTACACTGACACTTTTGGCGTTAAAACTTTTGTTGCTCGGTGTGTGTTTTTTCACACCCCTGAGAAACAAAAGTTTGAACAACGAAAAGTATTGGTGTGGACAGCGCTTCATCAGATCTGGGAACTACACAATGCGTGGTGTGACACCATCAACCGTAGTCAGGGGCTTGTGCAACAGTCTTTAGTAGACTATGTGTAGATGATGATGATTTTAAGTTCCCTTACCTTGTTTACATTCAGTGCCATTTTCCAGCTCAGGAGGCAAGTAGCACAAGAGAACTAGTAACCTGGAATGTGTTTTTAACAAATTTAAAGAAAAATTAAGCTACTCAAAATATTTTGAGTAGAAGATAAATATAAGCTATCAAGCAACAGTTCATTAATCCTCCTCTTCATCTAGTAGCTATAGAACCACACTTTATTCTCTATGGCTATTACCTGGAGATTGCATATATCCCTGAGAGAACTAAAAGCTCTTGCGTTGAAGGCTCTTACACCCTTCACCAGTCCCATACTTCAATATAATGTGTTGTCCGACTCAAAATAACTTCATGCCTTTACTGAAAATCCAGCAAAAGAGGAACTTCATCCCACTGTGGAGGATTCTGCCACATGGCACCAATTAGCCAGGGGGAAGTCCACTGCTACTATGGCTTTGGTTATTTCAATTCCAAAACTTCCTTTGGGTTGCTGAATAATCAAAAATAGCTGACATTTTAAATGAGGTAACTTTCTACCTCCATTAGTGGTACAGAATATTGCATATTAGGGATCGGCTCCCAATTTAATAAGTTATTTACCTCCCTCCCTGGGATGCCATGAAGATTTAATGAAAAGTATTTAAGATGTAAAGCTCTACAGAAAGGGCTATAAGGCTCAAGCATAAGGTACAGGACAGAGGAAGGGAGGAGCTCCACTTCTGATCCAGATTTCTCTGAAACATGGTCTCCCTATGTCTAAAAGTTTCCTCTTCCCTCCCAAAAAAGTTACTGGAAACTGGAAGGAATTAAAGATGTGTGGATTTGGCAGACAATCATTGATTATGGGTTTGGACATTATCTGGTGGCAGACAAAACTAGAGATCAAACTTGACGACTAGGAACCATGAGTTGCTGGGTCCTCTCTATATGGCTGTAGGGTCAAACTCAGAAGCCATCATAAGAAACAAAAGGAGTGTCTGTGGTACTGTGTGCTGCCAAAAGCAGCATCTGATTAAGGATCATTTAGTCAGTTTCCTACTCCCTCTTTGTGAGTAAACTCACTTCTAGTTAAATCACTTATTGCACTCTCACAAAAACAGATCCGGTTCCTTTCGTTATAGATGCATCACTGACTATTACTAAATTATTCAACAGAATTCAATTTCTTTCCTCTGACATTGCTATCTTTAAGATTGGATAGATATGCTAAAAACTAATTTGATGCAATAGAGAATTTCTGCTTGCAAACAAATGCCAATTCTGCTTATTTTTGATGATCTTAGTAGAGATCATAAGGGAAAGAAGTTCTTTGCTTTGTTAGGAAAAATAATGAATTTTAAACAATGCGGTTCTACTCTGAAAAGTGACCACAGCTTTATGAAAGAATAAGTGGTATTCTATTCTGACTGGCACATCAATAAAATTAAATTACAATTGCTGAATCTTTATTGTTAGTGATGTGTAAGCCAGAAAGAACAGAGCTTGATTTTCATATTCTAGGTGAATTTTCAAGGCTGGTAGTTGGGGAGGGGGAGATTAACAAAATACTTTTCATTTGTAAACAGCGACTTTCACCTGGAAGCCACTGAACCACAAATATGCACCTCCATGCAACCATTTTGAGAGTCACTTAAGACTAGAATCTCATGGTAAAGTTTGTGAAAAGTAGCAGAATGACAACACTGGCAATCCCCAAGCTACACAACCACCCCAGATGTATATCCCTTTGTTCCCCTCAGGTCAGGGGAGAGCTGAACAACTGCTGAGAATGCAGATTAAGGTGTAAATTAGAGCCTACCATGATGGCTGTGTTGGTGATTGTGATCAGACTACCATAGAAGCCATTAATAAGTCCACCTTTGCCAGCCATTACCACAGATCTCCCATTCCAAGTATGGGGGGAAATTGTGTGGAAACTTGATTTTTTAACAGCAACCAGAGGACTAATTTATAAATTCTTGTTATAAATGGAAACAATATAGAATTTCCAATATCTAAATGAGCTAACAGAACATTTCCCATATCAATGGACTGTGCTATGTGCCATAAATGTGGGATCATCCTGTTTTCTCTGAAAGCCCAGCATAAGCTATTCAAGGTCCTCCCAGTCTTACCACAACATATATACTATTGTAACATGCAGATTTTGTTGGCCTTTGAGAGGCTGACAAAAGGGTCTTCAACTGGCCTTTTTCAAACAAAGATGTAATCACACTCTGCCATCACAAGAAGCAGGAAGAAAAATATATAAAATATATTTAGCAAAACCAGTAAAATTAAAGTGGAACAAAAATGCAGTCAAGTAGCAAACATTTTGTACAGCAGCACATTTTACACAAGTTTTCCTACAGATACTTCTGCACTTATTTCATACTTTCTTTTTAAGGAGGAGGAAGCAAATAGAAATAAACTAATGTTATGGGGGAAAAAAGATATTTTTCTGAAAATAGGATTTTTTTAAAAACTCCAATTCAGACTATAGGTCTAACAAAAGTAAGACAGACAGAAGTTTCCATAAATTCCAACTACACTGCCCTTCTTTTACAGATTACACTAGTAATTAAATACAATTACACTCATGGGATCTAGACATGATCTGGCCACCTTAAAGGATGTAGGTAACAAACATTTTAACCAAGATACAAAACAGGTATCTAATTTTTCTTGTTTTCCTGAGTCTGAGTGAGTTAATATTTAAATACATGTGCGCTTATCAAAATCCATATGCAAGATACAGTACATTTTCAACAGCAGTTTTTAAGAAATCATGAAAGTGCATAAAAGCCTGAAGGCAGACAAAGAGTACTTTAGAAGAACAGTCTTTCTTTCGAATGGCAGAAGAATGTAAGCCTTCCCAGTATAGTGTTGAGCTTGTGAGAGGACATCAGTGATCTTCCAAAGACTTCAAATGGTGTTTTTAGCAATTACAACAATGGTTTGAAGTAACAAAATGCCACTAAAGAGTATTGGCATAAACCAAGAATTAAGGAACGTGGATACAGTACTAAAAATATTGAGTGTCCTGGCAACTTATTAGAACAATAGATCTGAAGGTAGCTTTCAAATCAATAAGCTTTTGCTGGGTTTGTGATGACTTCTTTCCATGCAGTAAATACCAAATTCAGCAACAGATATGTGGTGGTTCTGACATACCAATTGGGACTATGGTATCTACTACCAATAATACCAACGACTGAGATAAAGCTAATAAAGTTTGTAATGTCTACTCGTTTGCAACAATAACTAGTAACCCCGAAGGCCAGTTGCTGGGGGGGAAAAGACACATGATATGCAAAGCTACTATATTACCCTGCTAATTTGTAAAGGCAATTAAAAATAATTTGACTGCATTAACAGATTTTAAGTTGAAAACAGTTGTTTCATGAGGCTTAAATATGTGAGTGGAAGTAAGCATTGTGATTAGTAACAAATCACAATTTATAGTTGCAGTATTATCTGAGAATAATTTGACTACTGTATTACCCAGAAATAGGTTTTACTACTATTAACTGGAAATATTTACTTAATGATAATTGTTTTGGCAGTATCAGCCTTACTATGATGCTATTTTTGAATGCAGATCTCCAATGCAATTCCAAAATGTGTCTTTTGTGTTTTTAAAAAATGTGCTTAATTTAAATTCCAATGTTTCCTTATCCCACCAAGATGAAATTGGATAACAAATTCAGTGACTTATTTATTTTTAAAGATTAACTTAATATTTTTTCAAATCACAATTGCAGATTTTTGCTTGTTCCCACTAGCTAATTTCAGCTTTGTCTTGCTGATCTTTAAAACATAGCTGATAAAATCATTTCACTGGGAAGACTGTTTCAAACATTTTTGTTTACAACAAATGGCAATTGGGGGGCCGGAGGGAAGCTATTGAATTTAAGAAATCTACAATGCACAGTCAAGGCAAGTAGTACATAAAGGCAAAATGAAATTTTTTGTGCATACACTTACACAAATAAGTGTGAATAAAGGCTTTGTACCCAAATCATTCAAGTTTATTCCAGACCTCATTTGTTAACGTAAAGCAGATTAACTCAATATCTACATGAAAGGCTCTTTGATACGCTGCTGCTTTAAAATTGTCAGTTGCTCTCTGAGATTTGCTCTAAACTACTTCAAATGCTTCTCTCCTTTACCCAGGCTTTCACTGGACTAAAACAGGCCAATATATAGCTATTGTGGTCATAATTGTACTTCTGAAGCCAGTAAGTTTAAAGTGATACATAGTCAAGATATAGCAAGCTGTAGTGTAATTTTACTTTCAAGGTTTGTGAAGGAGTTCTTTGGAACATTTAAATGAGCAGAAGAGAAAGGGGAAAGATTCAGAGTAGCTATTGATTAACCCAAATACAATTAGCTTACAGCACATGAGAAACCGAAGCTGCTAACTGAACATTTCTGAAAGGCATCTGTAACATATATGTAGATGTAACTTTATGTGCCACAGCAGAAGGATAAAGTTTGGAAAACATTTCAGAGCCAAGAAGTGAAATAAACTGTTTAGATGTTCAGGATGAATACAGATTTCGAGATCACCAATTTCTGTTCATATGCAGTATGTAACTGAAAATTCATTACATGCTTTTGGGGGGCAACTGTATTTTACATTTGTCCCTTCCCCCTCTTGATGAAGATACTGAATACTTGTTTTACTGTGTACCATCTATACCATTTGCATTTTTGGATATTTAGGGCCAAATTCCTGCTCCAAGTTATGTTGACGTAAATCTAGAGTTATTCCATTAACTTCAGTTGATTTATCCCCAATTTGCACTGATGTAATCAAGAGCAAAATTTGATTTGTGATTTCATAATATTCTGTTTCTATTATATGACTGTACAACAAACACCTATTTGAGGGCTTGAATGCAAGTTAAATACTAGAAAAAATATCAAACAAGAATACACACAAATCACACATGGCCAAAACAAAATGTAACAAAAATCTTTAGTGGAAAATGTTACCCTCCCCCATTTACGGATGTTAAAAAATACATAAAGTGTTCATTTTAAAATTGGAAATTAGTTTGTGACAAGGCTTGATTACATAGCCATTTGTTTCCTAAGTTCTTATTGCTGCAATATGTGAAGTAGTATTATGCAACTTCATACCTTCAACAGTAAAGTTCAACTATGTCCAGGTAAAATTATACTTGAAATTAACTAGCACTTCAATCCCTCTATTTAAACTTGAAACAGTCTTCTCAAACACAGAGACTGACTGACACATTTGTCACCATAAAACTGCAAGTTCACTGCATAGAGGTTCCTTATTTTGTACAAAGGGATCAACTAAATAAGATATTTTATATTTTCCTAGTTGTAAAATCCAGAATAATCCAGTGGCAGATTGCAGTGTCATGAAAACTGGGCTCAGGAAGGATTTTAGCCACCATCAGGCACAGTGGATGGGAATATAGTGCAGGTAACATCTATCATTTGAAGAGATGAGGGTCATCTACCAATATATTCTAAACTTTTCAAAAGAGTGTGGTGTGACAGAAGTTATAAAAAATGGAGAGAAAAAAAGGTGTGTGTGTGGGGGGGAAAAGTAGAATCTTGGTCCATTGAGCAGAATGGAAGGCTCATACCTTGATTCCTAGGGCACAACCACAAAAAACTCTAGTGAGAAAGATTCTAACAATTAACTGATAACTTATGACTGTGTTTATCCTGGCCAGGGAAATCATGTTAACACTTCACTAATAAACCACATTGTGCTGGTTAGAAAACACTATCTTGTTTTTCCCAACCACAGCAGATGGGATCTAAACATGCTAGAAGCTGATTCATTAAACCACATGGTACACTGACCACTGTTTCTCTCACCAGCACAGACAGGGACCTTGTAAAATTGAGCTAGTGATTTTAGTTCCTAATCAAGCTAGTTGTTCATGTCATACTGCCCCTCCTCCCCCCAAAAAGCAAATACTACTGTAATTGGCACCATTGCTGGCAATCTCAGTAGAGACACCAAAGACTGAGTTAGCACAGAAACTACCACCATCTCACTCTTTAGAACAGAACTGAGAGGCACACTGGTAGGGAAGCTTCCCTTAATTAAAAAAAAAGACCATATTTGACAGTAGCAATCCAAGCAACTAAATTTTACAGCAGGTGTTGTTATTAATGTGAAATACTGCAGTACTACTGCTGCCTGTGCTGTATCTGTCTTATGGGTACAAAGCACTTCAATTTTCAGTGTGGTCAATCTTCCACCTTACATAAGCAGTAAAATGAAAAATATTTAGCACTTAGATAGCATTTTAGATCTTCAAAACATGTTATAGATTTCAGCTAATCCTCACAACACTCCATGAGGTAAGTATTCTTAGTTGTACAGATGCGGAAACAGAGAGAGAGAATTTAAGTGACATGTCCAAGGCCACAGGGAGAGTTAGTGGCAAATCTGGTGTTAGAATTTAGGAGTTTGTCTTCCTCTCTTGTGCTCAGTCCATTTGACCATTCTCATAAAAAAAACCACACCTTTATTTTAAAAGGTGACTAAGTCATTTCAGTTTCAATTATATAAAATGTTTTATAATAGAAGTACTAAATTTATTTTAATTTTAATTTTTAATTAAGATGATTTCTTTATAATTAGATTTAAGAAATGCAATGGACTTTTTGGACCAAGGTTGTTCTCTAAAACCATATGGTTTAAATAACATATAGGGTGATATCCAGCTAAACGTTTAAAACAAGGCATGTTTTAAAAATTGTGGCTTAGGTAAGTGCTATACACTATCGGGCAGAAGACCCAAATTTAAATCTCAGACATACTTGACTAGCAGGATTTAGATGCACAGAGGAAACAGTTTTTTCCAAATTCTGAGGAAAACAAAGTCCTTTATCACTCAAGGAGAAAACTTGCCAATTAGGTACCGCATTAAACAGACTTCCTATGTGATTTACAGGAGATGATTAAGATGTAATGAGGCCTGGAAGTGGAGGTTCAGTGAACACAATCCCTCCCTAATCCGCATGGACCTCTGTTCCCCCAGTCCTTGTATTTCATTACCCAACCAGATACCCTTTGTTTACAGGACTCTAGCCTCTAGTGGGTTGAAGCATAGGGAAGTAGTTAGGTTAGTGCTAAACAGTAGCTGTGTGGGGTTGGGAAACCCTGAAGCTAGAAATTATTGTTTAAACCAAAAAGAAGGGGAGATGCAGGGAAGAGAAAAATTATTTGGATCTCTAACCTGAGAATTAAGACACTGTGATAGCAATCTATTTTGGTAAAAAATCATCTTAAGTTTTGACAAAAATATAGTACAGTTATGATACATGGTTTATAATTAAATCAATTTGATTTCTCTATGCCTATTTTTTTTTAAAAATTGACAATTTTTAAAAAGCATTATTCACTTTGTACAGTGAGTGGAAACTCAATGCAGTGATGTTAATCACATCAGTGTCTTTAAACAGAAGGTTAGGACCTGATTCAAAGTCCCCTGAAGTCATTGGGAGTCTGTTGTATAGACTTCGGATCTTGCTCTTAGTGGCTGAGTTTCAAAGAATCTCATTGAAGGCTGTCTTTAAGAAGAGAGTGTGATCAAGTAGTTTAGGTACTGAAACGGCCAGCAGAAAGGCCAGAACTTAACAAAAACATATTCCCAGAACTTTAGTGACATCTATGAGGTTGTTACACAAGCATGCAGAAATATCTTTGCATTTGCTCTACAAGAAACACTAGATGGGGTGGGAAGATCAATGTTTAACATTCTGACATGAAAGGAAAAAAAAGAACAAAAATAGGAAAAATATGTTGTCAAGCTTATGAGATATATGTGACAAAGTTAAAAAATTGCAAATTAAAAACACTGGACAGTGTCCCTTTAACATAAAACATATGTTTAAAATAAAAGAGCAAACAAACATAACATTTTAATTAATCTTTGACAATTTTTGAACATCAATGTAGCTACAAAAACAGCTACATTGTGTCAGTTGTCTTGAACACACAATGGGCCAGATTCATCTAAAAGGTAATTGGTAGGTGTACTATATTGTTTGAATGTTAACAAATTAGTAGGCTGATTTATTGCTGACTTAATTATTCTAGGGAATTCCCAAATTTCCATAGTTTATAAAAATTTAGAAGTTCATATTGAGGTAAATAAAGTAGTTCTGAAAATATTGGAGCCATTTGTTATGACAGTGGTTATTACTCTTAATAAGAACCAGAAAAAATAAAAATATTTGTCATTATCCCTTTGAAGAATCTGCCCCAGAGGTTCAACTCTTGGTATTGCCAGGTAGATTAGCAATTATTACTGTTGCTCATGTTTCTAGGACTTAATGCCCTTCAGCCAAAGGACTATGTTTTGAAGACACTTACTTTTATAAAAAGTAAAAACTCAGACATGAACTTTAAAAGCAGCTCCAATAAATTTGTCATCCATTTGCTGGAACAATTGGAAGAAAGATGGAATAATGCAGAAGGATACAATGGTAATTCCCCATCACTAGTGCAAGAGTAATTTTGTTGCACACACAAGAAATCTCTTAAGGAAAGCGATAGGGTTTCTAGGAATAAATTTGAAGACAATTCCCTGTCTTGCAAATATGACTAAAAATATGTTCAAATAGACGATATACAATATTAACTGTGAAGGGATGTTGTCTAACAAATTTTATGGTTACCTTTTAAAGTGTATGTTTGCTCCAGCCCAGTTTTCATATTAACAGTGGATTAAAATAAAAGTGAAAAAATTCTGTTGAAAAGATAGCACTTTCTGCCCTTGTATTCCATTCACATTGTTACATGCATGAATTTAACTCAAAAAGTACGTCCTGAATCACTATGACTAGCACAGTGGTACAGACGTATGCCATTTTGGGTAATATGATTGGTTTTGAGATGAACAGCTGAAGGATGGCACAGAGTTGCAAACATGATGCTATACACAGCACTGTAAAGGTGTATATTCTGTACATTTTATATAAATGTAAAAACCACATGGAAAACATTCAACAGCACAATTTAGCAGAGGTATCAAGCACAAGGCCCAAGGGCCAAATTCTTCCCCACCCACACCCCTCACAAAAAGCAATTTTATCTGGCATGCAGAATGTGCGTTTGCCTCAGTTTTGTCAGGTTTATGACTACTGGCAAAGTATGCCTTGCTTCCGTATTCTTGTGTTACTCTCCCTTGTTGTTCCACTATATCCGTCTATCAGTTGGCAGGATGAAATGTATGTACATCTTAACTGCTCAAGTGCTGACACACAAAACTGAGTGAGAGCAGAGGAGAGCACCACAAATCTGGAGGTGGTGGTGGAAAAAAATCACCACAAATCCTAATTATCTTTCCAACCCTTGAATCAAATGTATATGGCCCTTGGGTAAAATAGAGTTTGAAACCCCTAGTCTAGCATAATTATTTTATCTAATGCCCCAACTTAAAAACAGTTTGTATAAATCAATAATTTACACCCTTTGAATTGTTATTGCTTAAGCAAACAGTTCAGTGTAGAAATACGTTGCAGCTGTGCGCGACTTGGATGTGGATTAAAACAGATAGTGAAAGTAAAACTACACATGAATGTTGCATTAGACTCACACCCCAACATAACACATGTCAACAAAAAGGGCTGCAACAGGTACACAGCAGCTTAATGCCAACATCCTGAACCAACTCTGAAGACTCAAATGTTGCCTTAGATTTCTTGTCTAAAGTATATCACTTTTTTTTGTTTTGTTTTAAATTAAGGCAATGAAATGGCTACAGTTCCTAAAGTTCATTTTAGGGGAACAAAAATATACACCTTTTTCCTTCTGAACTTTAGGCAGCAGAATATAATGTAGAAACCTGTATTACATAAAACATGCAACATCAGGTGATGTAGAAAAACAAAACTAAACACAAAAGTTAAAAAATACCATTTGGTGTTTTTCCCTTGGATCATAAACTCAATCTTCAGAGAGAAAAAATAAAGCTTCAATCAGCTACACTGTTTACAGTTTTGTATGTGTCTACATCATACTCTAATATGGTTTTCAGGAAAAAAAAAAATCTTTAAAAGTTTGTCCAGCCACTTATGTTTTAAGCTAATGGGGAAAAGGCACTATTTTTCACTGTGCCCATATCTGTTTGCACATATATGGAATTTTCTTTTAAATTTCAATTTGTTGTTCATTCCCTACAACATACAAGTAATGACAGATTGTGACTAACACAATAGCAGAAGCTGATTCAAAGTTGACCTCTCCTATTCAACTGTGTTATATCAAACTTCCAGGCTCTCTAAAATCTGAGATGGCTGCAAAGAACCCAGAAACAGGTACAAGGTTTAGTCAGCTTTCAGCATTTCTCAGTGCATTTTGCAGAAAGGGTCTAAATTAGGCATAGAGTTTTGTTGTTGTTTATTTTACACAGAGGAGTCCACCAACATTTGCCATAAATTCTTCTAAACTCTTTAGGAAGGCCATCTTCTGCTTACGGTCCAGTGAAGGAGGAGTGCTGCTTGCAGTAAGCTTGTTGAATGCATCTGCTAACCGCTGGTAAATGACTGGATCTTGTTGACTTGATAGTAATGTTTCAACTAGTTCTGAATATTCAGCCTGTTGAAGAAACAGCAGTGATTACTACACAGGAAATAGAATACAAATATATCCACACACCTTCCTTTGTCAGGAGGAAAATTCCCACAAACTTTGTGGTGGAAAGTTATAAGTTGTTTCCAGAGATTTAGATAAGAATACCGAGTTACGAACTAGGTAAGACCTTCAGCCAGATCAAGTGGCTGCCTTGATAAAGCTCTAAAAGCCTTCAGCTCCAGTCACTGCTGTCACAATTTCAGGGTAACTGCACCTGTATTTCCCTCTTTCCCCCCCGTGGTCCACTCCAGGAGTGCCCAGTCAGGTCTCCAGCCACCACCTGTCTCTGGGCAAGGACCATTATCCTACTCCCTTCTGATGGGGTTTTATGGCTGCACAATTCCCTACTTTACACTGTGCTATCCCCACCAAGCCAGTCTACCTAAAGACTAACACCTGTGCTTTGCTTTCTCTCTAAGGGCTATGAACAATGTATGGCCAGCAACTACAAGTTATCACACAGCTCTTTCTAAGCAAGCACATGTATTCTTAAAGTAACCGTGTTACAGAGAAAACATTAAAACAACAACAAAAGTTCCTACATGCATGATAAAAGCTTACCAGAAATCACCCAGCAGTCTTATGGGGCCCTAATAGGCCAAAGTCTCTCCAACCCTTCTGCAAGGGTTGGGGGCTCCCTTTGAACAGAAGGTCTTTGCCCATTTTAAACCCAGCCTTTTTGAATCAAAAACCCCTTTCTCTGTGTCTGTTGGTCTGTGGAAAACCCCAGTTTGAACCAGTATATGCAAGCCTCCCCAGGGGTACCACCTCTCTGGAGGCGTTTACAACCTAAGTGATTCACCTTAATCAACCCCCACTGCTTTTGGTTCCTGGAGGAGTTGTGGTAACTCTGCCCCCTGGAGCTGAATACAAGCCCTGGCCCACAGTGATACATAAACCATTCATAAACTTAATACAATAAGGTCTGCAAAGATATTGCAACATCTGTCACAACCTAAATTCCCTCTAAGCTGCGCGGCCACGCAGCAGCCTATTAAGTGCCGCACAGGTGCTCAGGGCTGTGGTGGGGAGTGATGCCTTTCCTCCAGCCCCGGACTTGCCGCAGCAGAGAGAGGCGCCTCTCCCCCCACCAGCCCAGGTGTTGCTGCAGGGAGAGAGAGATGGGGGGGAGTCCTCTCTCCCTGATGTAGCCCCCGGGCAGCCTGCACCCCAAACCCCTCATCCCCGGCCCCACCCCAGAGCCTGCACCCTCAGCCGGAGTCCTCACCCCCCCCCAGACCTGAGACCCCTCACACACCCCAAACCCTTCATCCCTGGCCCCACCCCAGAGCCTGCACCCTCAGCTGGAGTCCTCACCCCCCTGCACTCCAACTCTCTGCCCCAGCCCTGAGACCCCTCCCCACACCCGCTACATGAATTTTGTTAGGTGCACCAATATGGAGGTGATGTGTCACACATCACCTCCATATCAGTGCACATAACAAAATTCATTCTGCACATGCGTGGGAAAAATTCAAGACAACACTGGTCACAACCACCATTAACAACATTGCAGCTGAGATGAGTGCAGGGCCATTGCTCTTCCTGCTTGAAATGAGTCCCCTCACACCAGACTGCTTCCTGATTCCCATTTCTGTCAGACTCATCCCCACAAACTGCTTCTCTCTCAAAGTCTTTCACTGCCTCCCCACCACTTTTCTTTCACACAAACTCATCCTCCATCCAGTATCTTTGGCATCCTCCAACCCCACCCTGCATCCTTTTCCTTTCCCTCCTAGTCTCATGCTCATTCATCTCCTCTACATACATATTTCTCTACCCACACCTGTAAAAAGAAACCTTAATTTTTGAATAAAGTAACAAAAAATGGCAACATGAAATGTGCAGTAACCTATAAGGAAATGCGTGACCTTACATTTGGAGCCTTCGTGTTCTCCATTCCCTATTCCCTCTTTTTTAAAATCTTCATTTGTCACATCATGCCTAAGTAGATAACGAGCATCCTACACACTCTCTGCAAAGTGCCTACCACACCTTTGTAAGCTGCATGAAATAACTGCCATTTTCACCAGCACAGATCAAACATGAAGGCGGGCGAAGATATAAATAACATTTCTCACCAATGGTAAGGTAACAGCAATGAAACAGAGTTTGACAGAAAGCATTCCTGCTGTGCTACAAAAATATAAGCTAGCTTTGTCCAAACTCCCAACTATATGTATACAATTTTGTATGAGAGGTGCAAACTCCTTGGCTAAAACTCCATATAGTGTTTTGCAGAGAACAGACTTAAACATTTTATTAAAGCGAATGTTAAAAAATTATACAATATACAGGTTAAGAAAAGAGTGTCTGTATATCTGGGTATAGTGTTTAGATTATCCACAAATACGAAGTTTGTTTTAAAAGTCATAAGATACATATAATACATAATCAGCAATAACACAAATTTAGGTGAATAAATTTAACAATACAGTTTAGATATTAGCATCCAAATATTTGGGTACATTACTCATAAAAAGTTATACAGAGAGTTGGTTGTGAAAAGCAAATATATCAACAAGTGAAGATTGTCTCAGTAATTGAGAATTTAGGGTAGGTTGTCTGCTAAAAAATACAATCCATCAGGGAAGTATCTGAGTTACCTTCCTGTCTGTGCTTCTCATCGGCACTGCAGTTCATCTCTCCTGATGTTGCCTATGTCCAGTGATGTGTTCTAGGTAGATGTCTCTCAACCACCTGATGGCGTCTGACACCATAAGTCGCCACATCAGCGGAACATAGCACTGACCAATTCCACATTCTCTCAACACTCGCTCATTACTGGGATCCCATGCGCCCAGGCCTCTGACGATCAGCGCATGAGTTTGAACCTTGTAGCCCCTAGCTCTCAAGGTGTCAGCCAGAGGTGTATTCTCTGAGAGCCAGGGGCTACGAGGTTCAAACTCACTCACTGATCGCCGGAGCCCTGGGCGTATGAGACCCCTACTACAACTCACATCATTCTTTTTCCTATACAGGCCATTTCCTCAGTTATCCAGTTACTCCATACTTCCCAAGTAAGAAACAGCTGAAAATCCTAGAAGAGTTATCACGAGAGACTAACACTTCAAATCTTCAAAAAAAGATTTGTAAATGCTGTTTTTGCCTTAAAATCAAATCACCAAACCAACCAACCAAAACAAAAACAAAAAAAATACTAATGATGGTCTGGGCCCAAAAAGACACTTGTGGGGAAAAATGCCCTCCTTTCAGTGGAAAGGCATTAAACAAAAACTATGGAACACTGAAGACAGCCCAAATGACTGCTAGGAAGTGAAAATTACACTTCTGACTATCTCTAGGCTCATAGGGAAGGTTGAATTGGGGGAAGGAACGGAATTTATCTGGGAGAAGATTTTGGTCTTTTTAATTTTCTTTTGTTTGGTGCCCAGAAGGCTCATCAAATCCACCATCTTCTTTCAGCCCCATGGGGGACTGGATTGTGGGAAAAGAGGAGGATCAGAATTGCATGTTGTGGTTGCCACATTTTCTTCATTTTTTCTCTGAGTATGGAAAGTCTGTGTGTAACATACGACTCTGGACATCTCATTTACAATTTTGCCTTGCACTTCTGAACTTTTACATTATTTCCATATGAGTAAACTGCATTTCTGTTCAGGGTGAACAACTCAAAGGATGGCCTGTGGGGTCATGTCCAGTCGTGGCTATCTACAAATAAATAATGGGTATCACTAGGAAGAATAAAAATCCATCCTGAAAATATTATGGAAAGAGAATTAAGACTAATAACTACATGTGCAGGACTGGACTAGTCAGTCACAGAAAAAAGGCTTATTCAGCATACCACTTTTCCTGTGTGGCTGGTCAGAGCATCCGAGCTCGGACTGCTGTCCAGAGCGTCAACAGAGTGGTGCACTGTGGGATAGCTCCCGGAGCTATTACCGTCGATTTCCATCCACACCTAGCCTAATTCGACATGGCCATGTCGAATTTAGCGCTACTCCCCTCGTTGGGGAGGAGTACAGAAGTCGAATTTAAGAGACCTCTATGTCGAACTAAATAGCTTCGTGGTGTGGATGGGTGCAGAGTTAATTCGATGTAACGGTGCTAAATTCGACATAAACTCCTAGTGTAGACCAGGCCTTAGAGTGGAGATTGTAAAAACACCGGAATCAATCAGAACACAGCTTTTTTTTGGAAGGGAGGAGGTCATACCCTAATGTTAATATGGAACTGGACTTGAACAGAGAAGTGGTGGCTCACAAAGAAAAACACTTTTTCTTATAAAAGCAGTGAATTGCTGTAACAGACACAAAACACCTTGAGGAGCTGAGACTGGACACTCAGGCCACATGCAGACCAGCAGCAGTTTACCAGTACAGGAACATGGTAAACTTTACCAGCAAATGCTCATATGCACACAGCTATACCTGCAAAACTGTGCTTTGTATCAGAATAATAACCCACCCACCCTAGGTATAACTGCTTCGACCTTGGGGACTTCTGCCAGTCAGGGTCCAGGATCACACCTCCTCACGCCCCTGACCGACAGTGATGCCAGCAGAAGTCTGGAGTGTAGATATAGCCTGTACTGAGATATATCTATAATCTATATCTATCTATCTATCTATATAAAATATAGTTGTACCAGTACAATCCCTATACTGGTATAGCTTATTCCCCTTCCCAAATGGGAATAAACTATATTAGAATAAGCACTTTTATATTGGTTTTACTGTGTCAACACTTGGGGGTGGTGGTGTTCCCATTATTAGTATAGTTAAAGTGGTATAATATGTGTATGTAAACAAGGACTAAACGAACAACCTGGTACAGTGACAAATTTTTTTGCTGGGACACACCCACATACGGGTGAATACCAGACTATCCACCATGTAAGGTTTTTAGTGTTTATTTTTGTATTATAAAAGTTATTGCTCCCCTCAGCGATATTTTTAACAGTCAGTCTGAGGCATGTTAGCTGCCTGTTTTTATTCTCTTTTTATTCCCCACTACTTGGCTTTAAGCAGGGCTCATATTGAGCTAGTATGGCATACCAGCCTTGGTGTGCTATGCGCAAACACACCTGAGTGGATTATATGCCTACACCCGTATATCAAAGAACGACAGATACAGAACAGGTAAGTAACTGTTTTCTCTCTAGCACATATGCAAGTCATCAGAATGAGCCACGGCTCAAGGTAGATTATGCTGATGTTTAAAACATGATTGTGTGTGCTCTCTGAGCACCACTGGGCTCCTTAGGTGGGGCTTGAACATATCCCTGAGATCTGCTGGACTCCTTGGGTTTAGCTCCTTCTTGATTGGGAGAGAAATAAATTGGTGATAATGTATTAACCCTAGATATTAAAAAATCGGAGGCACCCAAAATCATGAGTGGCTTAAAATCAAGAGATTATAAATTTTGGGGTTCATTTTGTTTGCCTTGGGTTTCTGAGCTTTTAGGGTGCACTTGGGTCACATTGTCAAATGTTTTTCTTCACAACCATGGAAGTTAGAAATGTACTGTTCTGTTTTTAATGAAGGCTGAAATTTCTCATGTAACAACTTGTCTCCAGGAGCTAAGCTTTAAGGAAAATATCAAATATTGGCAAGTGTTGGCAACCCTAACCAAGAGCTGGAAACAGAGTCCATAAGGACGGCATGCATGTCATGCACCTCCTTATGGCCCCTCTCTAGGCTATATAAGGGTGATGGAACCCTGATTACCATCAGTTCCTTCACATCCCAGGGAGCTAGACTAAGTCTCCAATGATGAGGGGTGGGTTGTGGAATACACGTCAGCACCCACATATTGAAGAACAGTTACAGAACAGGCTTGAGAGTCCACCTAATTGGAATCGATATGAGCAAGCACTCGAAGAAGAAAAGGCAGCTACTCACCTTTGTAACTGTTGTTCTTCGAGATGTGTGGCTCATATCCATTCCAAACCCGCCCTCCTTCCCCTCTGTCGGAGTAGCCGGCAAGAAGGAACTGAGGGGGCGCTGGGTCGGCAAGGGCATATATCCAGCGCCATAAGGGCGCCACTCCAGGTGGCGCCTCAGCCGACCCACCGAGTGTTGCTAGGGTAAAAATCTTCCGACTATCGTGCACGCGGCGCGCGCAATATATAATTGGAATATATATGAGCAACACATCTCGAAGAACAACAGTTACAAAGGTGAGTAACCGTCTTTTTCTCTGTGCTGGTATGTCCGATAACACAGGAGGTCAGCTGTACATCAGTACCCGCAGCAATTCCAGGTCCATCAGCTCCTTCAACTTTAGGACACAGTTTGCAAATGCTGACTGCCACGTTACTGATGAAGAAACAGGCACTGTCCATAGTCGGGGTATCAGCAGATAAAATGTCGACTACCGAATCCTCGACCTCCACCACCTCCTCCACCTGGAGGTTCATGTTTTGTGCCACCCTGTGAAGCAAGTCTTGGTGTGCACGGAGATCTATAGGTGGGAGGCCAGAAGAGGACGTACCCACCACCGCCTCGTCAGCCGAAGACGAGGAGGATCCGCCCGGGACTAATGGGCCCTGGGGCAAGTCTTGCTGGGTGGGGGGTCCGGCTGCCCTAGGTCCACCATGCTAGGGGCATGGGCCTGAGCTGAGGGTAGGGCCGTCGTCTCCGAGCCCCCTGGGGGTGGAGGGGGCGACTGACAGTGGCCTCCGGGACCTGGGGTTCCGAGTGGGCAGAGCGAGAAGCCCCCGAGGGGACACCTTGGGCCTGATGGTATGCTCAAGGGGTCCAAAAGGACCATTGTGTGGGGAACCCTGAGCAGGATCCTGCCCTTCGTCGTGCCATTGGCTAGTGCCGTCCGCGTCTTGGTCATGGATGTGGTAGCCACTTTCCGCTTGGGACGACCTCGAGTTAGGGCGGGACGGCCAAGGTGGAGCCGCTCGCTCATGCTGGGTCGCACTGTCCTGCCTTGTCGCCTCGCACCGCGCAGATGGAGATCGGCACCGTGGTCTCGCGCGGTACCGCGACCTGGATCGGGACCAATGGTCGTATCGGTGCCGGGAGGCAGATCTGGATCTCGACGAAAATCTACAGGCGGGGCGGTGCTGGGATCGACTCCGAGTAGATCGGCGCCAGGATCGGTACCGACCATACCGGGAAGATCTTCGTGAGGCGAAGCGGCACTGCGAGTGCGAACAGCACCGAGATGGTGATCGGTGCCGGGACTGCGAGCAGTGCCATGGACAAGACCAATGTCTGGATCAGGACCGCGAACCTGGACTGGGACCGGGATCGGTGCCGACCCGTCTCGCTCTGCGACGGAGGACGCATCATGGAGGGCTTCCCTTTTGAGGGAACAGCCCGCACCAGCGGTACCGAAGGTTGTGACAGTCCTGGCTCAATGAGCACAATCAGGTTGCGTGCCGTGGAGAAAGTCTCCGGGGTGGAAGGTAGGCCAAGCTCAACCGCAGTACGCATCGGGGAGCTTATGTGCACCGGACTCAACGGCGCTTGTGGCACCGGAATTGACGGTGCTGGAGTTGGAGCCTTCGCGGGGCAGTCCGGCACGGGACACTGCTCCAAGGGGGGCACAGGCGGTGCCGGCAACTGTACAGGAGCAGCAGGTTGCTTGTGCTGCTTCTTGGGTCCCAGAGACAGCGAGCGGTGCCGCGCTGGTAGCGGTGCCGGAGACGTCCAGTGCCAGGAGTCTTTGCCGGTGCCGGGTCGTGAAGCTGTTGTTTCCAGTGCCGGAGGCGCGCTTTGGACCGACAGGGCCAGGTCTCGGCACGGAGCCGAAGACATTGGGCTAAGTGCCGCTTCCACAAGGAGCTGCTTCAAGCGAAAGTCCCGCTCCTTTTTAGTCCGAGGCTGGAATGCCTTACAAATGTGGCACTTATCTGATTGATGGGATTCCCCCAGGCACTTCAAACAGGAGTCGTGGGGGTCTCCCATAGGCATCAGCTTAAGGCAGGCCGAGCACGTTTTGAAACCCGGAGACCTAGGCATGAGCCCGGGTACTGGGAGGGAGGGAAGGGGAGAAACCCCTTACCCCCAATTACTATGTACACTAACAACAATAACTACTATTAACTACAACTATAAACTACTAACAACTACTCTATAACAACTATCTACAAGTATAAACGAGCTAAGAGCTAGGGAAGTGGAGATCAGCTAAGCCGCGCTCCACAGTTCCAACGACTGTCACGGGCAGTAAGAAGGAACTGAGGGGGCGCTGGGTCAGCAGGGGCATATATCCGGCACCATAAGGGCGCCACTCCAGGGGGCGCCTCAGCCGACCCACTGAGTGTTGCTAGGGTAAAAATCTTCCGACGATCGTGCACGCAGCGCGCGCATGCCTAATTGGAATCGATATGAGCAAACACTCTAAGAAGAATAAATCTGATGCTGTCATAAAGGCTTGCGAGGTGATAGGTACCAAAAGGAACAGTGCCAGACAGCATACTGTGACATCCGTAGGTAATGGACTCGATAGCTCTCTCTCTCTCTCGAGTCAACGGTACGGTACCAGGATCCTCCCACCTCGTTACCAGGGAGACATAGGTTGATGGGTCTTGATGTCGCTGACAGCCTTTTCTGGATGAAGAGAATGATCAATTTCTCTTTGATTTCTGATGGCGCTGATTAGTTTTATGGGTCTTCTGGGGAAGGTGAACA
This sequence comes from Emys orbicularis, assembly GCF_028017835.1. Taxonomy (NCBI): domain Eukaryota; kingdom Metazoa; phylum Chordata; order Testudines; family Emydidae; genus Emys; species Emys orbicularis. Next base: position 329,313,387 of record NC_088683.1, on the reverse strand, counting down.
AGCCTTTCTCTTCTCTTCAGGAAGAAAGGAGAGCAGCAGAATACGGACCCTGGACTTCAGAAAAGCAGACTTTGACTCTCTCAGGGAACAGATGGGCAGGATCCCCTGGGAGAATAACATGAAGGGCAAAGGGGTCCAGGAGAGCTGGCTGTATTTTAAAGAATCCTTATTGCGGTTGCAGGAACAAACCATCCTGATGTGTAGAAAGAATAGTAAATATGGCAGGCGACCAGCTTGGCTAAACAGTGAAATCCTTGCTGATCTTAAACGCAAAAAAGAAGCTTACAAGAAGTGGAAGATTGGACAAATGACCAGGGAGGAGTATAAAAATATTGCTCAGGCATGCAGGAGTGAAATCAGGAAGGCCAAATCACACTTGGAGTTGCAGCTAGCAAGAGATGTTAAGAGTAACAAGAAGGGTTTCTTCAGGTATGTTAGCAACAAGAAGAAAGTCAAGGAAAGTGTGGGCCTCTTACTGAATGAGGGATGCAACCTAGTGACCAAGGATGTGGAAAAAGCTAACGTACTCAATGATTTTTTTGCCTCTGTCTTCACGAACAAGGTCAGCTCCCAGACTGCTGCACTGGGCAGCACAGTATGGGGAGAAGGTGACCAGCCCTCTGTGGAGAAAGAAGTGGTTCGGGACTATTTAGAAAAACTGGACATGCACAAGTCCATGGGGCCGGATGCGCTGCATCCGAGGGTGCTAAAGGAGTTGGCGGATGAGATTGCAGAGCCATTGGCCATTATTTTTGAAAACTCATGGCGATCGGGGGAGGTCCCGGATGACTGGAAAAAGGCTAATGTAGTGCCCATCTTTAAAAAAGGGAAGGAGGAGGATCCAGGGAACTACAGGCCAGTCAGCCTCACCTCAGTCCCTGGAAAAATCATGGAGCAGGTCCTCAAGGAATCAATTATGAAACACTTAGAGGAGAGGAAAGTGATCAGGAACAGTCAGCATGGATTCACCAAGGGGAAGTCGTGCCTGACTAACCTAATTGCCTTCTATGATGAGATAACTGGCTCTGTGGATGAGGGGAAAGCAGTGGATGTGTTATTCCTTGACTTTAGCAAAGCTTTTGATACGGTCTCCCACAGTATTCTTGCCGCCAAGTTAAAGAAGTATGGGCTGGATGAATGGACTGTAAGGTGGATAGAAAGCTGGCTAGATCGTCGGGCTCAACAGGTAGTGATCAATGGCTCCATGTCTAGTTGGCAGCTGGTTTCAAGCGGAGTGCCCCAAGGGTCGGTCCTGGGGCCGGTTTTGTTTAATATCTTTATTAATGATCTGGAGGATGGTGTGGACTGCACTCTCAGCAAGTTTGCAGATGACACTAAACCGGGAGGCGTGGTAGATACACTGGAGGGTAGGGATCGGATATAGAGGGACCTAGACAAATTAGAGGATTGGGCCAAAAAAAACCTGATGAGGTTCAACAAGGACAAGTGCAGAGTCCTGCACTTAGGACGGAAGAATCCTATGCACTGCTACAGACTAGGGACCGAATGGCTAGGTAGCAGTTCTGCAGAAAAGGACCTAGGGGTCACAGTGGACGAGAAGCTGGATATGAGTCAACAGTGTGCTCTTGTTGCCAAGAAGGCTAACGGCATTTTGGGCTGTATAAGTAGGGGCATTGCCAGCAGATTGAGGAACGTGATCGTTCCCCTTTATTCGACATTGGTGAGTCCTCATCTGGAGTACTGTGTCCAGTTTTGGGCCCCACACTACAAGAAGGATGTGAAAAAATTGGAAAGAGTCCAGCGGAGGGCAACAAAAATGATTAGGGGTCTGGAGCGCATGACTTATGAGGAGAGGCTGAGGGAACTGGGATTGTTTAGTCTCCAGAAGAGAAGAATGAGGGGGGATTTGATAGCTGCTTTCAACTACCTGAAGGGGGGGTTCCAAAGAGGATGGAGCTCGGCTGTTCTCAGTGGTGGCAGATGACAGAACAAGGAGCAATGGTCTCAAGTTGCAGTGGGGGAGGTCTAGGTTGGATATTAGGAAACACTATTTCACTAGGAGGGTGGTGAAGCACTGGAATGGGTTACCTAGGGAGGTGGTGGAATCTCCTTCCTTGGAGGTTTTTAAGGCCCGGCTTGACAAAGCCCTGGCTGGGATGATTTAGTTGGGAATTGGTCCTGCTTTGAGCAGGGGGTTGGACTAGATGACCTCCTGAGGTCCCTTCCAACCCTGATAGTCTATGATTCTATGATTCTTGGGGTAGAATCAGAGTCCAGGGGTCCACTGGAACTACCATAGAAGTAGACGGTGTCAGAGAATGGCTGGCCGAACGATCCAACGAATACCCTGGTGCCAAGACAGGCTTTGTAGCCTGTTCCATCAGGTGCTGTTTTAACTGAAGGTCTCTGGAAATCAGTGTTAACTTTTTCAATGAACATTAGATACTGCTCCTTACCATAATGTGTTCCTCACCAAGACACAGTAAGCAGCATGTGTGCAGGTCACTATAAGGAACAGAGGCCCCACATGATGCCTGGTGCTTAAAACTTGGAGAATGCTGCATAACCTACTACAACTAACTAAACTAATGTTACACTACACTACACGACTGGTACTAACTGCTACTAACTATTTACACTACCAACTCTCAGTAAGTAGCTGTGACACAGGAAATAAATTGTGAGGAGAGAACTGCAGAGGGAGCTCAGACTTAAGCCACTGGTGGTAAGAAGGAATAGGGTAGGGACTGGTGCACCGCCATCCTTATGTAGCCTCAGGAGGGGCCACAAGGAGGTGCAGGATGTGCACACTGCCCCAGTGGGTACTGCTGCAAGGGGAAAAGTCTCCGGCTCCTAGTGTGCTAAGTGTAAACACACTTGAGTGGACTACGTCTGCAACCACTCGAAGAACCATCACCTTTTTTTCCCGCCCTCTCAATTTGACCCCAGCTGTAAGATTCCAAAACTGATTTAGCAACTGTTTGAAGAGACAAGAACTGCTGGATACTCATGAGAGAAAAACCTAGACTTCTGACCTTAAGGAAGGTGGGAGCAGAAGAAAGGAGTAACAGGCTAAACAGACAACATGAGAACGGCAGAACGTTTTTTTCCATAGAAAGGTGTTTCAAGAAAACTGGATTTATGTCAATGTGAGCACAGGGGGAGCCATAAAACCTAAGTAATACAAGTCTTTGTATAGTGACTTAAAAAAGTTAATATGGGACAAATTTGTAGTGTGGAAGATAAGAAATTTTCCACAGAACCACTCTAGGCACATGTGTTATTGTATTCCTAGAACCATTAAGTTAATACATATCTAGAAATAAAATTAATCAGACCCTTATTTAATTTTAACAACCATTCCAACTATGGAAGCCAGGACAGAAGTCCCTCTGGAGTTAAATTTGCTTCACAGCTCTACAACGTGTATTGGCAAAAATCTGATCAGCAAATTTGATTACATTTTGGTTCTACAAAGATGCTGGATGACATGGTGAACATTCATGGAATAATATAGATCTGTCAAAATGCTAATGAAAAATCAATAGGGAACAAGTAAAGATTGACTACAATGAAGCCACGTACCGAGGGAAAGGCATATAAACTGAAAATCCCACCTCTTCTGATATTATTTAAGTTTCTTCCTATGTCTTACTTGCACAGGAAAAATAATTAATTGCTGCCAAATACTGTCCTATAACTATTTCATTTCAACTAGGTATACCAGTAACCTTAGCATAATTCTGCATGCAAAATAGCTTTTGAACATTGTTTAAAAATGGGAAAATAACACCATACCTGATGCAAACACACTAATGTGTAGAATGCTTCACCTGCTGCAGTTGTCATCTCTGTATTGTGCTTTTGTAGTACCAGCATATCAAAGACCATCTGAAGTGATAAAACAAATTAATTATCTAAAATGCAGACTGTTAGGCTGCCACTATGTAACAAAGTAGAAGGGGAAATCTTGTTTAGGAAGCTAAAAGGAGCAGACCTATTGAAGACCGCTTCCTGAAACAAGTCTAAGTCCTTTATGGATCTGGGGAGAATATGAGTTATTGAATAAGGATTTCTGGAAATATTTATAGTTTATGCTTTTAGAGCTAGAAGACATCGGAGGACTATTACTGTGTTATTTAAATGTGACTTCTTTACAGTGAAAAGGGCATATTTACTAAGTTTGTCTTTGGAAATGTTTTTTGTTACATTAGCTTACAATGGGGATTTTCTGAGGAGAAGATTTGATTATTAGAAAAGGGGAGAAACACTACATTTTCTTGAACAAATAGAAAGAGGAGTATAGATTCTGTTGTGAATTAACTGTCTATTAAGAGGTACACTGACATACCAACAAACACTGTAAAAGGTGCAAACTGTAGGATAACCATGTCCTTGTCTTCACAAAAATTAAACACTCTTAATATTCTCTTAATTTGTAACAGTCATAAATGATCTTTTATTTATATGTTAATTTTATGACACAAGAGAGGAAAGATTCAAAAACTGGGTATGTTTAAAATGACTGAGGGGGGACCCAATAACAGTTTTAAAATATATATGGGCTGTTATAAAGGGGACAGTGATCAATTGTTCTTCGTGTCTCCTGATGGTAGGACAAGTAGCAATGGGCTTACTGTGCAGCAAGGGAGTTTTAGGTTAGATATTAGGAAAACCTAAGTATAAGAATAGTTAAGCATGAAACAGGATTCAAAGGGAGGGTTGTGGAATCCCCATCATTGGAGGTTTTTAAGAAAAGGTTAGACAAACACATGCCAGGAATGGCCTAGGTATATTTGGTCCTAGCTCAGCACACCAAACTGGACTAGATGACCTCACAAGGTCCCTTCTAGACCTACATTTTTATGATTCTACAAACAAGGAGAAGAATAAATGAAAGGTTTTGCTCTTCCAGAATAAAATGGGGAACCCATTCATCAGGTCTGTGAAAGATGTTGTGACTGGAGAAAAGACGGTTACTCACCGTTGTAACTGTTGTTCTTCGAGATGTGTTGCTCATATCCATTCCAATTAGGTGTGTGCGCGCCGCGTGCACGATCGTCGGAGAATTTTTACCCTAGCAACACCCGGTGGGTCGGCTGTGGAGCCCCCTGGAGTGGCGCCTTCATGGCGCTGGATATATACCCCAGCCGACCCAGCGCCCCCTCAGTTCCTTCTTGCCGGCTACTCCGACAGTGGGGAAGGGGGGCGGGTTTGGAATGGATATGAGCAACACATCTCGAAGAACAACAGTTACAACGGTGAGTAACCGTCTTTTCTTCTTCGAGTGCTTGCTCATATCGATTCCAATTAAGTGACTCCCAAGCCTTACCTAGGTGGTGGGGTCGGAGTGAGAGATTGCTGTGTGCAAAACTGCTGACCCGAATGCAGCATCGTCTCTGGATTGCTGCACCAGCGCATAGTGAGCGGCGAATGTGTGGACTGACGACCAAACTGCAGCTCTACAAATGTCCTGGATCGGGACTTGAGCCAGGAAGGCAGTCGAGGAGGCCTGGGCCCTCGTGGAGTGAGCGGTGAGGCGTGGCGTCGGGACCCCGGCCAGGTCGTAGCAAGCACGAATACAGGACGTGATCCAAGAGGACAGGCACTGTGAGGAGATCGGTGAGCCTTTCATCCGGTCGGCGACTGCAACGAAGAGTTGTGTGGTCTTTCTAAACGGCTTTGTACGGTCAATATAGAAAGCCAGGGCCCTGTGTACGTCCAAAGAATGCAAACGCTGGTCTTGGCGAGTAGCGTGCGGCTTAGGATGGAAGACCGGGAGAAATATATCCTGGTTCACGTGGAAAGGTGAGACCACCTTGGGAAGAAAGGCAGGGTGGGGGCGAAGCTGCACCTTGTCCTTATGAAACACCGTGTATGGGGGCTCGGACGTAAGCGCTCTGAGTTCAGAAACGCGCCATGCTGAGGTGATGGCTACAAGGAAGGCTGTCTTCCAGGATAGGTACAGGAGTGAACAGGTAGCCAATGGTTCAAACGGAGGCCCTGTGAGCTTGGAAAGGACCAGGTTGAGGTCCCACGTCGGAACGGGCTGGCGTTGCTGTGGGTACAGCCGGTCCAAACCCTTGAGGAATCTAACGACCATCGGGTTAGAGAAGACCGAGGAAGCGAGCTCTCCTGGGTGGAACGCCGAAATAGCGGCGAGGTGAACTCTGATTGAAGATATCGCCAAGCCCTGCTGTTTTAGGGATAGGAGATATTCAAGTATGAGAGGAATAGGCGCCTGCAAGGGGGACGTAGCTCGTTGCTCACACCAACAGGAGAACCGTTTCCACTTGGCTAAGTAAGTGGTCCGTGTAGAGGGCTTTCTACTTCCCAGCAGAATCTGTTGGACTGGCTGGGAGCATTGCTGCTCTGTTCGATTCTGCCATGGAGCATCCACGCTGTGAGGTGGAGCGATTGCAGGTCGGGGTGACACAGTCGGCCGTGGTCCTGAGAGATGAGGTCGGGGCACAGGGGAAGTGTGATCGGTGCTTGAACCGAGAGCTCCAACAGTGTGGTGTACCAGTGCTGCCTTGGCCAAGCTGGAGCGACTAGAATCACCCGTGCCTGGTCTCTGCGTAACTTGAGTAATACCCTGTGGACCAGTGGAAATGGAGGAAAGGCGTAGAACAGGCGATCCTTCCACGATAGAAGGAAGGCGTCCGACAGAGAGCCTCGAGCTCACCCTTGCAGGGAGCAGAATGTCTGGCACTTCCTGTTGGCTCGAGACGCAAACAGGTCGACCTGGGGAAATCCCCACCTCTGGAAGATGGAATAGATGATGTCGGGGCAAATTGACCACTCGTGCGTCTGGAAGGACCTGCTGAGACGGTCCGCCAGCGTATTCTGGACTCCAGGGAGGAACGATGCCGTGGGGTGTATCGAGTGGGCGATGCAGAAGTCCCACAGGCGAATGGCCTCTTGGCATAGGAGCGATGAGTGGGCTCCGCCTTGCTTGTTGATGTAAAACATGGCCGTGGTGTTGTCGGTGAGAACCAACACGCACCGGCCCTGTAGGAGGTTGCGGAATGCCTGGCAGGCTAGGCGCACTGCCATCAGCTCTCGGACGTTGATGTGCAGGGCTAGTTGGGACGCGGTCCACAGGCCCTGGGTATGGTGTTCCCCGAGGTGAGCGCCCCATCCTAGAGATGAAGCGTCCGTGACCAGGTGGAGGGAGGGTTGTGGGGCGTGAAACGGCACTCCTGCACAGACTGTCGTGCGATCCAACCACCAGGTGAGGGAGGTCAAGACCGAACCCGGAACCGTGACCACCATGTTCAGGTTGTCTCGGTGAGGACGGTACACCGATGATACCCAAGCCTGTAGTGGGCGAAGCCGAAGTCTGGCATGCCTGGTTACGTAAGTGCACGAGGCCATGTGACTCAACAGGGCGAGGCATGTCCTTATCGTGGTAATCGGAAATGCCCTGAGTCCTTGAACGACGCTTGTGATGGTATGAAAGCGGTTGTCTGGTAGAATAGCTCGGGCACATGTGGAGTCTAGGATTGCTCCGATAAATTCTATCCTCTGGGTTGGCACTAGAGTGGACTTCTTTCTGTTGAGCAGGATGCCCAGCTCGTGGAAAGTTTGTATCACTATGTGAACATGACCTTGAACTTGGTCTCTGGTGCGGCCGCGTACCAGCCAGTCGTCTAAATACGGGAACACCTGTATCCCTTGTCGACGGAGGTATGCCGCGACGACCGCCACACACTTTGTGAACACCCTGGGAGCCGAGGACAAGCCGAAGGGAAGGACTGCAAATTGGTAGTGCACCTTGTTTACTACAAATCGCAGGAAGCGCCTGTGAGGTGGATAGATCGCTATGTGGAAATATGCGTCCTTCATGTCGAGGGCGGCGAACCAATCTCCAGGATCCAGGGAAGGGATAATGGTCCCCAATGATACCATGCGGAACTTCAACTTTACTATGAATTTGTTGAGTCCGCGCAAGTCTAAGATGGGTCGCAGACCCCCTTTTGACTTGGGGATCAGGAAGTAGCGGGAATAAAACCCCCTGCCCCTTAACTCTAGCGGAACCTCCTCTATGGCCCCCATAGAGAGGAGTCCAAAAACCTCCTGTGTAAGGAGTTGCTCGTGAGAAGGGTCCCTGAAGAGGGACGGGGAGGGGGAATGGGAGGGGGGGAACGAGGAAAATTGGAGAACGTATCCCCTCTCCACCGTGCGAAGGACCCAGCGGTCCGAGGTTATAAGGGACCAAGCACGGTGGAAATGGGAGAGGCGATCCCGAAAGGAGGGAGTTGGATCCTGGATATTGGTTGAGGTGCCGTCCTCGACCGCACCTTCAAAAGTTCTGCCTAGGGCCTGAAGGTGGCCTAGGCGGCCCTTGGTTTTGGGCCGGTTGAGGGCCGGTCGACCTTCGCCTGCCACCTCGACCCCGCCTTCTGGCAAAGTCCTGTCTCGGACGAGGCGGGGGAGGGTAGAACCTTTGAGGCTGGGGCCTAAAGGGTCTGCGCTGAGGCCCTGGGACATGCATCCCCAGGGAGCGCATGATTGTCCTTGAGTCCTTAAGGCTCTGCAGCCGAGAGTCCGTCTTCTCGGAGAACAGGCCCTGGCCCTCAAAGGGTAAGTCCTGCAGCGTCTGCTGAAGTTCAGGCGGCAAGCCTGAGACCTGGAGCCAGGAGATTCGCCGCATGGCTATACCTGAGGCCAGTGTTCTAGCGGCTGAGTCCGCAATGTCTAAAGAGGCCTGTAAGGAGGTACGTGCCACCTTCTTACCTTCCTCTACTAAGGCCCCAAACTCTTCCCTGGAGTCTTGGGGAACCAGTTCTTTAAATTTCCCCATAGAGTTCCAGGAATTAAAGTTATAGCGGCTCAAGAGCGCCTGCTGGTTGGCCGCTCTAAGTTGTAGCCCTCCCGCCGAATACACCTTGCGCCCAAACAAATCGAAGCGCTTAGCGTCCTTCGATTTGGGCGCTGCAGCCTGCTGGCCGTGGCGTTCCCGTGCGTTCACAGAGGACACCACTAGTGAGCACGGTTGGGGGTGGGTATAGAGGTACTCGTAGTCCTTTGAAGGGACAAAGTACTTTCTTTCCACGCCTCTGGCTGTGGGCGGGATAGAGGCAGGGGTTTGCCATATCGAAGTGGCATTCGCCTCAATTGTCCGTATGAGAGGTAGTGCCACTCTAGATGGGGCATCAGCGGAGAGGATGCTCACCACCGGGTCCTGTACCTCTACGATCTCCTCTGCCCGGAGATCCATATTACGCGCCAGCCGGCGCAATAGGTCCTGGTGGGCCCGAAGATCTATAGGGGGCGGACCCGTGGCGGTTGTGCCTGCCACCCCCTCATCTGGGGAAGATGAGGAGGATGCCTCCGGTGGCAAGGGGTCTAATGCCGGGTCCTGCTCCGGGGGTCCCTGAAGCGGAGCATCGCCTGCCTCTGGGTCCAGGGCCTCAGTTGGTGTGGGCACAGGGGCCTCCATGCCTCCTGGGGGAGGGCGGGAGATGGTGGCCTCCGGGGCCCTGGGCTCGGAACGTGCCAAGCGAGAGGCTGATGGTGGTGGAGCCCCCTGAGCCTGATGGTAGGCCCACGGAGTCCAAAAGGACCAGTGCGCAGGTCCCTGCACAGGGTCCTCGACCGCGTCCTGCCAAGGGCCCAAGTCAGACGTAGCCGCCTGCCCCTGAGGAGGGTACGCCGATCTGGAGGCCCGCTCCGAGGAACGAGATGGCGATCTCGAGGGCCAAGGCGGTGCCGAGCGCGTCGAAACCGACTCCGGATGGTGCGGTGCCGATCGGTGCCGGTCGTAGGGGGATCGGTCCCTGCGTGGTGCCGGTGAGCGGTACCGGGATCGGGAACGGTGCTGGTAGCCCCGCCGGTGCCGAGATCCGGACCTTGAGCGGGACGACGACTGCGACGAGAGGTGGTACCGGGAGCGGCCCCTCGAAGTCGAACGACGCTCGTACTGGTGCCGAGAACTACGTCTTGAGTCCGATCGGTACCGATGATCGTGACGGTGCCGAGACGTAGACCGGTGCCGTGAAGAGGATCTTGGCCGCGAGTACGACCGGTGCCGAGGGGATAGTCGGCGCCGGGACTGCGAGCGGCGTCGGGACCTGCTCCGAGACCTGGAGCGGTGCCGTGAGTCCACGTCCTGAGACGGCGGGCGTATCAGGGCAGGCTTGCCCCTGGATTGCACCGCGCGAGGAGCCGACGGTGCCAGTGGTTGGGACGGCGCCGGCTCCGTGAGAGCAATAAGGTCTCTCGCCGTCGCGAAGGTCTCTGGAGTGGACAGGAGACAAGGCTCAAGCGCCGACCGAGGTGGAGATCCAGTCCGCACCGGACTCAACGGCCTCGGTGCCGGAGTCGACGGTGTAGCAGGCACTTGTTTCTGGCGCTCTAAAGGTGGACGCGGCTCTACCCCCGGCACCGGGGGAGCCGGCGTCTTAGGGACAGCAGTCTCCTGCGCCTTGCGGGCTTTCTTGTGGCCCGGAGATATGGACCCGTGCCGAGTCCCTTGAGGGTGCGGTGCCGAAGGCGGCCGGTGCCGCGAGGACTTGTCCGAATCAGCGCGCGGTGCAGTACCCGTGGGGGCCGCCGGGGCGCTGCGCACCGAGGCGCTTGGCGCCGGGGCTGGGCGCGCCGAGGGAGGATCCGGGCTAAGTGCCGCCTCCATTAGGAGCTGCCGAAGTCTAAAGTCCCGCTCCTTTCTAGTTCTTGGCTTGAAGGCCTTACAGATATGGCACTTATCTGCCTGATGGGATTCTCCGAGGCACTTCAAACAGGAGTTGTGCGGGTCACTCGTCGGCATAGGCTTAGCGCAGGACGCGCACGGCTTAAAGCCAGGAGCCTTGGGCATGAGCCCGGCTATGCGCCGGGGGGAAAAGGGGGGAGAACAACCCCCTTAACCCCCGCTAACTATTTATAACTATTAAAAACTAAAATGAATAACTATCTAACTCTATACAACAACTATAACTACAACTATCTACAGCGAAAACAGGATAAGCTAGGGAGAGTGGAGAACAGCTATGCCGCGCTCCACAGTTCCAACGACCGTCAGGGGCGGTAAGAAGGAACTGAGGGGGCGCTGGGTCGGCTGGGGTATATATCCAGCGCCATGAAGGCGCCACTCCAGGGGGCTCCACAGCCGACCCACCGGGTGTTGCTAGGGTAAAAATTCTCCGACGATCGTGCACGCGGCGCGCACACACCTAATTGGAATCGATATGAGCAAGCACTCGAAGAAGAATCCTAAGGTTCAATGAAAACTAAGTGGGTGAGGGAATGACTGAAGGGGGTGGAAGTCAGAGAATTTAAGGTAGAAATTTAGAGAAGGGATTGAAAAAACAAGTACGTCCAGCTCTATCAAACTTTATTTAAGGCTCGTTGTTCACTCTCTCAGCCGGACTGATGTCAATGAGCCTGCTATGAGAAAATTAAGATCCCAAGCAAGACTTAGTCTGTGCTGAAAGAGTAAGGTAAGAGATTTTTCATTAAACATTTAACCCGGGGTTAAGCACACAGATTTTCCTACCAGCCAGCTCATGGCTAGAGGCAATTGGCTGCTCCCAATTTACACTAAGACCCAGCTAAACAAGATGGAGCAGATAGTCCAGAACAGTAGACACTTAACATGACACTGGATTGAGAACCTATGTAATTTTCTTTAAATAGAAGACCAACCAGAGCAGCATCCTCTTCTTTTCTTGTTTTAGTAATCATCTATTCCATTTTCCCTACCTATTCCTGTTGCTTCTTGTCCACTCCATCCTTCAGCTTACAAGCAACCTTGCCCATTCTGTTTTAGTTCTTTGTGTCATCTACTCAGACTTCACAGTGATTCTTACTAAAGTCCTTTAAGTTTCATTTTGAAGCCCAGGCACATAACACAAAAACATGAGCTACTGACTGAAAAGTCCCAGGTCTGCCACTGATTTGGCATGACTTTGGGCAAGTTGTTTCTCTTCTCTGTGCCTCTATTTCCCCTTATACCTTTTGTCGGTCTTGTCTTAATAGACTAAATTCTTTAGGGCAAGGACCGTCTCTTATATTGTGTTCGTACAGTGCTTAGTCTAATGGGGCCTTGATCTCAGTTGGGGCCTCTAGAAACCACTGTAATACAAATAACAAAATATGGCAGCGTAATTTGCAAATAGACATTTTACCTTAAGAAAGTGCCTTGTTGCTAGAAATAGTGATGAGTCTGTTTCCTGTGCTTTTGCACACTGTTCTGCTAATGGTGTTAAAGCTTCCAGACAGAGTTGGCAAACCTCAGAACTCATCCTGATAATCGAAGTGTCAAAGAAAAAGCATCAAAGAATAAGTCAGATTTTCTTTTTAAGTTGTGGTAAATTTCTAAACAGCATCATTAGAAAATGTTTTAATGAGTACATGTCCCAGGACTATTTATTTTTACTAGAGTGCTTTAACAAAAAGATAGGAATCTATTGCATCTTTGTTGTCCTCTTTTATTGGCTTTTACACTGTAAAATAATTCTGTCATCTGTGACCTGACATTTTCAGAAACAGTCCCTTATGGCCAAGCTTCTCATCTGTTTTTGACACCTGCTGTAGGTTAGTGAAAATGGTACTCCCTATTATAAAGGGAGAGCCCACTGGCAATATGACAGGAAATACTCTGGAGCCAGCCCAGTAGTACAGCAGTAGTATTTTGCATTACCAGCTGAGAAACTAATTCAGGAATAGCTTTGGGATACCACCTGAAGGCTTATGAAATCAGATTCTCTGTGAGATGAAATAGTAGGGAGGAGGCAATAGAAGTTGCCAGCAAGAACACACACACATTAAACCACTTAAATGCTACATTAAAGAAATGTTATGGGTCTAATTAAATTCAGTTAAGGCTAGAAACTCAGCTGACATTCCAATAACTCCAATAATAATAAAACAGAATGCAAGGGCAAAATTGAGAGAGGAAAACAACTATAACACTACTATTATATAAGCAGAGCTAAACAGAAGGGAAAAATAGAAAAAAGTAAAGAAAGTTAAAATTTCTAAATTTCTTCACACACACACACACACACACACACACACACACACACACACACACACACACACACACACACACACACACACACACTTTTAAGTTGGACACCCATTCATTGTAAAGGATACGATGACATCCCTAACTCCAATGAGTACATTAGGCTCTTAAAAAGGTCTTCTGGAAGCTGAGGAATTTTCTCAGGAAATATCTCACAGATGAAGGTGATTAATTTGTAGTACTGATTACACAGAGATGGAAACTGTCAAAAGAAATATATTGGGAATTTTAGATTCAAACAGTTCTGTTTTAATACTGCTCCTAAATTTCTGTGGAACAAAGAGACAGGACTGAGACTGATACACTCTGCTGAAAAGAAAGGTAATTATTAGCAGATACAAACTTCAATGTTCGGTCCTCAGCATATTGCCATTCCATTCATTTGATTTTTCTGGTCATATACAAGAGCTATGCATATGACATGAAAGCCTTAAAAAGCATCCCCCTGCCCCCCCCCCCGAAAAAATCAGCATTATCCTAGTAAAGAAATATAAAAGTAACGATCAATCACAAATGCAAAATATATAATATTATGTGTTTTTCAAAATGTGAATAGTTTTAATAATTGTCAAATATGGATAAGAGCAAAGTAAAAAAAAATCAAACTTTCACGAGGCAAATGACAAAAGAAAAGCCACAGGAGAAGGGACCCACGACGGGAGAGAAAGCTGACAAGTGAATGAACAGCAATGCAGACACTTTTTAGATCATAATGCATTGCCCAAGAAAGTGCATGAAACCACACAGTAGGCAATTATGGAATAACCTGCCTATAGAGCAAGTTTCTTCCTATCCCCCATCAATTAGTTGTTGATTTATGCCATGCAGCATGAAGATTTAGATCCTTTTTTATCCTATCTAATGTTACAGTAAATATTCTCATTCTCCATATAAATGTCTAATCCTTTTTTGAATTCTATGATAAAATCTCAACTCAATTCAAAATAAGAAGACTTGTGGCAGGACTGACTTTTTAAAAAAGGACAAACTTTGTCTAGGTCCTCCATATATAACTCTCTTCTTAGGCTCTCAGGGGCCAGAGAAAAATTCCTTGCATATACAGTAAAATAAACCCTAGAAAATGCATTGTATTTAGCTGCCAGGCTACATAAACCGCTCTAACAACTTCAAAGTTTAGAAACCATCTAAAAGCTTATATATCTTTATAAGAAGTTTCCACATTTATTATGTGCGCGCACGTATATACCGTACATATATGTTAAAATATACTTACTTTCAGCAGATCCTGTGACATTAATGGCAGAACTAGATTAACCCCATATAAGACTACATCTGCTGCTGACACCGATCTATTTGCAGCTTGTCCTGGCTCATGTCCTCTAAATACTTCATCTATAGAAAACATATAAACCTTTACTGTTAACATACTAAATGTAAAAGGAGAGATCAGACATACTCAAGTGTCTCATTTTTATGCAAGAGGCCAGATTTATAAATTAATAATAAATATATAATAATAATTAATATAAGTACCTGGATAGATAGATACAATTTCCTTTTGTTCTGTGCCTTCTGCACAGAACTTTCTAGGACTTGGTAAAGCTTGAACATTGGGTTTACATTTTTTAGCTTATCTAAAAAACTGTTCAATATAGTTAAATTATATCTGGCATATCAGGTTTTCAACTGATTCAATTTTAAATAGCAGAGATCATGAAGAAAAAAAAAGACTGGGATATACAAGAGAAAACTTAACTAAACCATAACTACATACCACAGCGCCTGCTGTGCGAATTGCTGAGCATCTACACATCCCCCTGAAGTGCTGCAGAATCAGGGTATAGTTTAAAACAGAGACATTTCAGAATCAAGCTCTTCTATCACATGCTGAAATGTCTCTGTTTTAAACTATATCCTAATTCTGATTTAAATTGACCTTGTTTTTGATAACTACCATTGCTTTATTTCCAGATTAGTAGCTTAGGGTTCAGATTTCAAGTTGTTCAGTATACAAACAATGCAACAAGAACAATGGCCCATGAATTATATGCATTCTTCCCTCAGCTACCAGAGTCTGAATATTAAATGCTATCTCAGAATGTGGAAACTAGACTCTCTAATCTCCACTCTTATATTACTTGGATAATTAGTTCTCTCTCTCTCCACAATATTTTTGCTAGTTTTTTTAAAAAAAAATCAATGTAAGATAATGCCTCAAAAGAAAATTAGCTTATTTTGCAGCCCATCATTTTTGCTCAAAACCACCCAGAGTAGTTCACCAATACTTGAAGCTTTTCATCTCCAATTCCTTTATACCTGTATCACTGAAATCTATAAATTCTTTTGACAGAAGGTTAGTAAGAAGCTCCATAATAAGAAGAAGATCCTGGTATTGGTCCTCTTCTGCTGTAACATCTATTCGCTGCCGACCTAAATTATTCTTGGAATATACTTGAAGTAGAGTCAGGCAGGCCTCATACAAATTCATGGCTTTGGACTGCAACAAAGAAACAAATCGGGAAGTTAAATAAGTTACATACTATATATACACTAGCATATTTAATATTGACTTTTTAGTGCTGCTTTTGATGCTGCTTGGCTGACAATACACCAGTGATTTTGATTTCTTTTCTATGATCTGTTACTATTTAATGTAATAGCTACACATAAAAGTGTTAAGGAAATAGATATTCCTTACATAACGTAACTAGCTAGCCCATTTACTCATGTACCAGTGACTACAATACTTTAGTAATATAACCATACTTTTGGTAGGTTACCCCAAACTTAAAAAGAAAATTTTAAATCAGGAGTCTATATATAAAATGGTTTTGGACAGGCTGACATTTCTTGCCAAACTCATGAAATTGTTCAGAATTGCAGATTCAGAATCTCTAGGGTCTTGTTCACACTAGCACATTTTGTAGCTTTAATCCACCATTATGGCAGATCCAATGGTGGTAGCTAGGGTTTGTCTGGATTAGGGAAATTTGCATAGGTATAACTACACCAGTGCAAAGTCCTAACGTAGGTACACTGCACTGGTAACTTACTAAGGTAAATCACACCAGTGAAAGCCCTGTTTAGCACCAATGCGGTGTCTCTACATTAAGAGTTTGCACCAGAAGTTACACCAGTGGCAAGTTGCCCTAGACAAACCTTCAGAGAAAGTTAAACATGGTAAAAACACCCTGAGCTGGACTAATGATGAATTATAGGTAAATTTGTTAATGTATGCATAATCTAGCTGTACTTTTGGGTTACCTTTTCAGAGACAATATATGCACTCTCACTTATAGACAAGGAAAGATTATTTAGTACATCCAAAAGTTTTCTGAATGATATAAGAGGCAGAACTGTGGGATGCTCTCTCTTTTTCCAGTCTCCAGTCAGTGTGCTTGGGTTTTACTATAGCAGAAACCTGTAAATGGATTTGCTTGTTTTATCAAATCTGTTTTCCTTTAAAGAGGTCTATTTCCTTTTAATAACATATCTGTTTCAGTGAATTATGCTCTTTAATGGATTATATAAAAAATAAGTTAGCAGATGCATGATTTTAAAAGATCAATGAAACTTTTGATGTCTACGTTTTAAATACGTTCACTCCTTTAACAGGCATACATTTAAGAGGGCTCAGCTCTACAATATTTCTTCCTATTCAGCATTTAAAATCATTGTGGTTTACTTGATTTAGAGACTAGGATCTTATTTTGCATGTGCGTGCATGCACACACACACACACACACACACACACACTCTCTCTCTCTCTCTTTTTGGTCGCATTTACCTCTCCGAGATAGCATATTTGTTTATGTGCAACTTCAACAAAAACTTCTATTATGAGGTTAACAGTCTCTGGTGTGTTTTTGTACACCTCCATTAATCCAATGCAATTGGTAAGGAAGTCCATCAGAAAGTTAAAGAGTATTGCTACATTATCTATCTGGGTAGCCTCAGCAATGCCACAAAGTGCTTCTAGTGTGGCAGTGATTTCTTGTTTCACCTCCTCCTCTTGACAGATCTGTTGAAAGTTTTCTTGATTTATCACATTCAAGAATCGCTGCTGAAGTGGCTGAAGAACCTACAGAATCAAACATTAGACAGCCATTTCTGATAAATGTATTCTTCCAGTTTAATACATGTAGTACTCAGGGCCGGCTCCAGGCACCAGCTGAGCAAGCTGGTGCTTGGGGCGGCAGATTGTTCGAGGCGGCATTCTGCCCAATCCTAGGGCGGCACGGCCGCTTTTTTTGTTGTTGTTGTTGTTCTGCTCCGGCCGCCCTGTAGGGGGCGGCGGCGTGGAGAACCAGAGTGCCCTGCAGGGCAGTCCTCTTCCTTCCCTCCCCGCCGACTGGAGCGGAGCCCTCGCAGCAGGCGGCAGCGCAGCAGGAGGGGCCGCATGGCAGCGCCCCTGCTGTAGCCCTGGCCGCCCCCTTCTCTCTCTCTCCCGCCCGCTCCCTCCCCCTCCCTCCCCCCAGCCGGTCCCCCTGCACCTGTGCTCCGGCCACGCCGCAGGGTTTTTTTTTTTTTTTTTTTTTTGCTTGGGGCGGCCAAAAAGCCAGAGCCGGCCCTGGTAGTACTCACAGTTTCCTATCAATTCATTAAAAAGTCAAGTCTTTATGGCACACAACCCTTCCCACTCTCCCCACCTACAAAGCACTGGGATAATTCACCATTGTTATTCCAGTTTTACACTGGTGCAATTCCATTGATTTCAATGGAATTAAAACTGGCATAAAATTGGGGTAACACAGTGATTAATCAGGCCCATTAAGTGAATTTTAACTTAATCTTGCCATGCACCATCTCCGTTAGGGGTCTGTTTCAGCATTATCTCTTGCCAACTTATTTTCTGCCCACTTATGGTGTTTAAATTCCTCTCTACTGTGCCTTTTTCTGTCCTCTCTGGTATATGAATCTCCTCCAAATTTTGTATCATCTGAAAGTTTCTTTTCTATTCTAGCTAATTAATAAAACTGTTAAATAAGATCAGTCTTAATAATTATCTTTGTGGTACCACATAACATACTGCCATCTGTCATTATTATTTTTAAAAACTATTTATTTAGGAAGTTAACAAGTTTACAAATCCTTGCCATGTAAATACCAGAGCCAGTACAATAATCATTACAACACTGACCTTTTGTTTAGAGAAACATTTTTTAGTCTTCCAACCTATGTTCAATCTGCATGATACTGTTGATAGCTAAGCTAATTTGATCTAATTTTTGAGAGTTTAGTTTTTCCAGACAGTCATACGCTTTACAAAACCCCAATATATAACCAGTTCCTCTATCATGTTCCCTTTCAGTTATTAATTTTGTAATTTATCAAACAAGCAATCAAGTTTTTCACAAGATTTATTCTTTATAAACCTATGGTGCTTATTGCTCATGTTTCAGTTACCTCTAGGGCCAAGATGCTTCATTATTTTCTCTCCATATTCATTTTATTATTTTACAGTAGAACCTCAGAGTTATGAACACTAGCGTTACGAACTGACCAGTCAACCACACACCTCATTTGGAAACAAAAGTACAAAACCAGGCAGCAGCAGCAGCACCACACACACACACACACAGTACACTACAGTACAGTGTTAAACGTAAACTACTAAAAAAAATAAATAAAGGGAAAGCCGCATTTTTCTTCTGCATAGTAAAGTTTCAAAGCTGTATTAAGTCAAATACTCAGTTGTAAACTTTTGAAAGAACCATAATGTTTTGTTCAGAGTTACGAACATTTCAGAGTTATGAACAACCTCCATTCCCGAGGTGTTCGTAACTCTGAGGTTCTACTGTATTGTTGCACTTTGTTAAGCCTGACAAAATACATGGAATCTTACAAGGATCATATAAACTAAAAGGTTACCAGGGAAAGAAGTGAGACTTCCAAGACTTCAGTTTTAAGGAACGCTCTTCTTTCCTTTTTTGATAATCAGTCATTTTAATCTGACCATTTCAGAACTTTTTAAAAACAACATTTATGAAATACGATTATAAAATGACCCTCAATGTAATATTAATTGGTCATGTTTAAATAACTGGTATCTTACATACCCTGTAATTGGTGTCTTATAAATGTCTAGGTAAAATAATAATCACAATGAAATTTTAATATTAAAAAAGCCTTTAAAGACGTTCCGTGTGCAACAGTAGTGTTGAATTCAGTTTCATTGCTTGCTGAAATGAAGGTGACAGAAATTTAAAATTTCTTACCTCTGTCCAGTATTGCTGTTTTGTATCTGTGTCCATATGAGCAAAACCTCCTAAAACTAGAGCTTTCATTAGTGTTCTCTGCACAGAACTGGACAAAAAGTGAAGAGGTGGGCTTCGCCTCGCAAACTGCTTAGCTAAATTCCACCAATTCTCACACTGAATTACTAAATTTGCCCTAAAAATAAAATAAAAATAAAAGTAAAAAAATTGCTTACTCATAGAAAATCCTTTAGAGAAACATACAATCTGACTGCTTCTACCAAGTATTTTTACTAGAAATTTTGTTAAAGTTTTAAAGTATTCATTTAAACTAGGATTTATACCTAGTCTCTATTCTTTGTGACATTCATCTTATTTATGCCTCATTTCTAGATTTCTGTAAAATTTAATTTATAAATCATTTAATTTATGAGTGAAAAAAATGGGAAAGTACTTTGTAGAGTCGCATAATACCCTTTATTTGACATCTTGCATGTATTGAGCTCAAGCGGTTTATTTTGAGTTTTGTTGTTATAACTCTGAGCCTAGAGACTCAAGTTTTAGAGAATTTACAGGAGATTCAGATTAAGCAAAAGAAAATCTGTTTTATCACAGAGTTCTGTTTAACCAAAAGAACACAAACCAGCAAAGTCTTTAGCCACTGTTCCTTCTTGCAGCTTGTCAATCTGTACACATCAAAACAACAACAAACAGGGCATCTCTTGTGTATCTCCAGAGCTCCTCAGCTCGTGTCTGGGCAACAAATTTCTGTCCCTTCTGGTCACAAGAGTAGGCCAGTCCCTTTAAGGGTCTAAACCCAACTAGACTCCATCACACAGAGATTGCCTTTGCTCAAGGAGGCATTTCTAGCGGGACCAGATTAAGACAAACCAGGGCCCTTGCCACCCCCTCACATGGGGTCCCTCCTGCACTGTGGCGCTCTCTCTGATTTGGCCAGCAGTGGCATGGGCCACCAACATAAAAGCAAAGAGTGAATTTTGCTAGGCTGGTTGCCCTGCTCCTCTTTGCATAAACTTGGGCCTTCCTCATTTCTGGGTCACCACTCCCTGCCTTCAGGTGAGCTGGGCCCTCTCCAAAACCAGGGAGGGGTCGGTCTGCATCCACCTCAGAACAGGACTCACTGTTACCACCTCAGCCAACTTATGATGGGGTAGAAGCAGAGAGGCCCCTCTGTGTAGGTAACTATGTTCTATCAATTTTTGGCCCCTGTGTAGGGAACAAATGCCTGCCTAAGCTCATGTGGGGCCAGAAAACCTCCTTCCCTTGTGAGTGGCTGTCTACAAATACAGTGAGGCAATGCGTTAGTTACACTCTGGTAATGTTTTCAAGATTTTCTTTACAAACGAGGGGGCTATAAACTTTTATTTTGTTTATTTATTTATTTTTGGTAAAATAAAGTGGAGATTCTGACCTCATCATGTGATTCCAGGAGCTAGGGCCCCAACATGGCTCTGTAGTGCCTATGTCATAATCCAATGGTTCTCAACTGTCAATACCGCGATTCCATTTTACACAGGGAAAAAAACAAACTTTGGAACCCAGGGACACCGTTCCATGTAGTCAAAGAAATGGAGGGTGGTTGTAATCCCCTTAAAATTCCCCTCTAGGCTCAGAACACATGCTTTAATCCTGGATTCCAGACCTGACTCCAAGACAGGACTCAATCCCCTGCCAACCTTAACTAAAAAGCCCACACCATTATCAAGCTTCCTCTGAGGGAGCGCCACTGTGGTTTGGGAGCAGAAATGAGAGAGGCAGGGTTATGGGAACCCTGTAGAGAGCACTGAACAGTGTCAGCTCCCAGATAACACTAAGGAGTTCAGAACTGACTTTGGCACTTGAATGCTTTTCCTACGTTGAGAAAGGATGGTCTCATGGTTAAGGCAGATGAATGCTGCTGTAAAAGAACTGGATTCTACTCCTTCCTTTGCCAGAGTTCCTATGTAATACTAGGCAAGTCACTTCAACCAAGCCTTTTACAATCACTCACTCATTGTGTGTTTCTCATGCCTGACTTTGAAACCCTGGTGTCTGATTTGCAGAAGTGCTGAGCACTCACAACTGTAACTGAAGTCAATGGGAGCTCTGCTTTGAGCGTAATTATGAAGTGCTGTGTAATGCTGAGTATTCTAAAAAATCAAGGCCGAAGAACCTCAAATTTAGCACCCAAAGTTTAGTATATACTTTTAACCTTACTCTCCCTGTGCCTCAGTTCCCCAACTATAAAATGGGAATAATACCCCTTAATTTTAGAGAGGTATTGTGAAAATAAATTCACTAATATTTGTGAAGCACTTCACATACTATAATGATGAGCACCACAGAAAAGCCAATGAGGAAGTTAATAATTTCTGTCTTCAGAGCAGAGTTTGAACAGTGTGTAGTAATAAGCGATAGGGCCACACACCGAACATCAAGCAGAAAACAAAATACTGAATAGTAGTTTGTTAAGTGAGCACTGTCCATTTTGTGCACTGAATGAGGCAAGGATTCTGTGTGAAAAAAATCACGTAATTAAATAATGCACCATAATGCATACGCACAAAGGGGGTGGATTACAGTTGCACATGCAACTTTAATTCTGGCATTTTTAAATGTGCGTGCTTGACTTAGCAACCGTAATAGTGTTCTTTTAACACAGTACATATGTATTACACACAAAAAACTATTTTGTGTCAGTCTACAAAAGGATAAAACTTTCAAGAATTTCCTGCTTTACAGCTTCTAGCTCCAAGCAAACCTTTGAAATTTATCACTTTCTCCAAATTCTACATGCTTTTAGATGTTTAAAATTACACCATTTTAATATTCTTTTACAACATAACTATGTTGGCATTTGATTTTTCAACCCTAAACAGTTAATTCTTCAAAAGTAAATAGCAATGTAGAAATCCTCATTATGGGATTGGGAGGGTGGGGGGAAAGGCAGAGTTAATTCTTCCTAACCACCTGGTGGTTGAGAGGCATAGGGGAAGAAGAGCACATTTCAGTACAATATAAACTTGAAGGGTTCACTTAACTGGGCTGACAAGCACTGACGGGCTGATTCTCCTCTCCATTATACAAGTTTTATGTTTGGTGACACTCCACTGGAGTTACAGAAGCATAAAACTGGTGTAAGAGTGAAGAATCAGGTCTTGAGTCTATGTAGTCCAGAACATGGTTATTATTTCATAAAAGGAGAAAAACATCAAGTTATATAGTTTGTGTGCAAGTATGTACATATTTTTAATAAAATACCTTATATTTTATGTTAGGGTTTGAACAATTTTGAATGCTTTAATTCTCAACAGAAAGTGCTCTTAGCTGTGGAAAATATTTAGAACAGTACAAATACTCTAATAGGTAATATACACTGTATTCGCTTTATTTTTGGCCCAATATAATTTTAAAAGATGCAAAAGAAAAATTTGACTTGCATAAGCCTTCACTTTACCTCTCTCTCCTTTCCACTAATGTTACTAGCAACTGTACAGTGTCATTTGCAAGGTCCTGCTCAGAACTCCATACTGCCAGGTTACTGATTACTTTTTCTAAGAGGTAACCCACAATCCACTGGGAACCCTCTGTGTCTGCACCAAATGCTGTATTAAATGGTAGACTTATCTATAAGAAAAAGAAAACAATTAAATGAGTGCATTTTATAAAAAGTCAAAATAGTAACTCATTTTCAGACTTTCACAATCCTTGCTTACTTAACATACAAAAGTTATGTTGACAAAAAGGAAAAAGTATAAGAAAAAATAGGTAGGAAACCAAACTTACCTCTCACTCTATGCCAAAAAAATGGAAACAATATCAATTTTGTTATAAAACCTTATTTTAAGTATCCTTCCATCTAACCTTCAACACCACCTTTTAAAAGAAAGATTTCCCATGTATGCAGTGTTGTTATAGCTGTGTTGGTCCCATGAATTAGAGACAAGGTTGGGACCACCTTCTGTTGGTGAGAGACAAGCTTTTGAGCTCACTCTTCTTACCTGAAGAAGAGCTCTGTATAAGCTCAAAAGCTTGTCTCTCTCACCAATAGAAGTTGGTCCAATAAAAGATATTATCTCACCTACCTTGTGTCTTTAACATTTCCCATGCACAGTTCAAGGTGGCCATGAAGGAATTCCTGCAGTTCTTCAGAACTGAAGATTCTAATACTGAGGGCTGGCCTATTCTACCTCTTAGGTCGATGTAATTTATGTTGCTCAGGGGTGTAAAAAAGACACACCCCTGAATGACGTAAGTTACGTCAACCCAAGCGCTATCCATATTGGCGCTGTGTCGGCGGGAGACGCTCTCCCGCCGACATAGCTTCCACCTCTCTCGCGGAGGTGGAGTAATTATGCCAATGGGAGAGCACTCTTCTGTCAGCATAGCATGTCTTCACAAGACGTGCTACAGCAATGCAGCTGCAATTGCTCCCTGAATTTGTTCCATTTGCTTCTTTTTATAGGGGGGGGGGGGAAGAGCGCAGAGAAGAGGATTCAAGTATATAAAAGGTTGTTACAAGGAGGAGGGAGAAAAATTGTTCTCCTTCACCTCTGAGGATAGGACAAGAAGCAATGGGCTTAAATTGCAGCAAGGGCAGTTTAGGTTGGACATTAGGAAAAACTTCCTGTCAGGGTGGTTAAGCATTCGGTCTGGAATAAATTGCCCACGGAGGTTGTGGAATCTCCATGGTTGTAGATTTTTAAGAGTAGGTTAGACAAACACCTGTCAGGGATAGTCTAGAATAGATAATACTTAATTCTGCTATGAGTGCAGGGGACTAGACTATATGACTTCTTGAGGTCCCTTCCAGTCCTACGATTCTGATTCCATATTCAAGTTCTGGTGCAATAATGTCTGACACCCTTGAAATTCCAAGTATTCAAATTTCCTGTTCTCTGCAAGAATTAAGTTTCTGAAAATTGAATCTCAGGAATTTGATAATTTTGCAAAGGGGCTCTGGACCCCTCGGTCTTGTGAGCATGTTCAATTTCAAATTCCCATCTATTTTCACGTTTCAGCACTAGTTTTCAGTAAAAGAATTTTCTCATCACCTTCAGAGACCAATATTATTACACACAAATTAAGATGGATACAAATGTTTTTTTTTTAAAAGAAGAAAATCAGTATTTGTAATTTAAATTAAATATAGATTTATTCAAATTAAATTTGAATTTGACACACTATGTTAAGGGCTAAGCTTGTACACAAAAATAACATTAAGCAATACATGTTTGCTGCCAAGTCTTAAAGAAAGTGAAACCACTGAACTGATGGAAGTTACTGGCTAAGCACCTGGAATCAGAGTCTGATGAAGTGCTAAACCAGCTCTTCTGTGGATACAGAGAGAATACTTTCTTCATTTCAGTTTATTCAACTAGTTCAGTTCAATGACTAGTTCAGAAAGTTAAGAAACTGACTGAAAAAACAGGAAAGCTTGTTTTCTTCTTCTAACCTATGAATAAAAACTAGGTGTGATAGGATGAGGTCTACAATTACTAAAATCTCAAAGGATGTAGTGACCAGAAGCAGTCAATTCAATTAACTAAACTACAGATAATATTTCCTTTGTTTAATAAATCAGTTTTAAATGCAAAACATGTTCTGATAACTTTTCTTATGTACTTAGCACATTTAAGGTTATTTTATTTAATTTTAAAAAATTAAAATGCTGTTTTTGTTCTTCATCCAAGTACAGCTTGACAGAAATCACAAGAAACAAATTAACCATCTAGTCAAAAAGAAATACATCATTCACCATTCTTATAATCAAAAACAATGTAAAAATTAAGATTCTGAGTAAATGTAAGTTAAGTTATACAATTGCTTAAATAAATGTGTATAGATATATTATATCTTCCTGGTTCACAACATTTTTTTTTTTTTAGTAAAGGCTATATTTAGTTGCAAATCAACATGTTCTAATGGTTCCCAACCAAGAAGAAGAGGAGGTTACTTACCTATAACTACAGGTTCTCCCAGATGTGTGGTCCCTATCTGTATTCCAATCATGGGTGCGCATGCGTGCCAGGTTCTGGAGCTAGAAGGTTTTCGTAGCAGTGTCCGTTGATCCGCATGTGCATCGTGTCTCCTTGTTCTCCCAGCAACGCCTCTTCAATTACCCTCTTACCACCGAGTATGCCAGCCCACAGCAAAGGGGATGGAGAGTGGGTATTGGAATAGGGACCACATATCTCAAAGAACCTCCAGTGATGGTCCCTATATGTATTCCAATTGTGGGTGAGTAGCAAGTAGTAATCAGCATGGAGATGGAAATGCAGTCTATAGAACAGCATGTTCGCAGCCGCTCCTTCAGCGATGGCCTAGCACAGTGGTCCCCAAACTTTTCAGGGTCGCGCCCCTCTTACCCCTATACATGCCCTCCACCATGGGAGGCGGGGCCGGGAGTGGGGCTATGGGACGCAGAAAAGGGTAAGGGGGCCACGGCTGGGGCTGGGAGCAGAGCCCCGGACTAAG
Source organism: Emys orbicularis (assembly GCF_028017835.1). Taxonomy (NCBI): domain Eukaryota; kingdom Metazoa; phylum Chordata; order Testudines; family Emydidae; genus Emys; species Emys orbicularis. Next base: position 329,287,761 of record NC_088683.1, on the reverse strand, counting down.
GCTGGGGGTGGGATGGGGTGCAGGGCTGCGGCTGGGACTGGGGCAGAGCTGGGGCTGGAACAGGATGGGGTGGTGCTCCCTCCCGGCCCCCCATGGGGGCTGGCCCAAGCCCTGCTGTGAATGTTCCTTTGAGCCACCTAGGGGGGAGAGCCCCACAGTTTGGGGACAACTGGCATAGCAGGAGGTAAAAATGTGACCGAATCGCCATGTCGCTGCTTGACAGATGTCCTGCCAGGAAACGGCTGCTAGGTATGCCAAAGTGGTAACCCGTGTTTGCATAGAGTGTGCTGTAATTGTATCCAGTGGCTATACGTTGGAGTGTATGTAGCACGTCTAGATGCACCCAGAGACCCATTTCAAGAGTCATTGGGAGGAGACAGCTTGGCCTTTGGACTGGTCTGCAATTGGTACAAACAGCTTCGGTGATGCCCGAAAGGCGCGGGTCCTCTGGAGATAAAAGGCTAAGGCATGGCGGATAGTGAGGGAGTGAAGGGTAGCGTCTGCATTGGAGCCGTATGGCTTCGGACAGAAGACAGGGAGGTGAATGAACTGATTAAAGTGGAACTCCAACGCCACCTTCGTGAGGAAGTTAGGGTGCAGTCGCATGGAGACTATGTCCTTCTGAGGGCAGTTCTATATTACTGGTTAAGTCATCTAACTTACGTCGCTCAGGGGTGGGAAAAAGCCCCCTTCCCCAAGCAATGCAAGTTTTGCGCTGTCCACACCAGCGCTATGTCAGCGGGAGATGCTCTCCCGCTGATGCAGCTTACACTTCTCACTGAGGTGGAGTATTTATGCCAATGGGAGAGCACTCTCCTGTCAGCATAGCGCATCTTCACCAGACACACTGCAGCTGCGCCGATGCAGCACTGTAGTGTAGATGTGCCCTGAAACACAGTGTGGGGGGGGGGGGAGGGAGGGAGGATGTCAGCCATCATGGTTGCCAGTATGCTGACTCGTCAAGCGAAGGTAATGATAACCAAGAAGATTATCTTCATAGAGAGATGAGAGAGGGAGCATGTTTCCAGCAGTTTGAAAGAGGGCTTTGTGAGAGCAGATAGGACTAGATTAAGATCCCATGGATCAAACGGATGGTGGTAGGAGGGATAAATACTGAGGCGCCATCCACTGGAGGGAGGAAGGCACTAAGAGCTGCCAGATGGACTCGGAGAGAGTTGATGGTGAGGCTCAGCATCTTGATCTTGAGTAGGTAATTGAGGATGATGGGAATGGAAATCTCACCAAGATGGTGGTGATGGCAGTAACACCAAGCGGTGAAACATTTCTATTTAGCCTGGTAGCGTGCCATGGTGGATGCCCTCCTGCTTGGAGTAAGGATGTGGCATACTGTGGTAGAGCATGCTTTGTCTAGCCTCAAGCTCCATCCAAAAACTAGGCCATAAGGTGAAGTGGGTTCGGGTTGGGATGCCGGACTCGCCCGATGTTGGATGAGGAGGTCTAAGAGAGTTCGGCAGCAGAGAGGTGCTCAGGTGGAAAATCTGAGGTCATCTGGGAACCAAACCTGGCGTGGCCAATACGGGGCTATGCAGATGACAGTAGCATGGTCTCGTTGAATCTTGCAGAGGACTTGTAGTAGGAGGGGAATAGGGGGAAAGGCGTAGCAGAGGTCTCCAGTCCAGGACAGGAGAAGTGTGTCACTTTAGGAGTCCTAGCCCAGGTCTCCCCTGAAGCAATAGACAGGCAAGTGGCGAAAAAAATCCCAGCGAGAGGTGCCCCGGATTCAGAATAGGTAATGGAGAGCAGGGTCATGCAGCTCCCATGGAATTTTGAGTGCCTGGCAGTTACATAGCCTGGAGCATGATATGATGGTTGATGCACTAGTTCCACAGGTGTATTGACTCTGCACAGAGGGATGGAGACCAGGCACCCCCTTGTTTGTTGATGTAGGTGACTAGATGCTATATTGTCTGAGAGGAGCTGCATATGCTGTGATTGGATCAGAAAAAGAAATGCCTGGAAGGCTAGGCAAGCTGCTCAGAGCTCCAGAACGTTGATGTAGAGCCTGGCCTCTTGCGGTGTCCAAATACCCTGGGCTGTGTGTTGGAGGAGGTGCTCCCCCCAGCCCGCAAGGGAGGCATCTGTTGCGATGGTGGCCTGTGGGGTGGGGGTGGTGAAGGGGCTACTGACTATGACATTGGACGGGTCGGTCCACTAGGTGAGGGAGGCCAGAACTGTCCGAGAAACCACAACCCTGGCCATCACATGATCTCCGTGGGGTCTGTACATGGAGAGGAGCAAGAATTGTAGGCAACACATGTGTAGATCTGCATGTGGTGTCACATAAGTGCAGGCCGCCATATGGCAGAGGATGGAGAGGCAATGGCATACTATGATGCAAGAGGCGCAGCGGAGGGTCGTCACTAGGGCTGTCAGCATTGAAGAGGTCCGGTGGAAGGAAGGCACGAACCACAATTGAGTCGAGCAGCATGCCCATAAAGTTGATAGTCTGCGTAGGGAAGAGCACGGACTCCTCCTCATTGATGCAGACGCCTAGAGAGGCCAGGAGAGCATGAAGAGTGGAGATGGCAGAGCTAAGCTCCTGTCGGGAGAGCATGACAAGGAGCCAGTCATCAAAGTAGGGGCATACCGAGTAGCCAAGGCAGCACACGTGAGCCACCACAACCACGAAGACCTTCATGAAGACTCACATAGCTGTCACGAATCCAAAGGGGAGGACTCAGAATTGATAGTGGTGTTGCCCCATCAAGAAACAAAGGAATATCCAGTGGCCCAGGTGTACGTCGATGTGGAAGTATGCATCACTCATGTCAAGGGCTGCAAACCAGGCCTCGGGGGGGAAGGGAGGGGATAATAGAAGCCAGCATCACCATATGGAACTAGGATTTTTGGATAAAGGTATTTAGTAGGTGAAGGTCGAGAATGGGGCAGCGCTCTCTGTCCTTTTTGGAATAAGGATGTATGGGGAGTATAAGCCTCTGCCTAGTAAGGAGGTGCCATGGGCTCTATGGCACCCTTCAGGAGAAGGGAATCGACCTTGTGTTGTAGAAGGCATTGATGGGGAGGGTTCTGCAGGGGGAATGAAAAATTCTATGGCGTATTCTTAGTGGATAATCTCCAGTACCCAATGATCCATGGTGATCTTGCCCCAATTGTGGGCAAATAGGGCAAGGCAGGCCCCAAAGATGACGTGTGGGGCCGCGGGTGGCAATGGGGAGAGTTTGCAGCTCTTGACCAACACGTCAAAACTATACCCTGGGTTGTTTTGGGGTGAGAACTGAGGAAGTGGTTGCAGCAGAGGTGGTGCGACCGGTGGTGCCGGCATGGGGGTTCCTGGTGCCACTGGTAGTACGACAAGTAGGGTGCATACAGCTTCCTCTGGAGAGGAGGAAGCAGTTGTGGGGAACAACAATACTGGCTCAACCTCCGCCTCGGAGCCCGACGGTACCAGCAAAGGAGCCGGGGCAGATTGGTACGAGGCCTGGGAGAGAGAGTCCCAGGGTAGCCAATGGGGCCAAAGAGTAGAGAGCTGGGTGTGCAGCGGGCCTGAGGGATATCGGTGCCACACCACCAAGGCCAGGTCGTAAGCAGGAGGTTCAGGTGGGCAGGTGGTAGTGAGAGTCAGACCTGCGCCTAAATATCAGAGAAAAGATTGGCTCTGGTTCAGAAAAGCCCTCAGAATCTGAAGATGCCTCTGGAAATGGGGGAACAGACTGTGCGGCCAGAGCACGGTGCAGCACTGGCCCTCTCCAGCAGGTGCAGCACTGGCTCATCCACCACAGTGGGCACCGCACAGATGAGTGATGGGCCAGAGAGCAGCGATGAAGGTGGGTTGGGCAGTTCCAGCTCTTCCGAGGAGAGAAGGGGCTTCAGACAGCCAGGGGTCCATGCAGCATCCCTGGTGGCAGCGGAAGACTGCGGTGGAGTCCGCACAGCTAGTTGCACCGAAGGTCATAGAAGCGACTGGGGGGGATGGGCAGTGAGTGTGCAGGAGACGGCACGGAGCGGGCCACTGATGGTGTCGCCGGATCAGTTTTCTTCTTTGCCTTATCCTCAAGGCAGGGAAGCTTTGGTGCCGGTGCAGTGGGGTCGGCACGCGACTTCTCACCCAACCTGGCTCAGCTTGGGGAGGAAAGGCTGTGCTTAGAAGCAGCCCTCGACAGGGACTTGCTTCTGTGCCTAGGAGAGGGCTTCCTAATCTCATGACTGGAACTGTCAGGTCCGAAGCAAGGGAAGTGCTGGCGTGGGTGCTCTCCGCCGGTTCGGATGGTCCCAGATCCAAGTGGGCATGCAGCCTCATGGCCTCCTCCATGAGGTGCTTTCTCAGGCAAAGTTGTCACGCCTCTCGAGTCCATGGCAGGAAAGCCTTACTGATGGCACAGCGATACAGACTTCCCCGAAACAGAAAAGACAGCATTGGTGCTCATCATTCACAGAGAACAAGCAAGGGCAGGAAACACAGTTCTTAAACTGCAGATTGTGGGGCATAGTCCCCAGGAGGGACCCTGTAGGACCCCAACCAGGAAAACTATCACTAATGAACTATCACAACTATATAAAACGATGGGAAACTATCTACACTACAAAAACAACAAAGTAATACTATATACAGGATGAGTAAAGGCTATGTTAGTGTAAAGACGAAGATCGCAGAGGACCAGGGATTCTGACTCCAGCCATGCGGCAGTAAGAGGGAACTGAAGAGGTGTCAACCAACACAGCCTATCATAACTTGTGCAAGGAGCATGAGGAAGCGCACTGCGCATGTGCAGGTCAATGGACATTGCTCCGAAAACCTTCCAGCTCCAGCACATAGCACGTATGCACTTCATCAATCAGAGAAGAATCAGTCTTTCTTTACAAAAATAACTAAAAAATACAAACTATTAAAGACTAAGAAGGAGCCTTCAGTATCCCAAATTACACTAAGGATGATCCTCTGAGTATTTTAATATCCCTGATTATTTCAGCAATAGAAACTATAAAAATGCAGTCACTATGTCCTCCTTAGTCAATGCAGGCCAGCGAGTCTTCTACTATTGATCTGTAGTTCAATTGTGTCGGCAGGCTCCAATCAGCATTAGAGCTCCATTGTGTTTGTCCTGTTCAAACAACATATAAGACTGTCCATGCCACAAGGACTGCCAATGAAATAATGGGTGAGGTAATATCTTTTATTGAACCAACTTCTGCTGGTAAGAGAGACCTGAAAAAGAGCTCCGTGTAAGCTCGAAAGCTTGTCTTTCTCACCAACAAAAGTTGGTCCAATAAAAGATATTACCTCACCCACCTTGCCTCTCTAATATCCTGGAACCAACACAGCTACAACTACAATGCATTCTGAAATACTAACAACGTGGACATGGGAATGGAACATAATGGAGTGGGGAGGGCGAAAAAATGATTAACAGGAACACAAGTTCACACAATTTGGACTCTTCTTAGGTTCTGGGGGTCCCTCCCCATCTCTGCTTTTTAAAAATATCCAACTTTAAAGAAGAAATATTAATTAATCTCTACCAGGCCACCTGCCTAGCCATTATCATTAGGCCATGTACCGTGACTATTACAGTGGAGATTAATCTCAAGAAGAGATTTGAAGACGGTATTGGCTCAGATAGCTTATTCGGAGAAGATATTCCACCAAGTGACAGCATGGAGGATGTATATCTGCTATATCAAAGCCTACAAAATGGCATTTAAAAATCACAAAAGGTATTTGTAAGTTATGAGTGTTGCTATTTCCGCTTAGCAAAAAAAATTAAATAGAAAACACTCATTTTTCAGGCTATGACTATATACACTAAATTCAAAAACAAACTACAGCTAATGTTATAAATGTCGGCAACTGGAGGTTTAAAAACTCTAACATCCACTTTCATAAAGTGGAGTTAGTGTTATATTCTCTACAGTCCATTAATGCAATCAAAATTGCAGTTAAAGTCTTACCTGGTCATACAGTTTTTCATCCACTAGGAGATAGGTCTTTGCCCAACGCTTAAGAAACCATACAATATCTTTTCCCATTTGTGGACTCAGAAGGTGTGTTAGATCCGCCCTTATTGCTCGAGATTCTACTTCTGAAACTCTTAGAATAGCAGATAATAACCTGCAGATATGAAGTATAATTAAGATACTTGACTTTGGGTTTTGGTGGATTTGTATCTTTTGGGGTTTTAGCAGGGTCAATTACCCAAGCAGGGTGGCCTGGCCACACCAAAGATTTCCATTCTTCATGGAATGGGGTGGAAGAAGCAATACATCAACAAGTATTTCCTCTCTCTACTGATGGAGTGTAAGCACCCTCAGGATATTCTCTCTTTACACATGGATGGTGGGATGGGACAGAGATGCTAGAATATCCTAGTCAAGTCCAAGAGAATGCATTTGAAATTGGACTCTGAAATCACTGCAGCAGGAAGAATTCTCTCCAGTGCTCTGACATCAGGGGAAATGGGAAATATTCCAATTGGAACACTGCCTAGAGGACTTAAAAAGCTTTTATTGAGACATCGGTATTTCCCCACTCCCTTGCATTATTACCTCTAAACTTTGGACAGTCTCAGGAGTGCCTTTTGGAGCATGTGCAAACTAAATCAAATACTGAAACTGTAAATTATCTCACTATTTTTGTTACTGTACAGTGTATATACTTCCTCCCCCTCAACCATATCCCTGATAGACCCTAGCGACTCTCTTAATTTAGAACAGATTTTATTCCCTACTCCACTGGACACACACAATTGGACAGTATTGCTTCTTTTTTTGCCAGCTAGAGGGAGGGGTCATCAAAGAGCAACATAAAGGTACTCCTTTACCTTTCAAGGACAAAGTATAATGCTTCTACATCATTTCTAGACCTGTCAATCCAGGGACCAAATGAATGGGAATGAAAAGCCATCTCTAGCCTCCTACAGTAGATTAAGGCTGGCATGAGACAGACACAGAAAAGTAATTTTAACCCTGGGTGAAGTAACTTCCACATCCATTAGTGTGCCACATGATCCCCTTAATTTGAACCCTCAAACTCTGAGACTCTGCTCTGAGCCATCATTTTTCTTTCTTCTTTCTTCTTTCTGCATTAATCCCATCAAACGGGGTCAGTGCTGAGTCCTCTCCCTCCAAAGTGCTTTGTTCAATGCCATATCCTCTATCACAACACATGTTAACATGTCTTCCTTTATGAAATTCCACTACTTCTTCTTGGGCCGGCCTCTGTCTTTTTCCTTCAGTCTTGATCTGTTGGGATTCTCTTATCCTCATACCTATCAGGACTGTACTTTACATGACCAAACCATCTGAGCCTGCACTCCCTCATTTTTTTGTTTATGGGTCTTACTTTGAGCATATCTTTAACATACACATTCCTCGTGTGGTCTTTCTTCTGACTCCAGTCATCCATCTTAACATCTGCATTTCTGTACAACGGATCATTTGCTCATGTTTCTTCTTTGTTGCCCAACACTGAGCACCATACACATCACTCTTCTTCCCAAAAAGGATGGAAGTCCCTTCTGAACCCCTCACACTGGTCCTTAAAATAGGCCAGTAACTGAGTGTCTGAGCGACAGCATTCTTTCCCCACTGAAGGCCAACAGAGCTGCTTCTGGAGCAATCCCAGGGACCAACAGTTCATGACAGAAGCAGACAGACCCATTTAATACTTTGGAATGCTTGGCAAATGGTCATTTTGTTTATGCACGCTGTAGAAGGCAGTATGCAATTCATCTATATAGTCTTATCTGGAGATTTTAATTCAGTGATGTTTCAAACATTTAGTCTCATATGTTCAAAAAAGAAACACCATTTATTTTGATTCTTGATATTTGCTGGCAAAAGACATTTGTTTCTACAAAGATGTTTCTCCGTCTCTACTGCAAATCAAATTCTGCATTTCTCTCCAGGAACTTGCTCCACCTTCCCCTGATGACTCCCTACTGACCTGTCTGCTTACTCTAGCTCTCTACTCTTGGGACTCTTCTGAGTCTCTCACATTTTGGAGTTAGAGGAGTAATCACTTTTATTTGTCTTGCCCCATCTTCAATACTTTCCAATCCTACCTTTTCCCATGCCACTAAGTCACCTTTAGCTTAAAATTTCACCTTAAGACTGTTACTTTAACCTACAATTGATTTAATCCTTCCTACCTTTTCTTTCCTACCTTTATAGCATTACCTTATTATCCCTGTACTATAACCAATCTGACAGAACATCTACTTAAAAGATCTCTTTTCCTTTCCCATATTCAACGTTCATGCATTGTTTCCCTTTTTCCTACATGCATGAGACCATCAATATTCAAGTTTTATCTTCTATCTACCTATATAAATTTGTTTGAGATACTATGAATGGAAGTTGCTATAGACTGTGTTGTATTCTTACCTAATTACAGAATCAGTTCTGTTGTACCCTGGGATGGAAGAGGCCTTTTCTCCTGGAGATCCCAGGATCTGAAGTGTTGTATTGATGTCAACCTCAGTTGAATGCTTAATGGAATATTCCATTACTTCTGGAGGTATTAATGGAGTCTCTCCCTGAGTATCATTAGCTAAGAGGTAGCCTAAAGTTGAGGGGGAGAGAGAGAGCGAGAGAGAGAAAGTGACCAAGTTTTTTGCCCTAGATTAAGTTTTTGCATTTTAGGACTTTGCTTTTTAAGTCTATTGGCTTTACAACAGATGTTAAATGGCACTGAAATCAATCCTGACTAACCATGCTAAATATATCTCTTCATCAATTATGTATTTCAGTTCTGTGTGTATAGATGAGAGAAGAGATCCTAAAATTGTAACAGGAAGCTAAAGATGAAAAGTAATCCCTGAATAAACAAAATACAGAACACATGCTTGCTTCACCTGCATATACCAGAACCGATGCCTCTGTAGAATAATAAATTTTTACACGACATTTCTAATAGCTTTCTTTCTGCAGCCATGTGATAAAATGTCTTCATTTTACAGTTCTGACTCATCAATCTAAATTGAGATTGCTAACAATCCAAGCCTCTTAGCAGCTTTCAAAAGAATGCCAAACAAATTTACCACAAAAAAAGGTTTCCTTCTTTCCATAGCAAGTCTAGCTCAGGTAGAAGAAAGTATTTAAAAGTACAATAGTCTGATGTCCAGGACAGGCAATATTCATTCCTGGTCTAGTGACAACTGTAATATCCAATGTATCATAACTCACCAGAACTAGAAATAAAAACTTTATTCCATAGGGGATAATGGTATGGCTAGTAAACTGTATACCATATTTGCATCAAGATCTGGTAATCACTAAGACATCAGACATTCAAAAATCATAAAGCCCTGTTTTATTAAACATCTTAAAAGACGTACATGTTTATTCCAATATTTCTGCCACTGTGGCATGGGCATAGTAACTAAGGCAATTTGGTTTTATGAATCAAAATAAAAGATAGTACCAATAAAAAGTTTGAAACTTAAAAATGTTTCAAAAATAAATTGCCCTAAAATGTAGCAAAATATGTATGGTGCTGTGTGGTTGCATCAATGTTTTATTGACACTCTATTTGGGATGATCTGCATAACTCAGTCAGGTCTTTGTCACGCCTTAGTAACATGGCCATCATAAACTCATGCCAGTAAGTTCTTCATGCCATTACATACGTCAGATATTCTCTATTTATGATCTTTCACTGTTAGCAAGCTACCTGAATATGGTGACTGACTATACTTAAGAACAAACAGGTCAAAGTGTATGACAAAATCAGTACAAGCACAAAAAGTAAGATGTCTTCTGTTAACATTTTTCTAAGCATCTTTATAAGAAACAAATTATTTCTATCAAAATTAACATAAGGAAATAAGAAAAAGACAAAGTAACCCAGTATTGTTGAAGGGCAAATGATACGTTTGCCTCTAGTTTGTGAAGCGTCTATATGAAATGAAAGATAATGAGCGCATACAAATCAATTACAAGGATGAGACATATGGGCTGATAGACGCATTGCAATTTTGGCTGAGGAGCTCCAGTTTCAGATGCAGTATACCAATATTTTATGTGTTTAACACTTTCCACTAACCTGTGACTAAAATAAGCCAATGAATATCCTCATACAGGTCATCAAGCACTTTATTGTCAATTGACCCTGATCCTGGTGAGGCAAGTAACTGCTGCTGATGTCTTTGTAACTGACCATGGAGCCTTGTCACTCTGTCTTCTAATAAACTGAAGAAAAACAATGAGCAAATAATTTATGTAATGACTACATAAAGTTAAGTATCAGGGGGTAAAAATAAATAACATTAACATAAATTAAGGTTATATTAAAGAATTAAATTCTGCTTAACATGAGATTCTTTTGTTTTAATCATCTGACTAAAGTACAGTACACTTTTATAATTATATCTTGTACCTTGTAAGAAGAGGTATACAGTGTTCTGCAGCAATTCTTCCTAGCATGCCTACACTGGCCAGCTGGTCAGAGAACTGGTCTCGATCATCTTCCTGCAGTTCGCTTATTTCTTCTTCCTCCCGAGAGGCTACACCATTGGCAGTCTGATGTGATTTTAAATAAGTTAAAAGTCATCAATCAATGTATATTATACAAGATATCTACTGTGTTAAGAATATCACACTATGATTTTTTTTTCTTCTTTGCACTTTTCTACATGCTATTCAATTTTTTGGTGTTGCAGATGGAAAGTCAGAAATGTAAGTTTAAGTTTAATAAAATATATGTAGAAGAATTAAGAAAGGAGTTGGTAACTTAATGCCCATGGTTTTCTGGAATCAGGAGTGGGACTACGTCTTACCTCTGAAACAATCACCAAACTCTGAACTCAAATCTCTTATAAATCCAGATATTAAATGAGACTATTTCTAATAAATGGAGGAATTACAGACTGGCCACTGGATGCCAGTGACAGACAAAACATGATAGGAGAAGCAGAAGGAGAAAAAAAATAGGAGGAAAAAAATCCCACCCTGTCTCCCAAACTTTTCTATCTGAATCAGGAGCTCAAACAAAATGCAACCTATGATAGGCCAAGTGAAAATGGCTTTAGGTGCATTTGGCTGACCCTACTGATCACACAGAACAGGCTCAGCCAATCAAGGACAGAGGCAAAATATACAGTTTGTTCTCAAGGCCTAGCTTTAAGCTTGAAATACGTCACCAACATACCAATAAAATTTGCAATAGACAAACTGAGCAAAGAGATTCTAAAATTCAAACACATCACTACTGGCTTGCAGATACACTAGTTTAGACACTAATCAAGACTGAATTACTACATTTGCTATTTGAGTCACACACACACACAAGAGACCAGGAACGAATATTTTAAGCTATGAAAACACTGAAGCTGGATATTTTGTTTGCCAACTTCATACACAAGTAATGACAGACAACGTTGCCAATTCTAGAGATTTTATTGTGAGTCCTACCATGTTTGGTGTTTTAAAATCCTAGCTCCTGGAGTCTTGTTATTACATAAAAATCAGAGCTTTCATTAAGGAAAAGAAAAGTTTCCAGCCCTCATTGTTTACAGAGTAAAGGTTGAAAAAGTGAACACTAAAAGCTCAAAAAATCAGAAGGGAAATAAGAACCACCTTAAATTTTTTTTTTTTTTTTTTTTTTTTAAATCGCATGATTTTTAGTAAATCTCTATTTTTGAAAACTTGGGTTGGCAATATTGCAAAGACCCCTTGAGTAACATCATGACTTATTTCCAAGAACAAATACACTACATTTCTGGGAAAAATGGATTTCAGTGTTAACTGGAAAGTTAAGTATGAAATTGCAGTAGTCGATAAGAAAGAGAGAAGATTGTGTGTCAGAGAAAAATATCTTTTTGCTGTCATTCTAGAAAGGAGCTGGGAAACTGAATCCAAATCTTAAGTCCTCCCAAAGTGCTTTTAAATGCCTCTTTTCTTTATCTAAACTGGCAAATAATTCTCTTTTGGCCACTTCAAAGTTGCAGCTGCTTATTGAAGAGTGCTTTCCTATTTGAAAGTTCCAGCCACTGCTTTGATATTGAACAAGCAGCATTCTGAAATGCCAGCTGTGGCTTTTAAAAGGTTATTCATGGGATAAACGACTTATCTCACAGAAGGACATGAATTAACCTGTGTATACAAGTTATGTCAAGACTGTCTGTTATGAATTCAAGGTCTCTTGTAAAATATTCTTCTCTATACTGACACTCTTACCACCATCTGTTATGTATCAAGAGAACCGAAGTAGGTTTATATGGTATTTTTCGGAAGTGAGGTATCTCAAAGCCCTTTAAATACCATTAAGTTCGATACCATTGATAAAATTACTGTATAAAAATTGGGCAATCATTAATATACTCAAGATTTACATTCAACAGTCTACATCAGAACCTGTTTTAAGAGACAGAATGTTGGGATGGATAACAGTTATTTTCTTTTTCCTGTGAAAATGCCATGGAATGTTTAAAATTTCCTCCTGGGCAGCTACCCTAGAAAGGCTGTATGGACCCTGGTTTACCATTTTATCCAAAAGGACCATCTCTCTACAAATGCAGTTTCTCCTAGTCTGAGCCCACAGTCCTACTGTGTATCTAATAAGTTTACACATATAAAATACAAGGGGACAACTAAATAAGAATTTGGCGGTTAAGTACAGAGAGAATTAACAAGCACACTATCAGGTTTATAATTCCACTGAAGAGTTTTTGGTTTAATCATAATTCCCCCCCAAAAGGTAGTAATTTGTTTTGTCACTAGACCCAAAGATGGAAGGATAGGAGGCAAACAAATTTTTCAATTATGGGGCTATTTTATATATTTAATAGAGCCAAGGTTTTTAAAGCATTCTCCAACACCGCTCTCCCCTTATTTTCTCTTTAAGAGGAGAGAAAAAGGCTGTTGAAGAACCCTCTCCTGTGTCAAACTCAGCACAGTGTAACTGCTAAACATGTTTTTTCCTCACTACTGCAGACCATCTAAAAAAATTTCTGTTACCTCCTTTAATAGTTACTTAAGTAGTGTATATCTAAGAAATGTTTAATTACTGTATACCAGGGATCGGCAACCTTTGGCACGCGGCCCACCAGGGTAAGCACTCTGGCGGGCCAGACCTGTTTGTTTACCTGCCGCGTCCACAGGTTTGGCCGATCGCGGCTCCCACTGGCCATGGTTCACCACTCCAGGCCAATAGGGACGGCGGGAAGCGGCAGCCAGCACATCCCTCGGCCCGCACTGCTTCCCGCAGCCAGGAGCGCCACCAGCTTTTCTGCCGCCCTAGGCGGCAGAAGGTCCCGCCCCGAAATGCCACCCCCCACAGAGGCGGCGGAAGGTCCCGCCGCCAACATACCGCTGCGGTCGCCATCCCCCAAATTGTAGCGCCCTAGGCAACTGCATAGGTCGCCTAATGGGTTGCGCCGGCCCTGCCCGCAGCCCCCATTGGCCTGGAGTGGCAAACCGCGGCCAGTGGGAGCCGCGATTGGCCAAACCTGCAGACGCGGCAGGTAAACAAACTGGCCCGGCCCGCCAGGGTGCTTACCCTGGCGGGCCGCGGGCCAAAGGTTGCCGATCCCTGCTCTATACACTAACAGAGTGCTTATTATTACCCCAAGAACCTCAAATTAAGAACTTACCAAATTCCTTGTACCATCAGGAGCAGCTAGGTGGCACTGAATATAAGAATTAAAAACCTGAACAGCATGTTGGGTAAAGAAGCCTTTGTGGAAATGTTTGTCATCTTGTACCAAGGTAAGCCAGGATTCCAGCAATTTATCATATGCCTCCATGTATACCATGTCATCTTTGTCAAGCTGTAAGAAAAAGATTATTACCAAACTAAACAAAGCAAAACAAACCAAAATTGCATTAGTAATCATAAATCTTTAACAGATATTCTACACATTTTTATAAACAATTAATATAAAAATCTGAGCTGCATTCAGTTACAACTACACCTCTACTCCGATATAACGCGACCCGATATAACACGAATTCGGATATAACGCGGTAAAGCAGCGCTCCGGGGGGGGTGGGACTGCACATTCCGGCGGATCAAAGTAAGTTCGATATAACGTGGTTTCACCTAGAACGCAGTAAGATTTTTTGGCTCCCGAGGACAGCGTTATATCGGGGTAGAGGTGTACTATAAAAGATACACATAAGAATTCAAATGGATTCCCTGAAGTGATATCACATAACAAGGGCCAGCAAGTTTTCATGCCGGCTAAACTTTTTAAAAAACTGGCACTCTAAAAAACAAAAATAAAGTTAAGAAGATTCTTCCCTGCACCTAAAAGTTTAACACCAAAATCCTCTTCCCAAATTACAACTTTAAAATACTTATGATTTAGATCAAAATGTTCAAACCTGGGTGCCTAAAGATAGGCACATAAATAAGTAACCTGATTTTCAAAGGCGCTGTGCACTCACAGCTCCTCTTGATACCCATATTATATTATAATACATAAAATATAAAATATATTATAATTACACACATATACTTAAGGCTCGTGGAAGTCGTGGACTCCATGACTTTCCACTACGTTTGTGACTTCCACAAACGTAGCGGAAAGTCTGCAGCGGCTGGTGCATCTGACCCCAGGGCCAGCTGCTCGGGCACTCCGTGGCCAGCCACAATGGCCGCTGCTCGGACAGCCCTGGGCAACTGGCCCCAAGGACCGCCTGAGCAGCAGCTGTCCCGGGGGCAGCCGGAGCGGCGACCCCGGATGCCGCTGGAGGAGTGCTTCCCAGGGGCCTTGGAGCAGGGGGTCCCCTAGAGCAGCGGAGCCCCATGAGCAGAGATTTAGTTACCATGGATATTTATAGTAAAAAAGTCATGGACAGGTCACAGGCCGTGAATTTTTGTTTATTGCCCGTGATCTGTCCATGACTTTTACTAAAAATATCCATGACTAAATCTTAGCCATATATATATATAATCACTTTTTTTTTTAAAAAGAAAGAGACAAGAAGGTGAAAGAATCCTCTATTCTGGGGAGAAGCACTATTAGGATTTGAATCTTCACAGTACACAATTACAGGTAAACAATTTTTTTTTATGATAATTCAAAACAGGTCATCAATCTTGGAGACTAAAAATGGCAGGGATCATTCCACAAAACCACACACACAATAGACAACTGAAAGTGCAGGTAATATGAACATATATTTGAGAGTAACATTCAAAATACTTGAGCGGAGGTTACTGTTTACAATTATACACACAAAAGAATAAGATGCCACAGAATGGAAGGAGAATAAAGGGCCTCAAAATGAAGTTACTACACAGCAGGACAGATGAGGAGCCCTTGTCCGAAAAGTTTCTTTAACACTATTTGACCAATTAGTGACTATCCTGAGGCAGAATTTAAACAATAATTTTTAGTAAATATATCCAAATGTCACACAGCTTTCTTGCTAAAGTCCAGTTGGAAAAACATTGTAAGTGTACTACTGCAAGACCTGCCTTTTAATAAATGGTCCTTATCAGGACTTTTGAACAGGAGGCCTACCATGATATAATAATTTGGTACAGTAGAACATAATGAATTGATGTCTTCATAAATAAAAAGTGAGTGACTATGACCTTAAGTCTGCTCCAGATAAAAAGCTTAGTGACCTTTTAACAGCAGGCTTGTAGTGAAAGTCCTCACTGTGATGGACATGTGGGGAAAGGGAAAAAAAGGTTGGGATGACAAATCAAGATCGAAACATTTTAAGACACTTTTTCAGCACCATACTATCTTCAAGGTGATCGTATTTTCAAAATCAAAAACCAGGACATTCATAGATGCAACCATAGAAAGGGGGGTTGGGGGAAGAAGGGGAGGAAGAAGAATTTTATTCAACATAAAAAAGACAAAATTGGGAGACAGACAGCATAGTAAACCAGGGCTGGCCAAAGGCAAATTTCTATCCTCATCGCACATTATATCCTTTCCTTTTAAAGTAATTTTTAAAACCTGGTTACTTATTGCATCATTGTGCATTTACCTTTTCTATTATGTAAAAACTTGTTAAAATTTACTATGTTTCCCTTGCATTAGTTCTTTTTACTAAGGCCTTGTCTACACTGCCACTTTACAGCGCTGCAACTTTCTCGCTCGGGTGTGTGAAAAAACACCCCCGAGCACTGCAAGTTTCAGCGCTGTAAAGTGGCAGTGCAGACAGTGCACCAGCGCTGGTAGCCACGCTCCCAGCACTGGTAGCTACTCCCCTCGTGGGGGTGGTTTTTTTTTTTTTTAAATAGCGCTGGGAGAGCTCTCTCCCAGTGCTGGTGTCGTGACTACACAGCCACGTTACAGCACTGCCGCGGCAGCACTTTAACATTGCTAGTGAAGACATATCCTTACTCTTTGCTCTTCTCCTCCTTCCCGCTAACATACAAATATCTTTTCCCAGTCTTTATTTTCCATTCAATATCATTTTTCTACATTGCATAATAACTGTTCTCTCTCTCACCCTCTATCTTCCCCCGCACCCCAAATATGTTAGATATTCTTCCAAGTTTCCAATTTCTCCCCAACTCTCCCTCTAGTGCTCTTCTCCTCTGAACACTTGTGGATTGGACATTTTTGAATGTGTTGGTGTGACTACTGCCAACATCTGACTCAGTGACATGCATATCTCTTGGACTGGAGGATTTTTTCCAGTAACTTAGTGTTCTGAATGAGTCATGAAACACAAACGGGTGTCATTAACATTCATTTGAACAAAAAAAAGCATCTATGCTAATTTGAATTTTCACTCCAAACACTGATCACACTGAACACTCATTCTGCTGGACTGCTTGTTCATGGTGAACACAGTGTAAATTTAACACTATACAGGAATAAGTCTTGAATTAAAACAAAAACATCTGACTTGATTAAATGAAAAGCTAGGACACTTTCAGGTGTTCTGAAAAGTTCCTGGAATATTATATCAATGTTCTGGTAAAGCCACTTTACCAGTCTTCAAATACTTTATAATAAAGGTGTATTGATCACTAGGGCCTGAAGTTCACTTCAGCACACTGAATATGTCACTGCCAACAGGAAAGCGGTCTCGAAGAAATTTAAGCTCACAGGTATAGAGTTGTTTTTGTGAGGGCCCATTTGCAGTAGGTTTTTGCCTGGCTGTACTAGTTTTTTCTTCCTTTCCTGCTAGCTAATTGGTCATTAGGAATGTCCTGGGTGATACCATCCATTTCCACACCTGTAGAGTTCTCTAATTACAATCCTGCCTTTCCCAGATTGTTTCTGTAGAACACACACACCTATGGACCGGTCAGGTACATGGCCACAAATGTAACATGTTTGTAAACATGCAGTGTCAACACAAACCCAAAAGACATTAACTCAGAACTGGTAGAGCTGTTTCCCTACTGAAAATCTGAGATACATCAGATGGTTGAAATGTATCCATACATGCATGGTAAAATCCAGGGCATACAAAAGAGGTATAATTTTTCCTAGTGACACCATTATTAATGTTACTTTTGACAGATGAAAAAAACCACCTATGTTTCCAAGATCCAGAGTGGGTTTGAACCCGGCTGTTATGAACATCAGCAAACCCCTGGAATAAACCCGCTTTGTTCTTTCAACTGGCAGCATGCTATTCTAAGAGTAATTTAATTTCTTGCAATCTCTCTTCCTCGTGCTGTTGAATCTGAGAATATTTAAGAACAATACTTTGATATAATTTCTCTAAAGCAATTCTGTATCCCATTAGACCAGTGGTTCCCAAACTTTAACAACCTGTGAACCCCTTTCACTAAAATGTCAAGTTTCGTGAACCCCCTCCTAAAAATGAGTATTTCCAGGGATTTTCTCCTTTACCCGAGTAGAAATTATAAAAACAGTGATCTGGGAAATATAAAATTTGTTTTTATGACATGCTTATTACACACTATTAATTATTATTTATCATTACAGTATTTTTATTACGTTATGAAAACGGCAACACTCTTCTGAGATCTCACTTTCGTAGCTTGTATCTCTTTGAATAAGCCTGTTATAAGACAAGGCTCCTATGTTTCATCAAGGAGTATCAGATGTGAAACAGCAGGAAGGTATTTAAGAAGCCAACTCAAAGAATTCCTCTTACACAAGCATTCAGGCCTTGAGCAGTCCAGGCAAACCACACACATTAGACTAGCTGCCTATTTAATTTTAAAAACAGCAAAAAATGTTCTGCTTAGCTCCTGGGAGTCCAGGGGCTCTGGGCTGCTGGCCCTGTGCTGCCCAGGGTTCCTAGGGACAGCTCTGTCCGCCATTCGGAAATTTTTTCCTGATAACCCCCTGTAACATTTTGCAAACCCCCAGGGGTTCACGAACTCCAGTTTGGGAACCACTGCATTAGACAATGCTGAGGATTCATGTGCTCTAGGTAACCACAAGCCATTAGGGATAAGAGATCGCTAGTCGCCCTCCAAAAAGACTGATCCTCCCAGGCAGATACTGCTACAGTTTGGCAATTTGCAGTAGGTTTTTGCTGCTTATGATTTTACTGAGAGATGGAGTGCACCAACTCTGAGTATACTAATCACTTCTGATACCATATTTAAGATGCATAGGCTGGCTCTGAGACTGGTTTCTTTTTCTTAGTCCCTCAGGAACAGGCGGGTGGCTGAGGGTCAATGGGTGGCTTTCCTCCCTTTAGCTTTAAAGACTAGGTCTTCATCTTTTCTCCAAAAAATTCATCATATGAAATATCTTCATGCTTCTGCTGAACCTCTGTATGAAAGCCTTATAAATGTAACCAAAGAGAATCAGTCCCAGAAATAACTGCATTTAACGTCTTTGTCTGTTACAAATCTGTAAAATGGGGCAACTTAACCATAGATGAAGTTTGAAAATATACAGCATTTAAGATTCACACAAAGAGGTATGTAAGTGTTATCCCCATTTTACAGATTAGGAAATGGAACCTCAGAAAGGTTAAGTGACTTGCCTGGAGAGCACTGTGGTCTAGTTGAATAAGCATTTGTCTAACAATGGTCAAGACAAGGGTTCTAATGTACTGAGTTGCTCTCTGACCTTGGGCAAGTTAACATCTGAGCCTCAGTTGCCCAAACTGTAGAATGCAAAGAGACATATTTGCCTACTTCATTGTGACGTTGCACTCTATATGATTTTATGAAAATATGCTAATGTAACTGGAATATGCTTCATGCAAAAGGTCTCTTGTAAGGTATCATTACAAAGCTTATAATCTACTGAGTGTGATCATCCTATTTATATAAATGTATGACTCTTGTATCTGAAACTAGAAATATGAAATATAGCGCTAAGGGCCTATTGTAATTATGCAAAGTGTGGGCCATTAATGGTGGCTTGGAATCTTGATAACTCCCATTAACCAGGACAATTGACTGCAGATGGCTCTATTTTACCTGTAAGTCTTCCTGTATACATGTGTGCTGACAAGTGGGTAATGAAGTCTTACAGTGACATGTGATCATGTCACCTGAACTGGAATCCATCTTTAACCTGGTACTTTTCCATTGGGGGTGGGGGTGGGAACCCAGAGGGACAAAGGATTCCTGCCTTATGCGAAAGATATTTAAGTGGGTGGAACAGAGAAAAGTGAAAGCCATCATGAGGAATCCCCTAGCTACCACCTGAGCTGGAACAAGGGCTGTACCAGGGGAAAGGATTGTGCCCAGACTAGGAAGGCATCCAGTCTGTGAAAGAAATGTATTGAAACATCTCTGAGGGTGAGATCTTATCTGTATTCAGTTTCTTACTGTATTAGACATAGACTTGCGTGTTTTATTTTATTTTACTTGGTAATTCACTTTGTTCTGTCTGTTACTACTTGGAACCACTTAAATCCTACTTTCTGTATTTAATAAAATCCCTTTTTACTTATTAATTAGCCTAAAGTATGTAATAATAACTGGGGGGGGGAAACAGCTGTGCATATCTCTCTATCAGGGTTATAGAGGGCGAACAATTCATGAGTTTACCCTGTATAAGCTTTATACAGGGTAAAACGGATTTATTTGGGTTTAGACCCCGTTGGGTGTTGGGCATCTGAGTGTTAAAGACAAGAACACTTCTATAAGCTGCTTTCAGTTAAGTCTGCAGCTTTGGGGCAAGTAATTCAGACCCTGCGTCTGTGTTGGAGCAGACGGGCGTGTCTGGCTCAGCAAGACAGGGTGCTGGGGTCCCGAGCTTGGCAGGGAAAGCAGGGGCAGAAGTAGTCTTGGCACATCAGGTGGCAGCTTCCAAGGGGGTTTCTGTGATCAAACCCGTCACATTCATAACTATCGTGGGAAAGTATTTTATAATGTAAGTGCTAATTGTAAAGGTCAGTCAACAGCAAAGGTTGGAGAACTCAGGCCCTTCTGGCAATGAGAAAACCTCCACATAATACATTTTAAAAGCTTTTCAATATAGGATCTTTCTGGAGTTTTTTTGTTGGTAAAGCCCAAATAGATAGCAAGCCACCTTTTTATAAACATATAATCTAAGAGAAAAAATTATTAAACATTGCTAATAAATAAGGACAGTTTTATATTCTTAAGTTCTATTTTTACATCACTGTGTAGCAAATTTACAGATATTAGTTCTCATTATCATACACAGGAGCTGCACAGTTTAACTGCCTTATTGACTATGTCTCTTCTTCAAATAGCTCCTCTTGGGATTATTTCATTTTTAATATTACTCTCCTGGGCAGAGAGATAGAGTGATAGTAATTGCTCATGTATGTTACAGCCAACAGCTTTGATATAACAACAACAAAACACTGAATTACCTGGCCATCTAAATTTGTCAAAATGTCATCTGAACTGAGTCAACAGTCAAGGGATACTTAAAACAGCCACTAAGACATAGAATGGGGGCAGTAACAGGGAATATCATAGCAGATGCATTCACTTAAA
Source organism: Emys orbicularis (assembly GCF_028017835.1). Taxonomy (NCBI): domain Eukaryota; kingdom Metazoa; phylum Chordata; order Testudines; family Emydidae; genus Emys; species Emys orbicularis. The sequence goes on along the minus strand of NC_088683.1, from coordinate 329,266,952 downwards.
CAGAGGTTCAAGCTTCAGGTAAGTTTCAATTTGCCCATATGTGCACATAGCCATTCCAGGCTTTCAAATCTGTAAATTGTTAACCATTTATAAGCACTTCTCAGAAGTTCTACCTGAACACTTAAGCAATATTTAATGCCTACTATACTTGCTAGTGAAGCTGTCAATTTAAAATGAAGACGTTTAACAGGTATTTTAATCAAAATTTTAATTCAAGTTTAAACTTGTTAGACAACTATTTAAAGGTGCATAATTATTTCTATTGTTCTTCATTATTAATTATATTGGTCTACACATATCTCTTCTACATCTGATTAGAGTAATGTAAAAATAAACTAAAAGTTAACAGCAACTTTCTCTCAAACAAAACTAATGAATCTCAGAAAACATATATTACAGAATGGGGCTAAGACAGCCAAACATTACTAAGTCATTACAAATCTATTACATTCTTATGTCTCTTGTTAATTTGATGTTCATCATAAATGCAATAAAAAGAACTCAACTCTTTCAAGAATCAATTGCAGTTCAAGAACAGTACTCACCACTTCTTCCAGTGCAGCACTTCTCCCAAAAGAACAGGTGAGGTGTGTGAGGCAGTTAACAAATGAAGAGAAAAGTTCATTTGGAATGGCAGTTAAAACATTGCGAGGAAACACAGTTATCAGGTTGCTGAAAACACTGGAGATTCCCATTGCTTCAGAGTCCTCTATTTCAACTCTATAGATAGAAACAGCAGGGTTTGGGTTTTTTTTAGAAATTAGGAAAAAAGCTTAAAATTGTTCATTTTATGGATGAATTTTCTGCATTTAACAAACCAATATATACTTTATACTCTTTTCAGGAAATACCCTTTCAAAAAAAAACGTTATTCCATTTTAATAGTTCAACTCCAAACAAAATTATGCAAAGAAATAAGCCATACTGGCTCTCTCTCCACTCCAAAGTAAAGATTAAAAGATGCCATCTCAATTTAAAGGGCAAGTGTACCTACCCATTGATAGTATTCAGCAATCCTTCAATGAAATGTGCCAGATAATCAACTTGTGAACCTTCATCAGGAAAGACTGGCCCATGCAGAGAAGCTAGCTGTGCTAGGCACTGTAGAGAGTCTTGTGCCATATCTGTATCCTCTCTGATTTTTCGATGTACCTTTTACAAAGTGAAATAAATTAATAATACATGGAAAACACATGCGTGTTCTTACAACAGTCATATGGCTCTCAATCCAAAAGAGCAGACACCAAAAAAATCTTACCCTAATTTCTAGTCAATCTGAAATGACATGGCTTCTATAGCATCTCCCTAAACCAGAGTAAACGTCAAGATTGCTCCTCAATTTATTAGCGTCATGAGCCATGACTTAACTCACCAAAACTAACACTTAATTGGGTCCTACCTACATTTTAGAAATTGAACTGTTTAGTGCATGTTATGTCTTAAAGAGAGAAACAGATGCCAGCCAGTCAGACATACTGCTCCTTCTAAAAACAGCAATAATGACAGTCATCTGTATTATGCTAACTATGCCTAAGCTACAGCGTCTTGCTAAAGTTAGTTGATAAGTTCAATCAAGATTATATAGATGCTTCTTTAGCAGAGGTAAACACTGAAGGCACACAAAACAAGTGCACCTCACCCTTGGCAACATCTCTGAGACCACTAGTAATCTTTTCTCTTTTCTGCAAATGGAGTGTTACATCACTACTTATGTGGTTACCAATTCTGGATTAAAATAAATCTAACATATCAATAGATTTAAAACATATTTTTACATATTTATTGCAATTATGTATTGCAATACATATTTGCAATACTTTAAGGCTTTTATTAGGACAAGCATTTTATTTCTACAGGACAAAGCAAATAGTATAATATAATGGTATAATAAATACTAGTATAGTCGGCCTCTCAAAAAAAAAAAAAAAGTCTTGTTAAATTGATATATATAAAAGCAAAGTTAAATCTTTATAACCATTTCTCTATTTAGCCCATCTCAAATGTTATCCAAGTGATAATTGTGCAACTAACACGAACCTCTAAATGATACAGAAAGACAAGTTACAACTATTTTAACTTCTGAAAGATCAAATCACGTGAAAACACAATTCTGGAATTTAAAACAATTCTTCCCCACTCCACCCTATTAAAATAAATCTTACACCATGTAGAAATTAGGATTTTTCTCCTTTAAAATGGCAGTTTTACAAAACTTAGAAGTATTCAAATTTGTTAGTTCAAATAAGTGTGTAAATTATCACTGTTCATTTAATTTTTGTATTTGAACAAGAATTTGATATCTACAGAAGCAAAGGCTGCATTACTTCAAATGCAAAATTAATGCTATACGACTTAAGCAGTGCTACTTAAAACAAAAGTAACAGTGTGCTGTTTTGATTTTTGTGCATTCACAAATGATTTAACAAACTGATGTATTCTTTAGTTTCCATTAAATAAAATAAATGTTTAGTATTCAGAAGCATTCATCTTCTGTATGTGATGGATAAGGCAGTTACTCAAAATTTAACACTGAGAACAAATCAGAAGTCAGACATTTAACTCAGGGACTAAGAAGTCCCTGAGTTAAATGTCTGACTTCTGATTAAGAAATACAGTTAAACTAGAAAGGGTTAACCTGTAAACCCAAAAGTTATTTGCATTAGGAGGTTCACAGCTGACAGTAGCAACTGTCTAGATCGTCTAGACAGCTGTTCAGATTGTGTGTGGCTGTTAAGAGTTCTGCCAGGAAGTTTTTCACCTTTTCAAGAACTGCTGGAGCAAGATAAATTTTCAATCAAACAAATTAATCTCCTTTATAAAACACTGAATATAGATGTGCAGTCAAACTCACAGGTCAGACAAATCACTTTTGGTTCTAGAGATTTATATATGCTACATAGTGCCCACCCTAACAGAGTTTTGAGTATATTATTTCTCTGCTTTGCAAAAGGAACCCTAGCCTGAAGAATGTTGAGCTGTAAGATCCCAAGAGATGGGATATGATATAAAATAAAATTAGCATAGCAGTTTACATAAATAATCTGAATGCTGTGGCTGGGCTGACTGCAAATTAAGCAAATATTAACAAAAATTAGTGGTAGAAAATTACTGTTACCCAGCTTTAATATCAGTTTTTTTTAAAAATACAAAATAACCATGTGTTGCTCAGCTATTTTCCAGTCAGCAGATCTATCGTTGACCTTTTTGGTTTATATCCAGTTTATAACTAATGGAGTTTTATGCTAAACTTGGATGGAGAAATGCAAAGATATTGCTAGTTTTCAACTGTTCTGTTGAGCAGTGTTCCAGCAGCAGTGAAAACCTATTGTTCAGCTGATATTTGTAGAGCAGCAACACCTTAGCTAAAAAGGTATCTGATAACACGGTTAACACATTATGCTCAGAATTTCATCTGGCGAATAGATATGTCCAAGATATTAAATGAATACATGAATAATTTTTAAAAGAAAAATAATTTAAGATACTTTATATGCAAAGTACGTCTTGATCACTTGATAGGAAAAAAAAAATCAATAGTCCATCACCACCTTAGAAACTTGCTAGGGTAAAAATTGATGTTAACAGAATTAGTCTTACCTGGTACAACAGGAAGAATCCAACAATAATGTTTTAAAAGAGGAAGGAGTTGCTTCTCTGTGACCTGTATTATGAAAGTTGAAGAAGAATGAGACTTACTGTAAAGAAAAGCTCCATAACTCTGATGTCCAGGAGGGTTTCACGCCACAACTCTGTTGGCTTTAGCATCACATTTTGTGAGGATTCAAACATAGCTATATAATGTCTGCCCAGTTATCTGGTGTCAAGGTCAACAATAACATTCCTACTTGCCTTTAAAAAAAATCCTAGATACAACAGGATCCATTCAGAAAGAATGTAATGGAAACAATCTTTAAGCCTCTCCACATACACAGCATAATTCATGCATGAGGCCAAGGAATAAAAGGTATTAAGTATTGAAAAAAAGAATGCTCCAGGAATGTTAGATAACAGTTTGATCATAATTATGAGACATACCATAGTGATATGATCACTTTGATAACCAGGATATCTAATGTGACAGGGGGAGAGGGGGAAAAGCAACCGCAATTAACAGGTGTTAAAATTTATGCAAAATAGGAAGTCATTTTCTAAAAAATTTTCCTGGCAGCTTTTATAAAGGCCTTATGATTGCTAAAGATAGCTCTTTGAAACATATATCCTATTTTTCTAAATAGCCAAATATGCTTCACAGAATGAAAATATGTTCCCCCTGTATTACTCTAATTTTTTTATCATGCTAGGAAGAATAAAAGCATAAGGCACAAGTCATTGTTCTATTAAGCATATGTTCTTAAAAGAGAAACCAAGGAACATACACACACTGCATCTATGAATTCATTGCAGAGAACCATCTAATTGCTCAACATTAAATTACAAGCATGGAACTCTGCAAATGGTCTAGTGCTGGATGACCAGAGATGCGAGAAAACACTTAACAAGCATGTAAATCCACTGCACTCTGTGAGTCTATGACTATACTAAAGTATATAAATATTTAGAGAGCTATTGAGAATACACTACATATAATACTATATGTGGTTAAAGGCATCATATATACTCCAGATTTCTCAAAATATGTAAAGTTCTAGACATTAGAGTTTATACTACACTAGTAGATGTCAATAAGCTCTACCCATACTGATCACATTATTCAAAAGAGTAAGCAAGTGGGGATTTAAAAAAAAAAAAAAAAAAAAGACAAAACCCCCAAATATAAGTGGCATAAACAAAAGTGTGAGCATAAAGCAGGGTGCAACATTTTTACTGCCACTTGTTTGGGGAGACATCATAGTACCACAGTGACTCCAACCATATGGCAGCAACCAAAATAGAACCCCACCACCATCATACACAGTTGAACCCTCTTATAGTGAAGTAATTTTTTCCATAGAGCAATTTCATTGTAAGTGGGAGGTTCACTATAACCAGAACTGCAATTGACACATAATGAACTGAAACAATTCAGGACTTTTATATTACTTCAATACAAAATGAATTTCATTACATACAAATTTACAAATGTATATGTGAACAGTATGGACTCCGAGATACACAATAGATTATTTCATACAGAAATATAAGATAATGGAGTTTTTGGTCTCATTTATATTTAAGAATATAAATAAAAGTTTAAGATATCTATAAAGTGACGACAAAAGTATTTCAGTTTTTTGGATGAAAATAAAATATTGGTGTAAGTTATTATAGGAAGTATCCATCCTTCACCAAAACTTTATAGTTACTCTCAGGTGCATTTCAAAGCACTTAGTAGTAGTCGAAATTGTACAGTAAATTATAAATGATTTTCTCCACCCATGGTAATCTGATGAAGAAAATACAGCAGGATAAATTATTCTTTACTAGTAAAAGTGCTCTTCTCCTTAATTCTGTACCGAATGAATATGAAATATAGAAGTACCAGAAGAGGATCAGAGATTCAATTTATTCATTAGTAGGTTTAATTTACAAATGGGACCAGTTACATATGCACATCTAATTTGGAATGAAAGAAGGGCTGGTTTACTGTCACTATTTTAACAAGCCTCAGTATTTACTAGTCATATCCTGTTATTTTTAGAACTGAATCTCATACTAATGGCCTGATGACACATCTGACAATAGATGATTTGTAGGTGAAATAATGTATATGTTCACTAAACAACCCAAAATGAGACTGCAGCTACATCAGAGAACCTAGAACCCATTTTCCAGAATATGTCATTGCACTGGTGCTAGTAAATGTATATAACTACTAGTGTAGATAGGGCTCAGACATGCTTATCACAGTGGCATAAAAACTTGCTTCAGGGACACTACTGTGAAATTCCTGGTCTATGCTATGGTTTACACTGTTATTAACATTGGTCCATCTGCAGCAGGGCTGAAAAATGGATACTAAATTTGATAGTGCACATGCAGCTTCTGATGCTACCCATGATAAATGCTGGCTTTGTAACATATTGTTATCAAAAATGAATTTGAAGACTGTCAATGCTTTTAAAGCAATAGAAATATGACTAATTTGTGCAATACTTTTTCCAGGAGTTCAGACAGCAATATAGTTTAAAAATAAAAATGCCACTGAACCACTCTGTAATGTCACAGGAAAACTAAATCAATTTTTTTAAATTAATCTTTTTTTCCCCCAGAGCAAATCCTTAAAACAGCTCACTGGTGATACCACACAAATGCACATTAAAAACAACCAATTGGAAATTCAACTTTGTACTGAGATGATAAAATGTAAAATACAGAGATTCTTACAGAAGCTGAAAGTCTTTTAAAATCAAAAACAAGATTATTCAATGAACAGTCTCAAATTGTGCTGAGAAGTATAATAATGCAGAAATGTCATTCATGCCATGACATACAGTAAGGCAAATGTATTCACTGGTGCTTTTGCTGGAAGAGAACGATTGCAGATCATACTGAAGTATTGTTTTGGAAGGGTTCATTTAGCTTACATTGGTTCCCCTCATCCCAATTTATGTATGCACCCACCAGCTTCATGATGGGCTTAGTTTTACAGATTATAGAAATAAAACCATGTTTTCAAACATGGGCAATCACTGGGAAATTAAAATGATTTTCAAATTATATACGCTCTAAGTATTACTTACAATTACGCACATTTTTATTGACATACTAATTCATATTAATGAATATCTACACAACATACAATAGGTGGCGTTAACCTCCAGATCTACACATAGGTCAGCCTTCTCTGCAGCATAGCCAACTTCCATGACTCCCCTGTGAAAGGCACTCTGTGGGTCCAGAGCCCATGCGTAGTGAATGTACAGGATATGCACTGCTGCCCCGCTGACCCTCAAGAGGTGGGGCTATGTTATCTTTTCCACAAAACCTCTCCAGGGGTCTGAGGGCAGCCATTGGGTATTAGAGCAAGTGTTGTAGCTCAGGGCCTTCTGCAGATCCACCAGGTTTGGTGGTGGGCCCCCACAGCCTGTTCCAGGTGAAAGCAAACCCTGCCTCTTCCCAACAGAACAATAGGGGAGTAGTTCACAATCAATGCTTTAATTTCCTCTGACAGACTTCTCCCACTGGTGTTTCTGCTAGAGAGGATGATCTGGCGCATTATGAGATATTTGCTTCAAAGGTCATTTTAATCAAGCTTTAGGACTTGTTTGGAGAAAAAATGTTTCAAGTACAATAGAAGTACTCCTATACATATGTTTTACCGATAATTAAAAACATTAAATAAAATCTAACAGCTGGAAGTCTGCAGTACAACGTTGTAATGCCAGTATACTGATTATATTTAGAGTTTAAAGACTGTTGTTTCTGGTTTGCAACTATGCCAAGCACATGGCCAGGATCTGAGAACAACGCACTAACACTGATACACAGACAGACTGGGATTGGTCCCTATGGGAAAGGGACTCTCAGTCTATAAGGGATCTTACAAACCCTCATAAGTCCCTACAGGATAAGCCTTTCATGTCTGACTTTTTTGGGGAGGTGAGGTTTGGGTAATAAAATGAGGAAAGCCCATGCTTGAATGCTTAGCATCTTCTGCTTAAAAAAAAAACAAACAGCCTACACTTTTAAATACTAAACTTTTGTCCAGGGCAGCATAATTAACAGTTAAGAGGAAGGCTAAATTACCTTGCAGTTGAGGCACTGGACTAAGACTCAGAACACCCTAGGTTCAGTTCCCAGTTTTGCCACAGACTTCTTGTGTGCCAGTCACTTACAGCCTAGTTTTCAGAGGTGCCAAAACTGGAGTTGTGTGCACTCTGCACCTTGAAAAGTCAGGCCTTTAATCTCTCAGTCTCGCTTCCTCTTTTTTTAAATGGGGATAAAACTACTTCCTTAGAGGCACTGCAAGATCTATTAAGGTTTGCAAGTTGCTCAGATACTACACTACAAATCAGAACTACTAACTGTGATATGTAATCTATCATTTCAAATCAGCTTCTGTACCAGATGACTGGAGGATAGCTAATGCAACGCCAATTTCTTAAAAAGGCTCCAGAGGTGATCCCGGCAATTACAGGCCAGTAAGCCTAACTTCAGTACCAGGCAAATTGGTTGAAACTGTAGTAAAGAACAGAATTATCAGACACATAGATTAACATGATTTGTTGGCAAAGAGTAAACATGGTTTTTGTAAAGGGAAACCATGCCTCACAAATCTATTAGAATTCTCTGAGGGGGTCAACAAGCATGTGGACAAGAGGGATCCAGTGGATATAGTGTACTAGATTTTCAGAAAGCCTTTGACAAGGTCCCTTACCAAAGGCTCTCAAGCAAAGTAAGCTATCATGGGATAAGAGGGAAGGTCCTCATGGATCAGTAACTGGGGTAGGAATAAATGGTCAGTTTTCGGAATGGAGAGAGGTAAATAGTGGCGTCCTCCAGAGGTCTGTACTGGGACCAGTACTGTTCAATATAAATGTTCTGGAAAAAGGGGTTAACAGTGAGGTGGCAAAATTTGCAGATGATACAAAACTACTCAAGATAGTTAAGTCCAAAGCACACTGTGAAGAGTTACAAAGGGATCTCACTAAACTGGGTGACTGAGCAACAAAATGGCAGATGCCCATTGGAAAACAAAATCACAACTTTACATATAAAACAATCGGATCTAAATTAGCTGTTACCATTCAAGAAAGAGATCTTGCAGTCATTGTGGAGAGTTCTCTGAAAACATCCACTCAATCTGCAGAGGCAATCAAAAAAAGCTAACAGAATGTTGGGAATCATTAGGAAAGGGATAGGTAAGACAGGAGAAAATATCATATTGCCTCTATATAAATCCATGGTATGCCCACATCTTGAATACTGCGTGCAGATGTGGTCGCCACATCTCAAAAAAGATATATTGGAATTGGAAAAGGTTCAGAAAAGGGGAACAAAAATAATTAGGAGTATGGAACAGCTTCCATATGACAAGCGATTAATAAGACTGGGACTTTTCATCCTGGAAAAGAGACGACTAAGGGGAGCGGGGGTATGATAGAGGTCTATAAAATCATGACTGGTGTGGAGAAAGTAAATAAGGAAGTTTATTTACTCCTTCTCATTACACAAGAACTAAGGGTCACCAAATGAAATTAATAGGCAGCAGGTTTAAAACAAACAAAAGGAAATATTTCTTCACACAATGCAGTCAACCTGTGGAACTCTTTGCCAGAGGATGTTGTGAAGGCCAAGACTATAACAGGGTTCAAAAAAGAATTAGATAAATCCATGGAGGACAGGTCCATCAATGGCTATTAGTCAGGATGGGCAGGGATGCAAAACCATACACTGAAGTGACCCTAGCTTCTGTTTGCCAGAAGCTGGGAATGGGTGACAGGGGATGGATCACTTGATGATTACCTGTTCTGATCATTCCCTCTGAAGCGCCTGCCATTGGCCACAGTCAGAAGACAGGATACTAGGCTAGATGGACCACTGATCTGACCCAGTATGGCCATTCTTATGTCCTAGGTCTTATATAGTTTGCAACAAAATGTCTAGGAAAACCCAAGTGATGAAGCACTAATTATGGTTGAGTTCAGTTTCAATATGGTGATTAAGTTTTGTTTAGTTAACTTTAAAATTAAAGGGCTCGCAGGCTGGAATATTCTGTTGTGGGTGGGTCAGCTTTTGTGGCCTGCATCATGCGGGAGGTCAGACTAGATGACCATATTGGTCCCTTCTGACCTTAAAGTCTATGAGTCTATGAGTAAAATTCATGAAATCCAAACCCCCTTTCTCACACTCTGCTCAGTATCTCTTAAGACATTATTAATAGGATTAACACTTAAGTTGAACACAGGACCACAGACCACATGCCTTACTCAAAAGTACTTAGCCCCTCAAAAAGCAGTTCTAACTGCATGGTTTCAGTGCTGAAGTCTGGTCAGCTTTTACCCAAGGGTGCTGAGATTGGCAGCCTCTTATTTTTATGACCACTTCGGCACTTCCTTACATCCACCCTCTGTAGCACTGGTTGAACTCTCTTTACAGCCCAGCAATTCAATCTAGATATGGAATCTCCAGGCGGTTCATGTACACTGACATCATTTGCTTGGCTTTTATTTATTTATTAAACTCCACCCCACCCCTTTTTTTTTTTTTTTTAGGAATTTACGTTTAACACAGGATTGTACTGTATTTGCTTTCCCCCCCCCCCCTCTCTTTTGCTGCCTGATTGCGTATTTCCCATTCCAAATGAGGTGTAGTTGACCAGTCAGTTCGTAACTCTGAGGTTCTACTGTATATCAAAGACCACGTCAACATGCTTCCACTTACACCATGCTCAGCGCAAACTTGAGCTTAACATCTTTTTGAATGGTTAGTGGTTGGCACACGATTCCAAGTCAGTGTATCTAGGGATAACCCTACATTGCACACTTACATACAAATACCATCTCACTAAAATAGCTCAAAAGATCAAAAGCAGAAATTGTCTCCTGAACAAAGTGGTAGGGCCCACCTGGGGAGTCAATGCACAAACTCTACACAGTTCAGAGCTTACTCTCTGCTACTCAACTGGAGAATATTGCGCCCCAGTTTGGTTAAACTCTGCCCACACTATATTAGTGGAGACACAACTGAATCATGTCATTATCACAGGCATGTTGAAGCCAACAAAACTTGAATGGTTACTAGTCCTAGCGAATGTTCCTCCACCTAACATTCGGTGTCTGAATGCAGTTAACAAACCAATCACCAACGTACAGCAAATACCACACTAAGCTCTGTTCAGGGATATATGGGATGGACCCCACCACTGACTGCAAAGCAGAAATCCTACCTGGACAGTTTTGCACACTTTCCATCCAGTTGACATCATCAGTTCATTGTGCCAGACCAAATGGGGGAGAGCCTCTGCCACTACCAGGAACTCCTACATCATCATCATCAAGCTGTATGACTGGCTACCTGGCTTTGGACTCCCAGCTGCCTCAGCTTAACAGGTTCAAGTATGGGGTAGTTCACTGTACCAAGACCAATCATGGATGGGGCATACAGGAGAACGCACTGTGAATTTGTGGTGCTGTGGAGAATGCTGCACACATGTTGAATGGTTGCTCTTTTCATGCTGGGCTCCCTGGAGATCTTCTTAAGCTGAAAACAACTGATTCAGAGACCATGGACTGGCTCATAGTGATTTAGCTGGGGGGGGGGGGGGGGGGAGGAAAGAGGTGTTTTTAAACCAGGCCTTGTCTTGCCCACATACAATTGCTATATTCACATATGGCCTCCTCTCTTCCTCTGGTAGTCAGGGACTCTTATGGTGGTTTCTTCTGGACAATGTTCTCTAGAGCATTCAATTTGGTTCTCTGACTGCTCCGTTATGTTTCCAACTTGGGTTGAAGTCTGCCATTTAAGTTGTTTGGGTGCTAAAGCCTCCTTTAAAGGTCTTACCGTGGCTCAAGAAATAAAAACCACTGAATAGATTCAAGGAGAATTCCCCTCACTTGTGTATTTAAGGCAATAGGCATGCTGAACCATTAAAGACATAAGGCAGATTCTCAGCTGGTGTAAACTGCCATAGCTCCATTGAAGGCAACTATGACAAACTGCATCAGCTAAATAGGTGCACCATTATGCTACTAAAAAGCAGCAGATGTCTTATCCCAGATCCCATCTCAACATTCACTATGGAAGAGACCCAAACCCTCCAGAGGTGCAGACCTTTAACTTAAAACAAAACAAAAAAACTAGCACTAAAGCAATCATTACCATAAAACTACTACCTAAACTATTGTTGAAACTTTAAACTAAACCTATTAACCAAAACTTATAAAAATCTATACCTTAATGAGTCTGAAGTTCCATGGCTGAATTTGCTAACAAAGAAATGAATACAATTTTTGGGGGAGACAGGACGACAAAAATCTTATGCTCTCTGTTCAAAAACTTTTGGATCTGTGGAAAGTCACAAAGTCAGGCCCCTAATGATTTTACTGTTGTCAGTGGTTTCATAACTTGCAACAAAAAGCATGTGACTTACTGTAGAGAAATCAGGAGGATCTGCAGAGGCAATTTCATGAGAGAGATGGGTTACGAGGGGACCATGAAGAACAGCTTAGGTGCATATGTCAAGGTACACATGGGCCAATGGTATAGAGCTCTGAAATGGGATGTTTTAGATACAATATGTGGCTCCCAGAGTGGGAATCAGCAGAGGCAAATTTATGAAAAATATGGATATACAGAACAATACTAGTCCTGAGTTATCCAGTCTCCCCAAAGGTCAATTTAAAAATGAAGAAGAAAAAAAAGTGATCAGAACCAGCTTGATCCAAGTAAACAACACAATGCTGTATCAGTACCAAAAAAAGCAATGCTACAGAAGCCAACATACCACTGCAGACTGCCATACATTTTTAGCGCAAAATAGGAATTCTATGTTATCATAATTTACAATTAGCACTGCCAAGAAATGTCTCAAGCATTCATAAACACCAGGTGAACTACTGTGTATATAGTATTCATGGAGGTAATGGATAAAAATAACAATTGATAGATTGTCTACATGTTATAAAGTGAGATGGAAGAAGCAGCATCTCTCAAACCAGCTCTTGCCATCACTAGTACTACAGTTTAAATATGATGCTGCCATGTGCCATCTGTGACATACAGATGCTTAATGTGAGAAACTGCATTTAGCTAAGCAAAATAGTGCGCATCCTATTACAGTATGAACACTCTTGGCAGTGACTAAAAGTAACTTGTCTTAATACAATTCTTAAGAGATTACACTAAATTATATGACCCTTGAAGATTAAAATTCTCTTTGATTAGTATTGAGTTCATCACATTTTTGCCACTTCTTTTAAAGATACAATAATCATTTAACTAGAGAGAACAGATATCTACTGCAAATTAACTTCACTCTGTCCTTGACAAACACAAGAATAACCAACAGTGTATTTTGCCGAGGGAAGTACAAAACATTATGGCAAAATCCACACACAACTGATGATTGTACAAGTCCATTTCTGAGGTCTGCTAACTGTCTGAGAACGAAGAGAACATCCGCTACAAAAATTTTGATGTATTAAAAGTGCACTCACATTCAGGTCTAACAACTGGGAACCAAATGTCCAAGACCTATGGCTAACAGTCACATTTTTTTTAAATTAAAGATTAAGAAATTACACTGGTGGAATTATTTAATGTTTTCTTAATTAAATTTAATTAATTCTGATACTAAATATGCTTTTCATATAAAAATTTAATGCCCAGCAGAGAGAAAAAAAAAAGACAATTCTCTCTTCCCTTTGATTATAAAAATACAGTTTACTAGCTACTGAATCTTGAAAGTATCCAAGTGACTGAAAATATTGCTAGTACTAATGCAGTGATAAGGCCTGATTATCTGTTTCAATTAACACCTATTTACTGGCACAGAACAAGTCATTTTCTGATTTCATACAGCTAAAAATGTAAGCTAGGTCACTAATTTAATTCTCCAATTTTCTTTGCATCAGTGTAGTTGCACTAATGTAACTGCATCATTTCAAACCCACAGTGTAGATGCACAGCACTCATGTAAATTATGACTTGCACTGATACAGCATACCCCAATTTCCAACTGTGGTATTCATCTCCACTAGGGTCTTGTACTGAGGTAAAGCTACACCAGTGGGAAAACCCTCAACACAAGACAGCATAGAGATGTACCTCTTCTGTGGACACTATCAAATTGCAACAGGTGATCCCAAAAGATATCCAAGATTCTGCAAATCCCAAATTTTCCTTACACAACCTCAGCCCATTCAGCAATTGGCCTCCAAAATCAGTCTTCAAAGCCCTTGGACCAACCTCATCTCTGGATTAACTTCACTGACTTTAGCTGAGTTACACCAGGGCTGAATATGGCCCATTACTCCAGCCTGAATTCAGTGGTTTTCAACAGAACTGCAAATGGATGTTTTCTTTTAAATCATGGTACTTCCCCTATAACTTTAGAATTCATAATATGAACTCAGCCTTCCAGACAAGACCTTAAGAATGTCCACTTTCAAGCATGGAAATCTCTCTTTTACCATCTATTGTACGATAGGTACAAACATCCCAGAAATCAGGGCAAAAACAACCCCGACAACATGTTTTGATCACCCACAACCAACAATATTTCTGGGAGTGAAATAAAGTCCTTACAGAAGATTCAGATATAACATCTGAGTTTTTTTGTAGTGTGTGTCATTCGATTCAAATGGATTTGAAAGGATTTAAAACAGCTTTGTGAGTCAGGGATAAAAGTCACCCCTGGCAGTGAAGCTTTGCCATTTAACTCTTTGTTGGATAAATGCAAAATGCAGTTTACCATATCTACACTGATTTTCTTCTAGAGAGAGAGAGAGAGAGAGAGAGAGAGAGAGAGAGAGAGAGAGAGTGTGTGTGTGTACACACACACACACACTTATATATACACACACACACACATCTCTATTCCTCTCTTCTCTCATTCCTTCCCCCTCCCTCCATGCCTCTTCCCTGCATTATAGTCCCTCTCTTCTTCTTTACTCTCTTCCCACTTCTTTGGGATCCCAAGATCAGCAACCTGTCACACACAAGAATGAGGGACTAAGGGACCGTCTTAAGGCAACCTGTAGGTTGTCAGGAGGAAGGGGTAGTGTACCAGGTGCAGTCTGTTCTCCCTGCCTTCTGGCAAATGCTTTTCTTGGTGGGATCCTAAAATGCTTTTCTCCTGCTCATGGAAAAAGTAGTACAGAACTTCTCTTCTAGCTCCCAAAGAAGCCAGAGAGGGGGTAATTCTTGGATGGTGTTAGTTCTACATCACCCTCTCCTTTTCTTGGTGAAGAGAAGGAGGTGATAGATCCACAGTGAGAAGCTTTATAAGAAAACAAGAGCTCTGATCTATCCCTGCTGGTTCTGCCTAGTCTCATATTAAAGCAGTAGATGAAAGTTCCCACTCTGCACCATCCCGACATCTGCTAGACAGTCCAGCAGCCCATAACTAGCTGCTGCTTCTATGAACTAATTTTAACCTTGTGACAAATACTCACAACTTTAAAGAGAAAACAGCAGTAACAACTTGAATATATAGTAAATATGAGCAAGTATGGGAGTGACCAGTAGAGTGCATAGCAAGGTCTAAATTACCCCCACTTGAAAAAAAAATTCTCTGAATGTTACATTTTTCAAAGGCTCCAATTATCAAGTACAGGTGAAGTTAATTAGCTGAAGCAAAGGTTCAAACATTAAAAGGATATAATTTGGAGGAAGAAAGTTCCAGCTTAAGACCTGATTGGCTAGTGCAAGATAACGCTGAAACACTGAAGACATCTGAGCATTGAGGTTTTCACGTCTGCTGAATTCCTGTAGTACCTCTACTGTTAGCATGAAGATCTGCCGAAGGTCATCCTCCTAGTGTTAGGAAGAATACACATACTATTAATGGAGTCTCCCATTCATGAAGTAAGAAGTTCTTGATTAGGCAAATAGTGAGAAATAATAAAATCAAATTTTATTTACAAAATCTGAGATTCTTGCATTAACTTGGAACATTTCTAACATTTTTACAGAAACAAGGCCTTTACCTACACAATGTAACACTTTTTTAAAAAAAAAGCTTAAATCTTATTAATTATAAATATTAGTCATTAAGAGAAAAAACTGGTAATACGTTTTTCTAACAACTGGTAGAAGAGGAGGGATTTGGTCTTTGGCATGGAAGAAGTTGATAAGCTGTTCCACAACAGTCACAGAACTTAAAGCTATGCCTTCACAAAAACGTTTATCCATAGCCAAACAATACATCTGAGACAACCAGACCGCACCATCTGCAATAATATTTTTAAATGCATGGCTTTCCTTGGCTTTTAACCAAAGCTATATTTAAGACTATCATCGTTCCAAAGAGTATTAGTTTTATTTGCTATTGGTAGACAGGGAATTAAGATTCCTACTGTGTATAGATTCATAGATCTACATTAATAAAATGGACAAAAAATGCATTACACTTTTTGAAACAAATATTCCTAAAATTACTAAAATGTTCACTAAACAAGGAATTAATACATACTTTGTATGTATTTCATATTAATTTATAATATATAGGAGTCTTTTGCACATACCAAAATTGTTAATGCATTTGTTGGTGCATGAAAGTTTTCCTTTATTAACATTTCTATTTATCAGAAATATAGTTAACATACGTTAGTTTTTGTTTTTTGTTTTTTTTACCTGAAATATTCGTTTGCAGTTACCATGGAACTCCATGCTTAGTCCAATGTTGCTGGTTTTACTTGAACTTGAGAACTCGCTCAACAAAGCCGTTAAAATGGAACAGGCCAAAGTTTGCTATATAAGAAATAATATAAATTAAAAGTTGTTCAATAAGGTAATACTGCTTAAGATGCAGTTTAAGTTATCTTATTAGAATATTTCTATGGATTTCAGTTACTTCAGCCATCTTATGACACAAACTAGAGCAGTAGTTCAAGTTTTCCTCAGATTCTGGAGCACTTATAAAGTAAAGCTCCTTGGATGAGCCATCTCTCCCTGTACAGATTCCACACCTTCTCCGAGGGAACTTTAGTACTTGGGTAACATGAAAAGTAATATTAGAGTATTAACACAGGATGAAAACAAATTTGCTTTCAGACAATCATGTTTCTGCTTGGTTAGCTCAACCCATTTTCCATACATGCTGTTTAGTTCCTTCCCTGTGCTTAAGGCTTCACGTTCATTAGGGGTATGTCTACCCTATGGTGCCTATGCTGGCTTAGCTATGACAGCACAGCCCTAGTGTAGACTCAGCCTACACATACAGGAGTTTGTTGGTTTAACACCACCACCTCCCTAAATGACGTTAGTTATGTCGACAAAAGCCCTCTTCCATCAACATACGCCCATCTACGTTGAGGTTTCTGTTGGCATGGGGTGTTTTGCTTTTTATTTCCAAGCTATGCCAACATAGCTTTTAAGTACGTACTAAGCCTACTACTAGCAAAGGTTCAGCTTCCTGTTGCCTCTATTTGTCTAATTTATCCAGGTAGCTCCCAAAGGCTCTAATCAGATTGGGCCCTGGCTGTTCTTTTCTCACTCACAAAATGTAAGATAAGAGTCAATACTTCAACAGTTTTTAATAGATGAGCTACTTAAAAGAGATGTGTTATCCTAAAATACAAGTCAAGGCCACACTCTTCTTTGCTGAAATATGCTGCAAAAACAATTGATTTTTGCAAAAAAACAAGCTTTACTCTTGATACCAAAGTCCATTAATCATCTTTTTCAGTTCTCATTTCCCCTATATTTTACCATGATTGATCACCACACACAAAAGGAAAGAAAACATCTTGTACTGGGGAGGTAAATTACATTTCACAAATGTTCAACATATTACACAGGAAACATAACAGACACCTTGTATTAATTAAATGAAAATATTTTTGCTTAATAGATGTACCCAACACAGTTACAACTTCAAAGTTACTGGCTTTACTCCTAGACTGTTTGGAGCCAAGGTGCCAAGGATGGACAGAGGGACAGGAATTGTTAAAGGGTCATACATGCCGGCAAGTGTCCAGGGGTTAAATGGAAATATGCACACTACCTCTGAACACCCGAAAGATTAAAGTTGAGATACTATTTATGCAAGCTCATACAACAGCTGAAAGCAGTGCCATCCACCCACCAACTGCAACATCTTTGTTCAGAAATGCCTCTGATGTCAGTACCTTGACCCTACAGACAACTAGTTATCTTAGCCAGTACACATTAAATTAAAATTCTTACTTGCTAAATAAATCCCAGCCAGATCAAGCAAACAAGGTTGTGTTTCATGCATCTTTGCGGACAATTGCCTACAGTACATTAAAAATGTACTTTATGTCTGCTTACTCTAATTAATTGCTAAATTCAAATATTTCTATTTCAGTTCAAAGTAATTCTTTTAATTTCAATTCTACTTGACTATTTCTTTTTTACTATTGTTAAATTGTGAAGGTTGTATCTTCGCCAGCGTAAAACAAAAAATCAAAACCTTCAATTGCTAGAATAGCAGTGTAGTCTCTCTACTTGTCAACCCTATATTATACAATAATTCAGCTGTCACCTAAATGATTCAGCAGTTTTAAAAATCTCAAGGCTCTGTGTAGTTACTGTTGGGACTGTGGAGCTGTGTTTGTTTTTTTATTCAGAATTGAATCAATATGAGAATTAATCAAAGCAAGCACTTCCTTTTGAATCAAACATCAAAACTATGAGAACACCATATAAAAACTAGTTCTTTGAAAAAGTTAAAAATAAATTTTAAAGTTTGACGGAGCCACTGTTCTACAGTCAAAGATTTTCCATGCCTTTGCAAGATATATTTTTTAAAGAATAATTCAGAGTTGCCAGAGGATGCTATACATTTTTGTATGCTATACTGATAATGCCTATTCCAGACTTCCATAAATACTTGTAGGCTCTAGGAAGCAGTGATGCAAGGACAGCTTTAATGGCAATTACTTTAATTCCATATATGATAAGCATGCTATATCATTTTTGTGATACAACAGCATACAAATTAATTCCTCTCTGCTTTATCATACAAAGATCTAATAACCCTCCCAACAGATTTACTACACAAAACAACCTAGGACAACTAGAACAATGATACAAGTTGGCACCATTTACAAAGCCAAAATACAACAGTGTATAATGGGAGTAAAGAAATAGGAAAGGGGGAGGGTGAGAGATTTGGTACCTACTGTGGTAATAAAAAACTTCCAAGATTACTCTAACTGAAAGAGTAAAGTTATTTTCTCCTTCCTTTTTCCCCCAGTTTTACTTTGTGCATTTGACAGTACTTTGTGCACTGTCAGTTTCATTGTTTTGTTTGTCAGTTGCATGCCTGATCTCATGCAGTAGCATGCTGTTTCCCCAAAGGACAGGGTGAGTCTCCAAGGGGTGAGAGATTGGTTTCCTTTTCCTGAAGGGGGGAAGTCAGCTTTCTAAAGTTTGGGAAACACTGCATCAGCATGATGATTCACTACTCTCCTGTACTGCTCTGGGATAGAGCTCATGCCAGGGCTTGTGTACCAGTAACAGCAACAGTAAGTCTGAAGCTGATATGGCAGCAGTCAAACATGGGGGCTGGGGGAGAGAGCAGCAGCTGACTGGTTGTCTTGAGCAGGTTTGGCATTACACTCAGACCCACCTCAAAAGTCCCTTTCTAAAAGCAGCAGCAACAAAGAGAAGAGAGAATTATTTTAAAACAAAATTAATTAAAAAAAAATAAAGAAATGTCAGGACTTACTAATTAAGGGGGCTTTATCAGAAAAACATTTTAAGTTAGTTTTAGGATATTCAAGTTTGTCCCTTTAAACAAACTAGTTTTTAAAAGATGTAACTTGAATAGATCCTATCACTATGGACTGCCATTCATAGCGTTAGGGCTTGTCTACACATGGAGTTATTCAGGGAAAACTGTTCTTGAATAACTCCATGCATGGACACTTTTTCCAGAGTAAGGCGGCCTTGTTCCTGTTTAGCTTAAACCACACTAAACAGGAACAAGGCAGCCTTATTCCAAAATAAAAGTGTCCCGGAGCCATTTGGGAATAGCCATTCCTAAATAACTCCATGTGCACTGTAGATAAGCCTTTAGAAATAAAAAAGGAAACAGCGTATCTGGTGAAGAAGCCCTCCTGTTGGTGTGGTATCTGCACTGAAGTGCTGCAGAGGTGCAGCTGCACCACTGTAGACGTACCCTTAGGCGACGTCTATACTTGGAGCTGGGAAGATGATTCATAGTTTGCATAGACGTCCCTGTGTCAGCGCGCTACAAACAGCAGCGTAGCCATGGTAGCACAGCAGCAACTCAGACTAGTCTCTGCAAATATGTACATGCCTAGACCCCCTGGGTTCATACTGAGGGCTTGTCTACACTAGCAAGTTTTGTTGACAAAACTTATGTCGACACCCAAAAAACGACAAAACAAAAATCGCCAAAGGATGTTCACACTTGCTCCCTCTGTTGACAGATCGTGTCCAAACTGGGGACACCATCATTGACAGGGTGAGCAATGCACTATGGGTATGTATCCCACAGTGCACTGTTGTGGGAAGGAAGAGTTGATCGCTGCGCATCTTGGGATTCTCTCCGAGTTCTCCCACAGCCCCTTCAGCTGCCGAGAACAGCATCATGAGTAGCTCTGTGAGCTCTCCATGCTGAGGAATGGCAAAGCAGCACAGCAGTCTGTCCCCCTCCCCCTGCCGCAGCAGTCTGCCTGCTGCTGTGTTCCTAGTGCAGGGCAGAACAGGAGCATTCCAATGATTTGCTCTTTGTTTGTTCCCCAAATGGAGCAGCACACAGATACTTCCTGGAGCTTTGAAAGGGGAGGGGCGCATGCCTGCAGGGCAGCAGAGATCAAAACACTGAGGCTACGTCCTCACTACGGGGGGGGGGGTCGATTTAAGATACGCAAATTCAGCTACGCGAATAGCGTAGCTGAATTCGACGTATCCGAGCCGACGTACCCCGCTGTGAGGACGGCGGCAAATCGACCTCCGCGGCTCCCCCGTTGACGGCGCTTACTCCTACCTGCGCTGGTGGAGTACAAGCGTCGATTCAGGGATCAGTTGTCGCATCCCGACGAGACGCGATAATTTGATCCCCGAGAGATCGATTTCTACCCGCCGATTCAGGCGGGTAGTGTAGACGTAGCCTGAGCAATCAGGGCAGGCATTGTGGAATACTGGTGGAAGCCAGTTCTGTATGCTCTTGCTGTTGTGTCGCCAAAAGGCAGTTTTTGGCGACAAAACTTGCCAGTGTAGACAAGCCCTGAGATGGCTAAGCAGCCCATGCTACCCCAGCTACAATGCTATTCTTTTTTTTTAAAAGGTGTGTTCTTAACCCAGGTTTCTTCTTAACCTGGGTTAGCCAACCTGAGTTAAGAACACACATTTTTTTCCCCCAGTGTAGACATACTTTGTTTTGGAAAATAACAGCATTTTTAGGGTAATGCTATAAAAGACTAAATATATTCATGCATGATATATTACCATTTTCACACAAATGTGTGGGAGTGGGGGGGGAGGGGAAGAAGAGAGAAATCAGTCCAACAATTTTAAAAGGAGCTACATATAGCCACTTTTTTAGCTCATTGAAAGAGGAACAATCACATTTATAAGACCCTTCAAAGGAGTTCATTTGATATACAGCGACAATGACACAATCTTTTGAAAGTTAAGTATTGTAAGCTTACAAGTGTATTTTGTACAGAGGGATCTACAAAGCATATCTAGACATGCACACTAGCTGCATTACTAAGTCTAAGAAAAACCTCATAAAAATTTGAAAAACAAAGTTATTTAAGATCAACCAGTAGAGCACACTGTGCTTGGTAAAAAAATAAATTGTACAGCAGAGTTACAAGATTCTTTTAAAGTAACCACATTTTAGGTTTTTTGGTTTTTCACTTTTAGTAACATCGCACAAAATACAGATAATCAGATTCAAGAATGCCACGTATTAATGGCTAGAAAATGTGAGTAATTCTGATCATATTAAAAGTCAAACCTCAATGTTCTAATTTCCCAAAAGAATCATTAACTTCATACCAGTAAGAGTATACCTCATGAACCTAGCTTGTCTCACTCAGCAGCAATTTCATTAGTTCTGTCACAAGAACATACCCAAACAATAACCCTATCTGACAAAATAAAATACTTCAGAGCATGGATTGTCTCTTAGAATAGCCTGGCACTTACCCCAGTTAGCTTTATTACCAGTAATAAATTTTTGAAAGGTTGACATACATAAAACACTCAGCTGCTTGAACAGAAGATCAATGAGACTTGTGATAAGAGATTAATTTAGCAATCAGACAACCCTAAAGCATGGCTTTAGACAATGAGATTTTTTTAAAATCTATACACAACACTAACACAGAGCCACTATATGAAAAATATGCACAATTTGAACCTTATTTTGCAAAACAACTTTCGTGGAGTAATCTTCATGATATATGCATGCTCTATAAAATGTGACTCACTCCTTCCAAAGGAATGTCACTTATACCGAATGTTAAACCCATAATGAACGTTTGTGGGATTTCTCACTTTCATCTAGGCAGCTCACTGAGTAAGTGAACTGATTTATTTGAGGATAATTAGGTTACAAAATGTATGAAAGGAAGAACAGTTCAATTATGGGTTAGGGAAACACAGGAGTTAGCACACAACTGTCTAAATCTTAGGCCTTGGCTACACTGGCGCTGTACAGCGCTGCAACTTGCTGCGCTCAGGGGTGTGAAAACGCACCCCCTCCCCGAGCGCAGCGCTGTAAAGCGCCAGTGTAATCAGCGCCTGCAGCGCTGCACGCTATTCCCCTCGGAGAGGTGGAGTACTTGCAGTGCTGCGCTGGCGGCGCGACTACACTCGCGCTTCACAGCGCTGCCGCGGCAGCGCTGTGAATTCTCAAGTGTAGCCAGGCCATAGAAGCTGACCCAGACAAAGCAGAATTAATTGCACAGCAAAACTGTTGTATCCCAGTCTTGAACTTCAGTGTGTGGACACATTCATGTTGAAAGACGCTTGGTTGAAGTTAGTCATATTCATCTCGCCGCAAATTCTAAATCATCAAACTAAAGAAGAAATCCCATTTGGGAAATCTCAATATCTTATTATTTTTCCTTTTGTATTCTAGATAATTGAACTTCAATGAATTTAACAGCACAAGGGGCTTATTCCCTTCACAGTTAGAACATGAAACCAGTCCTGTTATCTTAAATAATTTTCAGTTACTCTTATTAGTGATTTATAGGGCTCCAGTTTTCTTCCCCCCTCCCACAATGGAATCTCTATTGTCAATGTAGCCAATGTTTCAGGGCCACGGGAAGTATGCGATAAAAGTAATTCTTCAGGGATATTAACTAGTATAGAAGCAAGTAGTTGATAGAGTAAAAAAGGGGCATTGGGGCAGAAATAGTTGTGTAGTTCCTGGCTAATAAACTTTCATGAGTATAAGGCCTTGGCTACACTTGCGAGTTACAGCGCAATAAAGCTGCCCACGGCGCTGTACCTCACTCCCCGTCCACACTGGCAAGGCACGTACAGCGCTGTCTCTCCCTGGCTACAGCGCTGCAGGTACTCCACCTCCCCGAGAGGAATAAGAGATGCAGCGTAGTGGCTACAATTCCCGGGTGTCAGTGTGAACGAGGAGTTAACTTGCTGCGATGTGATAATCCCCTTATCAAGTGGCCACTCTTTTCATTGTTGTGATCAGCTCCAGGAATGCGGAAGTGCCCTTTCAAAGCTCCTTACCAGAGACAAAAAGGAAACATTTTGCTGTTTGCTTTGAGTGAGTGAATGAGAAGCAGGGGGGGGGGGCAGGGGGGTCGGAACTTGCAAGGCAGCGTGCTGACACACTCAGCACCCCAAAACCCACTCTCTCTCCCCCTACACTCCCTGTCACACTCCACCCCACCCCCTTTTGAAAAGCATGTTGCAGCCACATGAACGCTGGGATAGCTGCCCATAATGCACCACTCCCAATGCAGCTGCAAACATGGCCACGCCAGTGCGCTGTCAGCTGTCAGTGTGGACAGACTGCAGCGCTTTCTCTACTCAGCTGTACGAAGGCGGGATTAATTCACAGCGCTGTACAGCTGCAAGTGTAGCCATACCCTAAGTAAAAAGGTTGTTCTAGACCAAGTCTTTCAAAAGTGAGACTTCTCTTGCAAACCAGTTCTACAATGAGAAGGGACAATGTTCCCGCTCCCTCCCCAGCGTTCCTCGGACAAACTACTACATTTACTAACATCATTTTCAGATCATCTACGCATAACAGAATTGACTTTCTTCAACAGTTTCTGTCCAAAGTGCTCGGTTTACAATTGGACCTTCTGATGTTTTAATAGTTATGCAAACAAAATGAAGCCCTACAGTTACATCAGGGAACAAAGTAACAAAACAAAACCACACAGCTTGTCACTGGTATCAGATATTCATTTGAGGCCAACTGTTGTATACACTCAAATTCTAGTTTTGGCAGGTCACGCTCATGGCACGTGTGCTTAATTTGTTAACTTCTCAAACCTGCTGCCTCATCCCAGAGGACTTATACTATCCCCAACGCATGCTGCAGCCGATACATCCATTCTATCTAATATACTACTTAACTGTTATACATCCATGCCTCTTAGTTTTTAATACCACACCTATCACTGTAGTTATCTAAGCACCTAACATCTAACTGCAAACTCTGAATACCGAGAACCAAGAAACTCTTCAGTCACTGTTATTTATCTGTCTTCAGAGTGTTTCATGATTGCATTGTCTGATGAACAGAGTCACATATCACTCTGTGGGTCTGAATGAAGATGAACTGATTGCTTACCTAGAGACCTTTCATAGCTCCTGCTTAGGTGGTTTAATTATAAGTCTGCTAAAACTAAATGAATTAAAGGCAAAGCACATTCATTTATTTAGGCAATGCCTTCCCTTTAGCTGATTTTCACTTATTATCCTTGTGGAAAACTCAGGTCAAGTATCTGTATACTCATAATGAAAAATATGAAATTAAATGAACTGTGCACTATATTATACGATGCCTCACCACACTGAATGGACCTTCAGTTTAATCAGTGATTATACAAGCCTTGTAAATTTTTGTGATTATTTTATCCTCAACAACGCTTACAAGAAATAAAAAAGCCACCTGGAGTTTCTCTTGAGGAACTTGGCACAGCTCAAACAATTTCCTACTCCGAGGGCAATGAAAATTTTACTACATGAATTACATTCTGCAGTCATCTAATTCAACTACACCAGGAAGCCTAGGATGGAATAGTAAGAAATGTGGCACTCCGATGGTCTCATGGAACCAAAAACGGAACCAGATTGCTGCTATGTAAAATTAAAAAGGTCATAGAAGAGTTCTTAAACTAAAGGCTGGGGGAAAACTGACAGGTGCAGAGGAGCACATGGTTTGGACAGACACATCCCTTAGGGAAAGATTTATTAAAGGGGATATTCTATATCCTAGTAAAGAGGAGAGGCTATAAGTTGACAAAGTGCAGGTAGGAAATGAAGAGAAACAGTGAAACAATTACATCACATAAAGGCAGACAACTAAATATTGACAAATTTTATAAGTGCTAATTTTTATTTTTATTTTTTTTTTTAATTAATGGAGATATCCCATCTCCTAGAACTGGAAGGGACCTTGAAAGGTCATCAAGTCCAGCCCCCTGCCTTCACTAGCAGGACCAAGTACTGATTTTGCCCCAGATCCCCAAGTGGCCCCCTCAAGGATTGAACTCACAACCCTGGGTTTAGCAGGCCAATGCTCAAACCACTGAGCTATCCCTCCCCCCCATTTGTATATTAGCAAATTGTATATTTGCTAATATACAAATGCAAGAAGTCTAAATGTGAAGATGGGTGAACTTGAGTGCCTGATATTAAGTGAGGATACTGATATAATAGACATCACAGAAACTCAGTGAAATGATGATGAATCAACAGGACACAGTAATACCGGGGTACAAAATATATAGGAATGACAGAGCAGGTCACGCTGATGGGGAGTGGCACTATATGTGAAAGAAAGCATGGAGTCAAATTAAGTAAAAGTCTTAAATGAATCAAAGAATGCCACAGAATCTGTATGGATAGAAATTCCATGCTTGACTAATATGAGTATGGCAGCAGGAATATACTACCAACCACCTGACCAAGGTGGTCACAGTGATTGTGAAAGGCTCAGGGAGATTAGGCTACAAAAACAGAAAACTCAGTAATAATGAGGGACTTCACTTATCTGCATATTGATTGGGAACATGTGACCTCAGGATGGGATGCAGAGATAAAATTTTTAGACACCATCAATGACTGCTTCTTAGAGAAGGTAGTCATGGAACCCATAAGGGAAGAAGCAATTCTTGATTTAGTCCTAAATGGTGCACAGGATATGGTCCAAGAGGTGAATATAGTGAATTGCTTGGTAAAAGCGACGACAACATAATTAAACTTAACATCTTTCTAAGGAAGAAAAATACCAAAGAAACCCACCACAGTAACATTTAACTTCAAAAAGGGAAACTACACAAAAATGAGGAGGCTAGTTACGTGGAAATTAAAAAGAACAGTCACAAGAGTGAAATGCCTGCGAACTGTATGGAATCTTCTTAAAAAACACCATAATTGAGGCTCAAATTATGTAAACCTCAAATAAAAAAAACAGTAAGAAAACCAAAAAAAAATAAATAAATAAAAGCTACCATGGCTAATCAGAGTAAAAGAGGCGGTTAGAGACAAAAAGACATCTTTTAAAAATTAGAAGTCAGATTCTACTGAGGAAAATAGAAAGAAGCCTAAACACTGGTAAATCAAGAATAAAAGTATAATTAAGGAGGCCAAAGACATTTTTTTTTTTTTGAAGAGCAACTAGCAAATAACAAAAACTAACAGCACATTTTTTTAAAGGATGTCAGAAGCAGGAAGACTGCCAAACAATCAGTGAGGTTACTGTATGACTGAGGTGCTAAAGGAGCACTCAAGGAAGACAAGGCCACTGCAGAGAAGCTAAATGAATTCTTTGCATCCATCTTCACTGCAGAGGAAGTGAGGGAGATTCCCACACCTGAGCCATTCTTTTTAGGTGACAAATCTGAGGAACTGTCCCAGATTGAAGTGTCAGTAGAGAAGGTTTTGGAAGAAATTGATAAATTAAACAGTAATGAATCACCAGGACTAGACGGTATTCACCCAAGTATTCTGAAGGAACTCAAACATGAGACTGCAGAACTACTAAATAGGATATGTAACCTATCACTTAAATCAGCCTCTGTACCACATGTCTGGGGGATAACTAATGCAATGCTGATTTTTAAAAGGCTCCAGAGGCAATCCTGACAATTAACTTAGCCTAACTTCAGTACCAGGCAAATTAGTTGAAACTATAGTAAAGAACAGAATTATTAGACACAGAGGTGGACACAATTTGTGTTGGGGAAGAGTCAACACGACTTTTGTAAAGGGAAATCATACCTCACCACTCTATTACAATTCTTTGAGGCAATTAACAAACACGTGGACAAAGGTGATACAATGGATACAGTACTTGGACTTTCAGAAAGCCTTTGATAAAGTCCCTCACCAAAGGCTCTTAAGCAAAGTAAGCAGTCATCGGATAAGAGGGAAGGTCCTCCCATGGATCAGTAACTGGTTGAAAGATAGGAAACAAAGGCTAGGAATAAATGGTCAGTTTTCACAATAGAGAGATGTAAATAGCTGTGTCTCCAAGGGATCTGTAGTGGGACCAGTCCTATTCAACATATTCATAAATGATCTGGAAAAAGGGGTAAACAGTGAGGTGGCAAAATTTGCAGATGATACAAAATAATTCAAGATAGTGAAGTCCAAAGCTGACTGAAGAGTTACAAAGGGATCTCACAAATCTGGGTGACTGGGCAACAAAATGGCAGATGAAATTCAGTATTGATAAATGCAAAGTCATGAACACTGGAAAACATAATCCCAACTATACCACTTTAGATAGATCTTGGAATCATTCTCTGAAAACATCTACTCAATGTGCAGTGGCAGTCAAAAAAAGATAATGTTAGGAACCATTAATAAAGGGATAGATAATAAGGCAGAAAATATCATGCCACTATACAAGCCAATGGTATGCCCACACCTTAAGTACTGAGTGCAGGTGTGGTCGCCCCATCTCAAAAAATATATTAGAACTGGAAAAAGTACAAAAAAGGGTAACAAATTATTAGGACTATCGCCCAGCTTCCATATGAGTGATTCAAAAGACTGACTGTTCAGCTTGGAAAAGAGATGACTTGGGAGGGTGGGGGAGTATGACAGAGGTCTATAAAATAATGAATGGTGTTTAGAAAGTGAAGAAGTGTACTTACTCCTTCATGTAAACACACACAAACCAGGGTAGCAGGTTTAAAACAAACAAAAGGAAGTACAGTGAAACCCTGCTATAACGCGATGATTGGGGTCCAAAAAATTCAATCGCAATAAATGCGGGGTTGTGGTATAGCGGGGTTACAAAAATTTTACCATTTAAAGCCGGTCAGTTTCAAGCCAGTCAATTTCTCTTGGGCAGAGAGCAGGGAAGATGTGCAAGGGGCAGAGGAAGAGTGAGGAGCAGCTGGGGAGGAGAATGGCTCTTCCCGCCAAAAGGCGAAGCAGGGGTAAGAGGCAGTGGGAAAGGCACGTTCCTTGTTTTGTTTTTCTTCGGCGGTGCTCCGGCCGGGTTTTTTGTTTATTTGTTTTGTGCTTCGGCGGCGCTCCAGCCGCTTTTTGTGTGTGCGCGCGCGCTTGCTTCGGCATTGCTCCGGCCGGTGGTGTTTTTGTTGTTGTTTTTTTTTTTTTGCGCGCTTGGGGCAGCGGGAGCCACCTTATGATCACGTTATATCCGAATTCGCATTATCGCGGGGCGCGTTATAGCGGGGTTTCCCTGTACTTCTCCACACAAAGCACAGTCAACCTGTGGAACCTGTTGACAGGAGATGTTGTAAAGACCAAAAGTATAACTGGGTTCTAAAAAGAATTAGATAAGTTCCTACAGCAGGGGTCGGCAACCTATGGCACACGTGCCAAAGACGGCACGTAGGGTGACCAGATGTCCCGATTTTATAGGGACAGTCCCGATATTTGGGGCTTTTTTTTTTTTTATATGGGCTCCTATTACCCCCCACCCCCATCCCGGTTTTTCACACTTGCTATCTGGTCACCCTAACGGCACGTGAGCTGATTTTTAATGGCACGCTGCTGCCTGCCGGGGTCCCGCTCAGCCCGCTGCTGAACCCCGGCAGCGGGCTGAGCCGGACCCCGGCAGGCAGCAGCGTGCCATTAAAAATCCTGCCCAACCCAGCCTGCTCTTCTCCACCCCCCTGCCTCCCGCTCTCTCTGGCGGGGGCAGGGGGCAGAAGCAAGCTTGGTCCTACCGGCTGCTGCTGTAGGGCAGGCTCCGCCGGCAGCCAAGCTTCCCCCTCCCCCGCCTCTTCCCCCAGCATGCTGCATTGAGCCCCGCCTCCTCTCCCTCCCCTTGCGAGGGAGGGGAAAAGAGCAGCCCCAGCGCCCTCGCTGCTCAGACCAGTAAGGAGGCGGAGAAGAGGCAGGGGGAAGGAGGGTAGGAGCGGGGCGTATCCCTCCAGCCCCCTGCCGTGAGCCGCTCAGGGGGCAGGGGGCTGGGAACACCCCCCGATCCCAGCCCACCCCCCCAGCCTTCTGCCCTGACCCCTGCACCCCGCTTGCACCCCAGCCCCCTGCATCCCTCCCCATGACCCCATCCCTGATTCCTGCACCCTCCACACATACCCAGCGCCCCCCACACCCCATACCCTGACTCTTGCACCCCCCACATCCCCATCCCCACCATGAGCACCAGGGCAGCAGCAGGCTGAGCGGGGCCGGCAGCCGGGACCCTGGCTGGCAGGAGCCAGCAGACGGAACCCCACACCGGCAGCGCGCTGAGTCGCTCGGCCCGCTGCTGGTCTGGGATGCCGTCCCTGCTCAGCCCGCCGCCGGTCTGGGGTCCCGGCCCCTGGCCCCGCTCAGCCCGCTGCCAGTCTGGGGTTCTGGCTGCCGGCCCCTTGCCAGCTGGGGTCCCAGCCGCAGGCCCCGCTCAGCCCGCTGCCGGCCTAGGTGAACGGAACCCCAGGCTGGCAGTGGGCTGAGCAGGTCGGCGGCTTAAGATCAGCATTTTAATTTAATTTTAAATGAAACTTCTTAAACATTTTGAAAACCTTGTTTACTTTACAGACAACAGTAGTTTAGTTATATTATATATAGACTTATAGAGAGAAACCTTCTAAAAAACGTTAAAATGTATTACCGGCACGTGAAACCTTAAATTAAAATGAATGTATGAAGACTCTGCACACCACTTCTGAAAGGTTAGGACAGGGGTCGGCAGAGGATAGGTCCATCAATGACTATTAGCCAAGATGGGCAGGGATGCAACCCCATGCTCTGGGTGTCCCTAAATCTGACGGTTAGAAGCTGGGATTAGACACGAGAGTGTGGACCACTCGATAAAATGCCCTGTTCTGTTCACTCCCTCTGAAGCATCTAGCACCAGCCACAGTTGGAAGACAGGATAATGGGCTAAGTGGACCATTGGTCTGACCCAGTATGGCCATTCTTATGAGGCACAAAGAGCCCCGTGCATCTGGTTAGCAGTCAGCTGCTTCGGCCATCATTGTAACTGTCTATAATACAAAGAACCAGTTGAAAGCAGCCATTAACATCCTCCATCATAACAATACCCCCTTTCATATCAACTCTGCCAATCATCCCAATACAGTTTCAAAAGATAACACCCTGAGTGACTTACCTCCTAAACAGAAACAAAAATAAATAATGGCTGAGGGAAAGAGAAAATGGGAGGAAGAATTGGCAAACAGTGGCCCTGCCATGTGGGGAGAGAATGGGGGACCCTGGTGTGATGATTTGGAGGCTCTGTCTATGTACACCTCATCAAATCTGACTGATGTTATACAGAGTCTGAAGTCTCAGCCCCAGTGCACAGTAAATCAGCCATGGGCTGACAAGGACCCTGTCACATATCACACCCCATCTGGAAGAAGCTACAGAACAAAGTAATTCATTAACAATTTATTAACTATAGGGTTACCATATTTCAGCAAGCAAAAAAGAGGACGGGAGGAGCCCCGCCCCCATCCTGCCCTAGCCCCGCCCCTGCCCCTCCCACTTCCCGCCCCCCTCAGAACCCCCAACCCTCCCCCCCGCTCCTTGTCCCCTGACTGCCCCCTCCTGGGACCCCTGCCCCTAACTGCCCCCCAGGACTCCACCCCCTACCTAAGCCTCCCTGCCTCTTGTCCCCTGACTGCCCCCTCCTGAGACCCTCCCCCCATCCTAACTGGCCCCCTAGGACCCTACCCCCTACCTGTACCCTGACTGCTCCAACCCTTATCCACACCCCCACCCCCAGACAGACCCCTGGGACTCCCATGCCCCATCCAACCACTCCCCACCCGACAGCCCCCCCCAGAACTCCCGACCCATCTAAACCCCTCTGCTCCCTGTCCCATTGACTGCTCCGATCCCTCTCCCCACTCCTGCCCCCTGACAGCCCCCCCCCAGAACTCCCAACCCCCCCCCTCGCTCCTTGTCCCCTGACTGCCCCCTCCTGGGACCCCTGCTCCTAACTGCCCTCCAGAACCCCACCCCCTACCTAAGCCTCCCTGTTCCTTATCCCCAACTGCCCCCTCCTAAGACCCCCCCCAACTGCCCCCCAGGACCCTACCCCCTACCTGTAGCCTGACTGCCCAAAACCTTATCCACACCCTCCCCCAGAAAGCCCCCCCCGAACTCCCGACCCCCCCCCCATCTCTTGACTGCCCCCTCCAGAACCTCCCTGCCCCTTCTCCAACCCCCTGGCCCCCTTGTTGTTGGCCTTCGCCTAATGTCTCTGTGAACTTGCTCAGGAACGGCCTGAGCCGTTC
This sequence comes from Emys orbicularis, assembly GCF_028017835.1. Lineage (NCBI taxonomy): Eukaryota > Metazoa > Chordata > Testudines > Emydidae > Emys > Emys orbicularis. The sequence continues at coordinate 329,235,468 of NC_088683.1, read as the reverse complement.
GTCCCGGCACGCTCGTCCGGGCAGGCTGGCTGGCAGGGGAGGAGGAGCGGGGGAGGAGCTCCAGACTGCCGGAGGCGATCTGCAAATGCAGGGAGGGAGGGAGTGATCTCAGCTGCAGGGGGGAGGAGGGGCTCTCTCTGGCTGTCGGAGCCTCATGTAAGTGGCACCATCCGTCCGGCTGCCCTGTTAGCCGCGCGCGCTCTGCATGGGGGGGGGAGAAGTCCGGACATTTACAAATTCCCCCCGGACGCTATTTTTAGCTCAAAAATCTGGACATGTCCGGGGGAATCCGGACGAATGGTAACCCTAATTAACTATGCTCCAGCAGGACAATGGATATGCTAAGGTGAGAGCCTGAGCTGACAGAATCCAATTATTCCAGGTGGTTTGCAGGGAGAAAGTTTTGGAGCAGTGGAATTTCTCCAGAAGGGGAACAAAGAAACCAGGTGATAGTGTTAGCATTTAAAAGCTCAGAAGGCTAAGGGCTTGTCTACACTGGCACTTTACAGCGCTGTAACTTTCTTGCTCTGGGGAGTGAAAAAACACCCCCCCCGAACGCTGCAAGTTTCAGCGCTGTAAAGTGCCTGTGCTCCCAGCGCTGGCAGCTGTGCTCCCAGCGCTGGCAGCTGTGCTCCCAGCGCTGGCAGCTGTGCTCCCAGCGCTGGCAGCTGTGCTCCCAGCGCTGGCAGCTGTGCTCCCAGCGCTGGCAGCTGTGCTCCCAGCGCTGGCAGCTGTGCTCCCAGCGCTGGCAGCTGTGCTCCCAGCGCTGGCAGCTATTCCCCTCGTGGAGGTGGGTTTTTTACAGCACTGGGAGAGCTCTCTCCCAGCGCTGGTGCCATGACTAAACAGCCACGTTAAAGCGAAGACATGTCCTAAGAAGTCCCACCTCTCAGCAGGAGGCACTAGACACGTAATCTGTACTTCATTAGTGTGCCTAGAGATCCAAAGCCCAGAAGCAGTGATTGGACTATGCTCAGCCTCAGCAAGCCAAGAACACATGGGTCCAGGGTTGGGATCCAAGCTCAGTGACTGTCCAGCAGAGGGAGCTTGACCAGAGCTGTGACACAGGGGATGGGGGTACACAGAGCCTCTGGCATGAAGAAAGGGAGATACAGAGCTCCTGGAATGGGGGGAGGGAGGAATGAGGGTTCCAGGGACTCCCTGAAATACACAGTGATGCGAGGGTGGGACACAGGGGGTGATAGCGGAATGCAAGGAGCCACTAGTGTGTGCAGTGTGCTTGGCCTACAGAAGGTATGAAGCCCCCCCATTAATAAAGTTTAAAAGTTTATTTTCATGCACACTTTACAATGTGTTGATGGTGAGAGGCCACTACCTTTCTAAAATACAGACTCAGACTGAACAAAGTGCATACACTTCTGCAAGTAAACAGCAGAGTTTCTTGTACTGACAGACGAATATGAAAGCAAAACACAGAACTTTGAAGGATGGCAAGAGTATTCATTTAAGAAAATAACTTGAAGAGTAGTGGAGCAGTAAACCCTTTATAAACATTTTCTTTAAAAGATGTTTTCTTTTTTATATCACAAGACATACAAATGAAAGAATGCTCTGTTAGAAAATAGAATTTATTTTAATTTGATTTTTTTTAAAAGTGTCCTTTTAATTTCACCTTAAAGTTTTTTGCCTGGAAGTTTCTTTAGTTTTTTATATAATCCTAAAATGGTACTGGAGAAAGAAGTGGGAGAAGAGCAAGGGACATTTTCACCAGCATTCTGAGATATGCAGGACAGAAGCACCACTCTCTTAAGAACCCTAGGAGGTGCAGAGGAGGACAGGGGGATCCCTTCCTGGTGACCCACAGAGATCTGCAGCACTGAAGATGCAGCACATCAGTAGCCATTATTTCTCCCTTCTTAAGGACCTTGGAAGTCTATGGGTACGTCTACACTTACCTCCGGGTCCGACGGCAGGCAATCGATGTTCTGGGATCGATTTATCACGTCTTGTCTAGACGCGATAAATCGATCCCGGATCGATCCCGGAAGTGCTCACCGTCGATGCCGGTACTCCAGCTCGGCGAGAGGAGTACGCGGCATCGACGGGGGAGCCTGCCTGCCGCGTCTGGACCCGCGGTAAGTTCGGACTAAGGTACTTCGAATTCAGCTACGTTATTAACGTAGCTGAATTTGCGTACCTTAGTCCGAAGTGGGGGGGTAGTGTGGACCAGGCCTACATGTGAGTAGCCCCACTCTTGTGGGCCTAAAGACATGCAGCAATGCGTCTCTGCCTGGCCAAGTGCACCAGTCCCCTTCCCCGTGAACCTTAGGTGTTTGTAAGGGACTGAACAAGCCTAGACAGGCTTATCAGCACCCAAGAATCCTAAATATGTTGGCCGAGGACTCATGAGCATAAACTTTGTGGTGAAAGGGGTGGGTAAGTGTTCTTAAACAGCCTCCTTTGGCTTGGGAGGGATCCCTGACTCCTATACAACTGAAATTGGACAGAAGTAAGTGCCTGCAATCTCCACATCCCCAGACCTTCTACAGCAGGGATAGTCCATTATAATAATAATAATAATAATTAATGGAGATATCCCATCTCCTAGAACTGGAAGGGACCTTGAAAGGTCATCGAGTCCAGCCCCCTGCCTTCACTAGCAGGACCAAGTACTGATTTTGCCCCAGATCCCCAAGTGGCCCCCTCAAGGATTGAACTCACAACCCTGGGTTTAGCAGGCCAATGCTCAAACCACTGAGCTATCCCTCCCCCCATTATTTTTTGTCAAGGTCCAGATTTCTTGGTCAAAGTATAGTTAAGGTCCAGACTCCAGAGAAAATTTAAAAAATGATAGTAAGTAAATAAAAAGATCGCGGGATCCATTCAAAAGCATCTGGCGGTCTGGATTTGGCCCACAGTCCGCCTATTGACTACCCCTGTGCTAGGGAAACACATGGACCAAGCTTCTTTCAACTGCAAATGCTTGTGATTTCTTGGTCTTGTACGTTTGTGTAGAATACTTCTATTTTGCATGCCTCAAGGATTTCTCTCTGAGCTCTGAGCAGAACTAATTTTCTTTTTCTCCTGCAACTGTCTGCATAGCAGCAGATTTTCACATTGCTGCTTTTTTACATGTGTATATGTTTTAGTGTGTTATCTGTTCAGGGAGGTCAGGTATTTTTTTAAACATGCTGAGCAAGCTTTATGCTCTGATCTCTTGAAAAGTGTCCTAATACAACTGAAGGGGATTAATTTTTTTAGAGTACTTTGGAAAAAAAAGGTATTTATGTCCCATACAGTAGCCAGGGTACTTGTCTTTCTGGCAAGAAAGGTGAACTTTAGGCACCAATTCCAGGCAGGTTACCTGTCAGAGTCCACTGGAATGGGCAATTCCCTGCCATAGGGAATGTACTGCGCCTGCATTTCTGCCAGAATGTGGGAAAGAATTTTTAAAAGGTCCAAACTCCTGTAGGCTTGGTGTGAGACTGTAGATTTGTAGAAGTTATCTGATGTGGGGAAGAGGGGAAACTGTTGATGAGTAGGACTTCTGGTCATTCAACTTCCTCAAAATGAATCTGCCATTAATGATTGAATAGACCGGTCACTGGATTTGTGGTTCTTGACCCCCAAAAGATGCACTCCTGTTCTTTACAGGAGTTTAATCTCCTACATCCATTTACCTAGTGCTGTCTCCTGGAGCAGGGTGAGGAGATGGTCTCATTTGACTGGCACCCCCACCCTAGTAATAATTCTTTGTAAATGTTGGGGCATGGGGGTGTAATTGTAGGAGCTGGATTTTATAATGTACTATGAGAATTAATGTATGATTTGATTTCATCTGGTCAGCCACCCTTTTTGAATAGCAGAAAGGAATGACAGACCAGAACAATCCTTATGACTAATTATGGTCATCCTTTTGTTTTAGAATAAGTTATAAAGCTACTATGGTTTCCTATATGTATTACAAATTAGGAGGTAAGAGACAGGATTCTCTATTGGGTCTATGTTAAGTAAATTAGAGGAACATTGAAGGCCTGGGTCTCAATGTAAATTGTCTTAGTTATTGATTGTAAAACTTAGCAAGCTTTAATTTGCAATGCCCTTTTGCTCAATATAAAATACTACTGTTTGTATTCTCAATCTGTTTGTGTGAATGAGGAATGTATGCATTAGGAAAAGATAAGGTGTGAAGGCCATTGTTATATCCAGAATCAAGGAAGAAGGAGTGAAGAAACTTAAAGGACATCAAAGAATCATCAACACGCATCCATAATGAAGGGCAGATTGACGACCCTGAGGTAAAGGCTGGCACCCCTAAAGACAATTGATTAAATCGGAACAAAGGACAGGATGACCCTCTCGGAGGTGTATTGAAATGTTTACACCAATTAAGAAGTAACCGGTCACAAAGTGACACAGCAGAATCCGTAGGCTTCAACGGAGAAGAAAACCTATAAGAACAGGGTGCGTTGCCATAGGACTTTGGGTTCGTCTTGCCACACTCCAGGAGCATCGGATCGCGACCGATAGAACCCCGCTCCCCTCTGCGACCAATCTGGCTGGCCACTAGATTGATCCAGACTCTGGACTGGTAAATATAACCATCACTGCAGGGTGTGTGTGTGTGTGTGTGTGTGTGTGTGTGTGTGTGTGTGTGTGTGTGTGTGTGTGTGTGTGTGTGTGTGTGTGTGTGTGTGTGTGTGTAAAAAGCATATGCTAACTGTGGTATTCTCAATAAACGCTGTGTGTATTTACCTTCCTCTATAAAGATCCCGTGTGCTTTGTATGAGCATAACATACTGGGTCAAAGAACAGGCCAACATACTGTGACATTCTATACCTTAGGGGAGCATCCTCGAACCCCCATATTCCTCATTTTTATATAATCGTGATCTTACATCTAAAGCATGCCTTGTAAGGTATCTGGAAAGGTTATGATCTGCTGAAAGTCATTTCTCTATCCATTTATGTGTATCATTACTGCATATGAAGTTATGAGAATTGTGTTGTATGGTGGTCACTAAAACATGCTGTAAATTAGGGAATCAACGAGATATTAGCTCCCAAGAGACAACGGCAAGGAAAGTAGCCAACACCCGGGCGGGATGTCAATCGACCCATCAACAACCACTGTTGCACAAGGGAGCTACAATGCAATGACTCACCTACATGAAGCCAGACCAGGGGAATTGCTCAACCTTGCCTGGAGACTCAGCAATGCACCAGACATGTGTTTTCCAAGCACATGGACTGAGGGTATAAAACTAAACACAGGGGGCCCATGCTTGGCCTTTCTCCTACCCCCACCTATGCTGCAAGCAACCAGGACACTGAGAAGACTTCAACCGAGGGGACTGGCCGAGATTTCAAGGGTGAAATCTGTGTACTATGGACTGCAATATCCAGTGGGGTGAGAAAAAATGCTTTATCTAGATGTTGCCCAGTCTAATAGGGTTGAGAGTTTAGACTGTGTGGTTATATTTTCTTTTCTTTTGGTAACTAACTCTGACTTTCTGCCTATCAGTTAATATAACTTAAAATCTATCTTTTGTAGTCAATAAACTTCTTTTACTGTTTATCTTTACCAGAGAGTTTATGTGAAGCGTGTGGCAAATCTGCCCAGGTTTTGCAAAGGCTGGTGTATATCCAATTTCCATTGATGAAGTGGTGAACCAATCAATAAATCTGCATTGCTCATCTTGAGCTGTGCAAGATAGTATATTCCTGAGGTACAGTGCTGGAACTGGGGGGATTTGGCTTTGCCTTTCTCTGTGTGATTCATGAGTGGCTCTGGGAGCATACATGCAATCTAGCTGGGTGTAGGGTTCCACATGTGGTTGTGCTGAGTGATAACAGCACCTGGAGGGGTTTGCTGCTGGTCACTAGGAAGGTATTGTGAGAGACAGCCCAGAGAGGAGAGAGTTCAGGGGGCACAGCGGTCCCAGGCTGCACTCCAGGGATCCCGTCACACATACCTAAACTGAATTAATTCTAACCAATAAACGGTGACAAATTGTTTAAAAATGACACGATTAAACTATAGCAAAAACAAAAGATCAAATCCAGTTTACTAGATTCATATAGTACAGACTTAGTGGAGACCTAGTGCACAAGATCAAGTTCAGTTGATTAAAACCTAATTTTAGAAGTTTATTACATTTTAAATGGTAATACTGGAAGATGCTGAGCTAATTCTGCCTTGCTTGCAGCCCCAAAGATAGGGTTGGAAAGCAGGAGGAGACAGGCAGGATGAGAGGCTGTTCACTCTGTGGGTTTCTTGCACACATCATGGGGGGAATGCCCTCTTTTTGGCCCCTCCAAGCCCCTTGCTCTCCTCAATTCCCTTCCCTCTGGCAGCTGTTAAGGTGTGCAGAAGTGGAGCCCTGCTTTTGCAGACTGTAGGACGGGGTAGTCAATAGGCGGACTATGGGCCAAATCCGGACCACCAGATGCTTTTGAATGGACCCCAAAATCTTTTTATTTACTTATTATAATTTTTTAATTTTCTCTGGAGTCTGGACCTTGACCAAGAAATCTGGACCTGGACAAAAAATAATTGACTATCCCTGCCCTAACATCTAGAAATCAGTGGTGAAAGCATATATTACACATGCTAAAATTAGCCAAGTGCTCTGAGACTTCTACCAGAAACTCTATCCCTCAGAAATGCAGGCTACAGAGCAAGAAATGTTGAAGTTACTGGTAGGAGTGCTTTTTCTTGACTGCCAGAGAGAAGACCTGAAAGAAAAAAAAGCAGGCACACTAAGACCCCTTCTTGCCTCTCATTTGATTGCTACAAAGTTACTTTGGGAACAAATAGCCACCCTACTACCCACAAGGCTCTCCCTACCAAGCCCAGGGGGTCCTAAAAGGTCCAGATGTCACAGAAGCAACAGAAAGAGCCACAAGGAAGAACTCAGCATGCCAGGTCCTAATCTTGGCCCACACTATACCACCTTCCCTACCACCAACAGTTCATAACATCTAGTCCCATTGATGGAATTTCTAGAACGAGTGATAAAACTCTTCTCTAACATCTTACTGTTTCCCTAACTTGAATGCTCTTTTCCACTGCCCAGACTCACTCACACCTGCCCACAATTAATCTTACCAATCTCATATCCTTCTGTCCTTCATCCTCTTGTCCCTCTTTCCTATCCATACACTTGACATTCCCGTACGCTCCCATTAGGGTGTGACGAACTGGGACTGTTCTTACTGTGATCTTTGAATGCTGACAGGGGAGTGTGGCTAGGATAGTCTGCATTGGGGGATGGGAGACTGACCAACGGAGAATACCTGAGCATGTAACATGAGAACCCAGGAAGGAGTGAGAGGCCAGGTGACACCTTGGCCCGGGAAACTGAACAAAGGCTGTGGGAGGGGTCGCTGAAGGCAGAGTCTCAGAAGCTGGCTGGTGAGGTGGCTGGGAGGCAGAGAGGGCTCTGACCTCCCAAGGGGGGCTGGGGTGCCCGAGGACCCCAAGATGGACCTAACTGAGGGGTATCCTGTTATCTGTGCCTGCAAGACCTGTCTTGGACTGTATTCCTGTCGTCTAAATAAACCTTCTGCTTTACTGGCTGGCTGAGAGTCATGGTGAATCGCAGGAAGCCGGGGGTGCAGGGCCCTAAGTTCCCCAATACTCCGTGACATAGGGTGACCAGATGTCCAGATTTTATAGGGACAATCCCGATTTTTGGGTCTTTTTCTTATATAGGCTCCTATTACCCTCCACCCCCGTCCCAGTTTTTCACATTTGCTGTCTGGTCACCCTACCTCCCATCCAACCTCTCTCTATCCTCTTTCTCCGTTCCATCTCATCGCTGTCTCATTTCTCACGGTTTTGCACATGCCCCTCCCTGTCACAAACTTTACTTCAATGCTCCTCTTCAAGCTCCATCCTCAGAATAACCCAATTTCTATCAATAATTTTAATTAATATGTAAAAAAGTTAAATATATGGAACCTTTGAGAAGTGTGCAGACCTAATGTATTCTTCATGGTCAACCACATATTCTTAATGTTCAACTTTTGTCATCATCCTGGCTGCACACCGGATTCTGCAAGCAAGCTCAAGAACAACATTCACATAAGTAGTCCCACTGATTTTAAAGAGTGCTGATATAAAAAAAAAGTAGCCACGGAAGGCTGAGGAGGGGCCTGGTGGGAAAGATGAAGCACACTCACCGTCCTCTCAGCCCAAGGAGGGAAAAAAGGTCAGGTAGCTTTGAGTCCAGCTACAGGAAAGGAAGAAAGCAGGAACTGTGAAGATACCAGTTTGCTTCCACAGAAGGACCAGATTGCTTACAAGTGACTTTATAAGTAAAATACTGTTCCACTAGCTGGAGCAAGCTTCTTTTATTTATTTTCCATTATATTCCTTTTTCTGGGCCAGACTGAGGAATTATATGCACAGAGATGCCTTTACCTTATAGTGGCAATATTTGATTTCTTTTTCATCTTTATTTTTCCTATTCCATTCCTGTTACCCAAGAGATATGGCCCCAGCCTACACTTGTACAAAGCTGTTTTCAGATGTATATAGAGCAATGTTTAAACACTTATAAATATAAGCTGAGTTGTTGCTGACCCCTGAGCGTGCTGCTGCAGTTGCTGAGCTGAGCCAGAGATGGGAGGACACAGAAGGGTAGGTACTTGACCAGAGAGAAATGTTCTGGAGCAGGAGTCTGGGGGGGACGGGACACAAAGGTAGGGGAGAGGGAGGAGGACTAGATAGAGGAGAGAGCTAGGGGCCATCGAGGGATGATAGAACCATGCTCCCCAGTCTCAGAATGCGGGAGGCTTTGGATGAGAGTATGTAGAGGAGCCTGGGGAGACATGAAAGGTGTGAAATGAAGTGAAAGGGACCAGTGAAGCAGAGACCTTCTCTCCCCCATACCCCAGCCAAGTATATCTCCCTCCCCACCCAAAGGAAGCCCACTTTAATGGGTCTCATAAGTTCTGTTGGAGCATGGCTTCCCTTGAGTCTTTGTTAACTCGTTTTAAACGGAACAACAAAGATTCCATACTTTTAAAAAAGTTACAGTTAATGGTTCCAGCCAGTTCCTCACTGCCATACAATCCTTCAGTCTTATTAAATTTTATAATACAATAGCTCCTTGAGGGCCCAGTCAGGAACAGGCTCTGTTGTGCTGTACAACCACAAGCCAACATGATTCCTGGCCAACTCAATATCACACATCAAACATTAACTTAACCTTCCTGACTTGTTCTGTAATGGAAACACACTGTTGGGTGTATACTGTTGAATTTATGTATTGTTGATTAATGTGCAGTAAAGATTTCAAAAGGAATCAAGTTCCAGGGCTCATTAAACTATGTGGTTCTAGAAGTCCGCTCGGTGTAGTATGTTGGCAGAGTAGTAGATATTTTTATTACTAGAACTGGAATCAATGATCTATTTCATGTTATAAAGCATATTAATTGCATGGTGCAGTAGGTTTATACACATGTATTTAGGCCTTGCAAGTTTGTATCACACAATATAATAAAAATATTTAAGTACACCTCTACCCCGATATAACACGACTCGATATAACACGAATTCTGATATAACGCGGTAAAGCAGCGTTCCGGGGGAGGGGGGGGGAGGGGGGGAGGGCCTGCGCGCTCTGGCAGATCAAAGCAAGTTCGATATAACACGGTTTCACTTATAATGCAGTAAGATTTTTTGGCTCCCGAGGACAGCGTTATATCGGGGTAGAGGTGTACCAACAAATGTTAGTTTTTGGTAGCAAATAGTGTAGCATATGTTATAGTGGATTGGAAATGGAAATCCCTTGAGTAGAAAGTGACATTTTCTAATCAAGGAGGATTTTATAACCTAAGTTTGTAATCACCCCCTTCCTTAAGCCTGTGTGTGTGTGTAGCTCCAAAGAACTTGTGCAGAGGGGGTAATATGTTTGTGGGTAGTGGAGAGGAAGAAGAGGAACAGATGGTGAAGTCTGGTCTGTTTATAGTGGAAGTGGGTGGAAATTGAGCAAGGAGGTGCTGGAAAACCGGGGCATTACTACAAGGCAGAGATAAGGTTGTGATACATTATCAATAATGTATGGTGACTGTGTTGGTGGCAAGGTGAGCCTATGGACGGGGAAGCAGAGGTATTTACTGTTGGTAGACTTAACTTATTTCCTTACTTTTTAGGTTTTGTACTAGGTATATTATATAGAGAGCAAACTTAAATGACATATAATCTAGCGTCTGTGTATTGTATTTGAGTGCAAGAGCTGGTCCAGTGACTATTCCTCTGATATGCAGCTTTCTACTTGTCCCACTCCTGTATCATTAGTTAAAATCAAATAACTTCCTATACATATACACATGAGTGTATAGAAAACTTTTGGAAACCTCAAGTATATTTTTCAGGGGGGAAACTATATTTTGAATGATTAAAAGATTAATATGTATAGTTCTCCTTCCACACAATTATCAATCTCCACACAACTGCCTATTATAGGCTAATATGCATTTTAAGCAGCTAATTGGGTGAGGATGTTGTTCTTTGTACAGACATTAGAATACTGTGCTACCAAACAGGAAATCTGAGTTTAAAAACAATCTTAGAACTTCCATTTCTATGAGCTAGGGAAATCTGTTAGAAGTGCTACAAAGGTGGCACACTTTTTAGGATCATGACAGGAGCTACATTACTCTGACTGCACTTCTTTGATGTGATTTTCAGCGGTGCTGAGAATTTCCAGCTCCCATCTACCTCAAATGGAGTCCTAAGTGCTCAGCAATTCTAAAAGTCAAGCCCCTTTTTATGGGATGTGGGTAGTTTTAGTTGAATATATATATTATTATTTTTTGCATAATTGTACATCTACATTTGGGAGGCAAATAATCAAGTTTCTTTAATTTGTAGTTAAGTTAGTTTAGTTTTTAGATATATTTAGATATCAAGTTTATCACTAAAGCCTCCATTACGAACTACTCTAATCTTATCTCCTGGCATAGTAAATGGAATTTAACTAAATGCAAAGATAGACATTGACACCTTGTTTCCACTTTGAACACAATAAGGAAGGGAACACTTACCCCGGTCTGATTCTAAATCTAGAGTGAACAAGTTTTGTATTTCCATTCCAGTTTTTACTTCCTCGCAACCCTTTCTCCCCACCTGGCCCAACTCCCAGAGAATGAAAAAGGTCTATGTCTCTTGCTCAGTAGACAATTCCAACAGCTGAACCAAAACAGGGTGCAGCAATGGACAGATGTAAGCGGAACAGAGTCCTTACAGAACCACTGCCAGCTAATGGAAAATCCTTTTTTATATCAAGTGTCATGGCTCTTGAAGCAACTCAGAATGGAAACAAGTACACTGGTTTAATTCTACCTTTTAGTAAAGATTACCCCATACTATATGAGTGAGAGACTAATGGATCAAACACGCTAGTATTAAATACAAGTTCAAAATGCTCATTAACATTGGTCTCTAGAATGCCAAATGCAAATCTACACTTTTCCATAGGACACAGATATCTGTCATAGTGTAACAGGGTAAAGCACTGTAAATACAATATGCATTACAAACTGCCTCAAAACTCATTTCTCACAAAAAAAATCCCAGATTCAGATATTCAAGCAGCCATTTACTATTTTCTTTGATTATGCTTCCTAATTTCATATTCTGGATATGAAAATAATCCAGCAAACTAGTATACTTAATATACAATTTATAATGATTATATAATATTTTAAACAAGAACTTACCACAGTGGGGTTACCACTGCTTATCAACTGGCTGACTTCATGGAAAATGCTCTTGCAGTCAATCGATTTGTCTAATGATCCTCGTTTCACTATTACTGCTACTGCTAATAGAATCTGCTCCCGAACATACTTTTGAAGGCTGTAAACATAATACAAATATTAAGTTCTTGCCATTAAGCTGAACAGCAGAAGGCTTCTGTAAAACAGAATTTTAAATCTGGGTTATTTTTTCAAGAACACAATGAAAGCTTAAATGAAAACTGACAATTCTACAGATGTCAAGAGCCATCCATTCAGGAATTAGAAGTGTCACTACCATTAAATGTTTCTACCTGTTAGCCTAGGAAGATTAAACAAAGGTAAATCATGGTTTATGTAGGAATTTATGTAAATATTTTTGGAAGTACTTCCATCCATACTTACTTAGGCCTTTGTAAGACATAGGTTAAAAGGAATGTTCGCAGTGACTCGATGCTACTTTTTTCCAAGAGAATCCATTCTCGCACAACTGCTTCCATTATTGCTGTGGCAGCTTGAAAAAGGACATAGTCCACTTTACTAGTTTCTGTTAAGACCAAAGACATTATTCAATTATCACCTGCTGTTTTCACTGCCCATGTTGGTTAAAATGAAAAAATATTTTTCATTCAAAAAATATAGTCAGCTGCAGTTTTGTTAACTGGTTTTGCTATTTCAGGGGTTAGTTCCTCTCACATGTGACAAGGAGACAAAATGCCAGAATTATCACATTATCATATATTATTATGAATGGCATGAGGAGTTGGGAGGAGATGGAGACTGGGATGAGAAGCCTAAGGAGTGGAGACTGACTGGCTAGGCAAAGAAAATAGGATTGGGATGAGGAACCGGGGGGGGGGGGGGGAGGAGGGGGGAGGAGGAGAAGGGGGAGAGGAAAGGAAGACGATGACAAGACTGGTCACTGACTAACACATAGCATATGTCCATGTTATTAAAGATTGTATCATAATGCCTATGCACAAGGAACAGGAATTAATGTTACACAGTCAGCCTTAATTCTTTCATCTTCTAACTTCTAGATGCTTGATTTTGCAACCTTAATGTTATTTTAATGTAATTTGTGGGTGCATAATATATGTCATTGTTTTTTAGGATTTTATAAACTACGTTTATAAGCATCCCCTTCCTTAAACCTATTCAGGTGTTTGCAGATAACTTGAAAAAAAGATTTGAAAACATCAACTCCTGACTTCTGAATTTCTACTTTTTTTTTTTATTTGGGTGGCATTGTGAAAAAAGCATAGAAGGAGCAGTATGCAGGGGAGTGGCTACAGAGCAGAAAGGGCAGAAATGGGCAGGGTAAGATGATAAAGAGCTGTACCTGGCATTTGGCTGTGGTGGCAAATGCTAGCTGGCAGGGCAAGAAATGTTGGGAGACACTAAGCACCCCTGTACTCTTACACTACAAACTACTGTAATAATCTTTGTACAAAATATGCCTTGTGAGGTATCATTTGAAAACTAGTCACTCACTGACCATTAATATTCTTTGAGATGTATGTATGCATTCAGTGTGTATTAATAGTTATGAATTTATGCTGGAATTAGTGAGAGAGAGAGAGAGAGAAACCAGGTATGTTGGGGGACTTGAACAGGTTTATCTTAAACAAAGGAATGTGTGATTACTCAATTTACATATAAGCAGTAAACAGACCCATCAAGCTAACAAGGAGTGGAGGCAAACTTCATACTAACAAATGGGTGGAGAAGACAGGAGGTGTCTACACCCTGCAGCTTGGTCTGGGTTTCACTTTTCAGAAGAATCCATTTCAAAGGTTTACTTGTCTGTAAAAAACACGGGGGGGGGGGCACTGAACCTCAAGTGATAAGCAACTGAATCCACTGATTGCACACAATATTACTGTATTATAAAAGTGTAGAGAGTAAGGTCTCCTCTGAAAACAAATGACATGCTAGTGATCAATACATTTATTTCACAACGATATTAACACTATGTAAGGAATTATGGATACTCATTGATATTAGGCTGTACAGGGGAGCGGGGGGAGGCAAACTATGGCCCACGGGCCACATCTGGCCCGTCGGGCCTTTTAATTTGGCCCTCAAACTCCCGCCAGGGAGCGGGGTCAGGGGCTTGCCCCACTCCATGCTCCAGCCAGGGAGTGGGGTTGAGGGCTTTCCACGCAGCTCCCGGAAGTAGCAGCATGTCTCCCCTCTGGCTCCTATGCATAGGGGCAGCCAGGGCCGGGGACGCCACACACAGCCCCCACCCCAAGCGCTGTCCCCCACAGCTCCCATTGGTCGGGAACCTCCAACACCCTGAACTCCTCATTTCTGGCCCCACCCCAGAGCCCTCATCCCCTCCCACACCGCAATCCCCAATTTCGTGAGCATTCATGGCCTGCCATACAATTTCTATACCCAGATGTGGCCCTCGGGCGAAAAAGTTTGCCCGTCCCTACTGTACAGTCTGCCCAGACAGGAGGGAATGGCACAGCTATCTACCAGTCTGCTATGTAAATTAAGCATGGTGGAATCAAACAATGGAAGCCCCATCCGGGGGAGGGGAGCACACAGGAAGGGAAGAATAGCATGAAGTCATGAAGGCGAACGGCATTTTGGGCTGTATAAGTAGGGGCATTGCCAGCAGATTGAGGGACGTGATCATTCCCCTCTATTCAACATTGGTGAGGCCTCATCTGGAGTACTCTGCCAATTTTGGGCCCCACACTACAAGAAGGATGTGGAAAAATTGGAAAGAGTCCAGCGGAGGGCAACAAAAATGATTAGGGGGCTGGAGCACATGACTTATGAGGAGAGGCTGAGAGAACTGGGATTGTTTAGTCTGCAGAAGAGAAGAATGAGGGGGGATTTGATAGCTGCTTTCAACTACCTGAAAGGGGGTTCCAAAGAGGATGGATCTAGACTGTTCTCAGTGGTACCAGATGACAGAACAAGGAGTAACGGTCTCAAGTTGCAGTGGGGGAGGTTTAGGTTGGATATTAGGAAAAACTTTTTCACTAGGAGGATGGTGAAGCACTGGAATGGGTTATCTAGGGAGGTGGTGGAATCTCCTTCCTTAGAGGTTTTTAAGGTCAGGCTTGACAAAGCCCTGTCTGGGATGATTTAGTTGGGAATTGGTCCTGCTTTGAGCAGGGAGTAGGACTAGATGACCTCCTGAGGTCCCTTTCAACCCTGATATTCTATGATTCTATGATCCTGCCTCTTGAAACAAGGTCATTGAACTTTGGAAGATACAAGTAAAGACAGAAGCCAGCTTTGGCATCCATCACTAGACAGACACAAGAGGCCAGAGTTCCTGCAAGCTAAGAAAGATGAGTCCTTCCACCAAGGGGGAGCGCTGCTCAAGTCTCAAACTGAATATAGGCGAGAAACGTGCTTAGGCAAAGACGACAAGGGAAGCCAGCACCTTGTACTTTTGTGGAAGGTCCTGAATGAGAAGAAAGTCAGCCATGACTGGGAAGAAAAATGACTGGTGAGAGAAACCATCTCAAACAAAGTCTGTATCTTGCTAGATTTAAGTTTTAGACTGTTAGAAGCATGTTTTGTTTTACTTGTAACTTTGTATCTTCATTCCTTATACTTGAATTCATTTACCTCTATGTATAATTTGTCAATACATTTCTTTTTACCATAAACGAACTCAGTTCTGTATTTAAAAACGGAAGGGTTTATTACCCCCAGTTAAGTTAATAAGCTGTGATGTGTTCCTGAGTTTGTACAGGAACAAATGAACCATATTATTTCTCTGAACTGCCCAGGAGAGGGCTGGACATTGTAAAACACACAGTTTTGGGAAAATTCGGGACTGGAAGTGTATTGTGGTCACCCTGCAAGTAGTAACCAAGGCTGGTGGAAGCCAGAGTGGGACTGTAAACAGGCTGCTGGGGTAAGAGATGCTAAACTAGGGCTGTCTAGCACACAGACACTCCGGGTGTTACCTGCAGGCTGGCTGTGAGTGACCTAAGTTGGAAGCTACAACAGTAAAGCATACAGGACAGACAATGACACAACCCCTCACTTGTCCAGACTGCACCCCCACCAGAATGTGACATGCTGGCTTGTCTTAAGCATCACCACTTACTTGTTGAAAGGGAATGCAGGTGGCTATGAAAGGAGACTTACAAATATTTTTAAAAGAGCCCACAATATTCATGTTTCTTTTATATATGACAAAGGCCTTCTCTATATTCAAAGTTGCACCGATTTAGCTAGAATCTGTTATTAAATTGATTCAAAACTGGCAGAAAACCTTAAGTGGATACTTAAATAGATTTAAACCTGGCTTATATCAATGTAGCTTAGTTTGGAAAAATAGTATGTGATCATGTAATTAAAAACATCATAACGCATACATACTGGGAGGCTGAATTAAGGTGACATCAGCTACCTTAATACTGGTATTTCCTAATTTGAATGCTTGACTTTGCAACCTTGACATTTTTTAAATGTAATTTCCTAATTTAAAAAAAACCCTGAAAAATTAAATTTGATCATGTCAAATCATATTGAATCCTTACTTGAGCTAACTAAGCTAACCCTCGTCAGCAGGGTTGGGACCACTTGAGCTAACTGAATAACTAGTGGGAATAGTAGGTTGTTATTCTATATGTGGACCAGCCACTAGAGAGAGATAAGAAATGCACTTTGCCAGTGGGTTTCAGAGTTTTTTCCTGACATAAGAACGGCCATACTTGGTCAGACCAATGTACCATTTAGCCCAGTATCCTGTCTTCTGACAGTAACCAATGCCAGATACTTCAAAGGGAATTAACAGAACAGGGCAATCATCAAGTGATCCATCCCATCGTCCAGTAGCAGCATCTGGCAGTCAGAGGCCTAGGGTCACCCAGAGCATGGGGCTGCATCCCTGACCATCTTGTCTAATGGCCATTAATAGACCTGCCCTTCATGAACTTATCAGCAGTAGAATGGAAAGATTCAGGACACCTAGGTTTTATTCCAAGTTTTGGAAAGGAGTGCTCTCTAGTGGTTAAAGACTGTTCTTATCCTGTTGTCCCAACCTGTCCCCCTCTCCTCCTATTCATCACCATCCACCCTGTCTTCTACCCCCTTACCCTTCCGCTCCGACACAATCCTCCCCAACTCCATCTCCTGGTTGCTGCTTTCCTCCCCCTTTGAGCTTATCCTTCTACCCCCTTGTTCCTGTCTCCATCCCTCTGCATGCATGTCCCCCCCACCATGTCCTAAGTACTGCCCCCTCTCTGGCTCCTCCAACCCCATCTCGCTGTCCCTCATTTCTCACTCCTCTGCATTCAAATCAGCTGCTTTCTCCTTCCCTCCACACTGCCTGGGTGACAGAGGGATCACAGAGCACAGGAAAGAGTCTATCATCAGTTCCTGTACCCAACATCACAGCAGCCCCAGGGGAAGCAACTGCAAAGAATGTCCTGCTCAGCCCCTGCAATCCTGAGCTGGAGCGTGTCCACTCACTCTGTGATGACAGTACGTACGCATGCACACACATGCACACGCACACCCCCTCTGATCATCACATAGGAGCTGAGTGGGGATGTTTCGTGCTCAGTAGAGGTAATTTTGCTGCCAAGCTATCTAGTCTCTACTGCTTGAAATTTTTTCAGAGGCTTGTAATCTGCCCAAATGTGATCAGTTTTCCACAGGCATTTCAAAAGATACAGCCCTGACACCAGGGCAACATGAATCTTCCTGCCAAATTCCAAGGCCCTGCTCCAAAGCTTAGAGGCCCTAGAGTTTCTTAACAAAATGGATGGAAGTGGGAGGTTTTAATCACAGTTAAAACAGCATATTTCCCCATAATCTCATTCGCTGAAATGGCATGATCATTTTAGCCGAAACTTATTTAAAAAACTGGCATAGAAAATTTCCACCTGTATGGTTAAAGTCTGGCAAAATCATAAGCAATAGAAAACAGGGTCTTACAATGGAAAGTGACAAGCAACCTTAAGTACAGGTGGCATTACCAGCTCCACATACAAAGTATTCTCAAACTAAAATAAAAGAGTGTCCTGGCAAAGGAGTTGCACTTACGTTACTAAATCAGTTTCTAAATCAAATTTAGAAATTCTCCAACAGAAGAAAGTTGTACCAAGGCCTTCGCTAAAGCTGTGAAATTTTGAGGGGGCACTAAACTTTTTTTTTCCCCTTAGCAGACCATTTTAAAAAACACTAGTAGCTCTGCAAACACCACAAAAATTATAGCTAAAAATCAAGGATTTAAGATTACACATATTGTATTGCGTTACTAACTCAGGATCTTAAAGAGTTCAATTTAACTTACTTTTTAAATGCTTTGCAGTTCACTATAAATTTAATACTGTACAATAACAATGAAAGAATATCTAACCTAATGTTCACATTCCCAGATGCAAAAGACTAATATTTTCTATTAGTTGTGAATTTGATGACATGCTAAATCTCTCAAAAAATACACTGAAGACTTACCCAAAATATGCTTGCAAACAGCAAATGGTGATTTTGATTTTCTAAATGATAAGAATATGTGCTCGGCATGCTGGCGTTGTTCATTATTGACCATGGAAGGTGGTGCCTACAAGAAAATAAAGTTTACTTGCATTTAGGTAATCTGCAAAGTAGCGTTCCTACTGCATATGCATTTTATGAGAAATTTTATAAGCTGATAAATATTTGCCTTGGTGAATAATCCAAACAACAGGAATATAAGTCTGCTAAGGCAAGGTGCCTCTTATTTGTCTGACAAAGCCTTCCTTATACACAAATACACCTACAGCAGGGTATAAATATCTTTATGTGCATATTCTAACGGCATGCAGACAATAAATCATTCTAAATGCTTCTACATTGCTAATAATACTAATACCAAAACACATTTAAGGTAAGGTGAAAGGAAAGGAAGATTAAGGTTCTACTCAATCCTTTTTGCACTGGACTGACAAAGCCCAAACCAAATAATAGCACACACTCTAGTACAGATAAAACCCCACCAACATCACCTAAAACATAATGGACTACTGAAACGTAAACCAAGAGAAATGGGATAAATTACAACTAAATTCTCCAAAAAAAAGTTTTAATCGTGGTACTACATTTTTCTGAAGATTTAAATTTAGATTAGAGATGTTAAATGGTATAGTAATCCTGAAAGGTTGAAGAATGTGTAACCTGATTCTGTTAGGAAATGAAATCATTATTAGTGATATGCTGCCCTCTAGTGTTTAGAGTCAGCATATTACAAAGAGACTAAACTAAATTGGTGCTGAGCACTTATAATCATCCCATTCCGAGCTAAACAAAACAGCATGATCAAAATGCTTTGCTGTTTACATGTGATCACGTACGGAGATTTACTGGTACCAATAGCCTTACTTGGTTCTAACAAATATTAAAGCTATCCTAACCAATTAATCTAGCAAGAGGAATTTTCTATCAGATATTTCAATTCAAGGTTCTATTCCTTTAGGATGACATGCCATGGCATATTTTCATACCTACATTATAATATTTTCTTGTCATTTTATTACATCCATATTTGTAGAGATTACAGACTGCAGAAATTTCTAGGGTATTTTTTTCCCTTTTAAAATCTCAGTAGAAAAAATATTAGTACTTAAATATTTATTTTTTGTTACAAGCAGGAGTAGCACCTTAAAATTAAATCTGAATCAGTTTACTAAAATATCTATTGGAGTAGGTATCAGCTTTTCTAACTGAAAACTCAAACCCACCTCAATAACTATCCTCCCTCCAAAAAAATTAGATGTTTATAAATCATCAAAATTACTTCTCAAACTGATCTCAGCCACTTGGGATTTATCTCAGCTAGTGCATGGCACCCTTTTGGGGAAAACATTATTGAAAAAGTTAAGGGTAAAGTTCTTAACTCCAGGTTGGCATGAACTAAACCAGGGGTCTCAAACACGCGGCCCGGGGGCCGCATGCAGCCCGCAGGGTTGTTTTCTGCAGCCCGCGAGCTCCTCGCGGGCCCCCCCCCAGCATTTACCTAGAGCGGCTCCAGCCCGACTCCCTGCCTGCCCTGCCCCCTGCCACTCCGGGAAGCAGCTGGAATGTGGGGAAGGGGGGGGGGGCACACAGGGCTCTGTGTGTTGCTCTTGCTTCAGGCAGCACCCCCAGCAGCTCCCATTGGCCGCAGTTCCCCGTTCCCGGCCAATGGGAGCTCCTGGGGGCGCTGCCTGAAGCAAGAGCAACACACAGAGCCCTGTGTCCCCCCTTCCCCACGTTCCGGCCACTTCCCGGAGCGGGGACAGGCAGTCAGGCGGCCTGCCCTGCCCCCAGTGCATGTCGGGCCGGAGCCCGCCCCCCGAGCCCCTCCTGCAGCCCAACCCCCTGCTGTACCCCACACCCCTCCTGCACCCCACACCACAACTCCCTGCCCTGAGCCCCACACACCCCTCCTGCCCTCCCTGGGGGCAGGAAGGGGGCAGAGTTGGGGCGGGGATTTCAGGGAAGGGGTTGGAATGGGGGCAGGGCCTCATGGAAGGAGTGGAGTGGGAGCGGGGCCAAGGGTGGCAGGGGGAGGTGTCAGTAATGCGGCTCTCGGCCAATGTACTAGTCCTCATGTGGCCCTCGTGGTCATTTGAGTTTGAGACCCCTGAACTAAACTGATGCATCTAAAAATGAAGTGCACATATGCAGCAAGACTAGGGCTCTGTTAAAGGTAGAGGGTTTGCATGAAGCTGGGTGGCTTGAGGCACCATGCTGTGGTCACTGCAGGAGAGGTTATTCACCTTGTAGTAACTGGAGTTCTTCTAGATGCATTGTCCCTATGCACTAGTTCACTTCAAGTTGTGCATACACTTGAGATCGAAGAATTCTTCCTAGCAATGTCCACTTACTCTGTGCAAGTGTTCTTGCTCTCCTTGTGCTCCACACTGAGTGTACAGGGGGGCTGCACTGGACCATGCCATCTCAGCTCCTTCATCACCAAAAGTCCTGAGACTGGGATCTGAGGCAGGGGGAAAGAGGATAGTCAGCGCACTAAAAATAGTGACAACACACCTCGAAGAACTCCAGTTACTACAAGGTAACCTCTCCTTCTTCAAGTGGTTGTCCCTATTCATAGCACACTTCAGGTGATTCTCAGGCAGTGACCCCGCTTATGGAGGTGGGTGCCCAGAGCATTGCCCAACTGCTGATTGAAGGACTGCTCTCTGCCTAGGGAGGCATCTAAGGCAGCTGCCTGTACCAAAGCATAGTGGGCTTTGTGAAGACATGGACCGAGCCCAATGTCACCCCCTGCAGATGTCAATGATTGGAACATTCTTGCAAGATGCTATCAAGGTGGCCTGGGTTCTTGTTCTCGTTGAGCATGCTCTCATGCTGCCCTCGAGAGACCTTGTTCACCTCATGGCAGAGTATTATGCAGCCAGAGATCCATTTTGACCTTTGCAGAGCAGAAATTGCCTCCGCTATCTTTCCACAAATGAGACAGCTTTGATGACTTCCAAAGCAGCCTAGTCCTTTGAAGGTAAACGGCCAGGGTCCTACACACATTCAAGGTGCATAATCTCACCTCTTCCCTGTTGATACATGGCTTAGGCTAGGACATAGGTAAGTTAATGCTCTGAAAGTCCAATACCACCTTAGGGAGGAACTTTGAGTGCAACCTCAGACACCTTGTCCTTCTGGAAGATCGAGGCGAGGAGGGGTGTCCACCATAAGCGCCCCCTAACGAGATCATGATCAGAAACTCCACCTTCACGGAAAGGTGCAGAAGGGAGGATGATGACAATAGTTCGAATGGCGCCCCATAAGAGCCAGTAAGACAAGATGAAGTCCCAAGCCAGTGCAGGCGTCATCACTGGTGGAAAACCCTCACTATTCCCCCTCAGAAACCAGAACATAACCTAGTGCGAAAAGATAGTATGGCTGTCCACTAAGGAATGAAATGTGCTGACAACAGCTAAGAGCACCCTAAGAGAGTTAAGGGATAATCCTGTGGACTTCAGGGATTGCAGGAAATCCACCACATCAGTGGATCTCCATCAGCAACGGGGAAACTCCCCACTGGTCATGCCAGACTTTGAGATGTAGCACTTCCTGGTGGAGTTTTTCCTGCTACTACTCCATATGGCCTGCATGCTTGCCAAGTAACAGCTCTCTAGATCTAACACCCATCCAAATACCATGCTGTCATAAGGATGGGTCAAGATGGGTAGTCTTTCCTCTTGTCCTGGGTCAGGGGATCCCATACAAGGAGGCGGCTGACTGGAGGTCAGGCCAACAGCTGAAGCATCACGGAGTACCAAAAATGTCACAGCCATCATGGAGCTATGAGAATGATCTATACCTTGTCCTGCTTGATCTTCCACAGGACCCTCAGTAGCGGGAGACGGCAAAGGGGTGCTCTTACCATTCTCAGGTTGATGTACAGGGGGGTTCTTCCTATTCAGAAT
The DNA here is from genome assembly GCF_028017835.1 of Emys orbicularis. NCBI lineage: Eukaryota > Metazoa > Chordata > Testudines > Emydidae > Emys > Emys orbicularis. The sequence continues at coordinate 329,213,359 of NC_088683.1, read as the reverse complement.
CCAACTATGTTCTCAAAGACTTGTCCACGAGGAACATGTTAAGGCTGATCTCCGGCAATTTCTTTGTCCTTCAAGGAAATAAACTGCAAATACTGCATCTGGATGGAATATGGGTTTCTCCCAGGCAGTAAAACAGGAGTCATGGTCCTCATTTACCATGAAGCAGTGCAGACAGACTACACAGTTCTTAATACTGGGGCTCTTTGTCACGCTGTCCCTTCCCCACTGGACGAAACAAATGGGGTGGGTAGATGAAGAAATGCACCACCAAAAGTGGGGGGTGGCGGGGGCTCAGTGGAGGAAGCACCCTTAAGAGCAACGAAAAGCAAGCCTAACTGAACTGAACAGAAATAGCTCTAACTATCTACAGGTAAACTTCAGGAGAGCACAGCAAATACTGGGGCTCCATCTCAGACCACAAGCAGTGAGAAAGAACTTAGATGGTGGCAGTCCGGCACAATCCCTTGTATCCTCCGTATGGTGCACAAGAAGAGCAAGGGCACATGCGCAGACCAAGTGGATGCTGCTAGTAAGAAGTCTTCGGTCTCAGGTGCAAGCACACCTGAAGTGCACTACACATAGGGACAAGCTCTCGAAAAACCTGAGCTACACCCATGCACTGTGAGTTTGAGCCCTACCCTTGGCAGCTTTCAAATAACGAGCTAGACATGTTCTTCCCTCTCTGCCTGCATTCTACAGGGAATTTTTTGGGAAGTCTTGCTCTGAGACCAGGGATTTGGGAGGGTACAGCATGATGGCTCTGCCCCTTTGCCAACCTTTTCCCCTTAGGGCTGCTCTGGCACAGTTATTGAGGGGTCAGCACATCCTTAGATATTGACCCTTATTAGTACCAGGGATCACTCAAAATGTTACGTTTTTAAAAACCCAATGGGATGGCTAGAGCTTTGATGAAGACCTTGGTTTCCAGAAAAGTAGTTTTTCTTCTATGACACCTCGACAAATAAGGGATCGCCCTAAAAAATGGACCTTTGTGCTCTGGGAATTCAGAAGGGCTGACAAGACAGAACTATAAGCAGGGAGAAGGGGAAGTGGAGCAATCTATGCCTTCCCCCTCTTCTACAAATATTGAGAGCTTGTCCCTATGCATACTGCACATCACCCAACAATTCCTCCATGGCTATTTCACTAGGCTGAGGGAGTGACTCCAGAGTTCTTCTTTCTGCCACTGATCTCCAGTCAGAGGAGGAAAAACAGAATTCCCCTCCTGCCTCCATCAGTGAGGAAGGGACTTCCCTTCAGATGCTATGGCTTCTAGAGAAAAAGGGGAGGTCAGAGCAGTGCAAGGGATCATGGGGAGGAAAAAATGAGGTGATCACAGCTGTGCAGTGGAGGAATCTAGAAAATTTCAGCTATACCCTCAAACCAACCTCCCCATAGCCACACATACCCAGTTTCTGTCTCCCCTTCAAAACATGCCAAAAAGTGCTAAAACCAGGATGGGGGGCTGGGAATGAGCTCATGAAATAGGTGCATGAAATAGGTACCCAGTGCTGAGAGGGGGTGGAGAGTTAAGGACAGACATGCTCGGAGAATGGCACAGGTGCTGAAACCTTTTTTTGGGGGGGGGAGGGGGGGAGGGGGAGATGAGAACACCGCATTGAGATTAATGGAGCAGTTCACATTTCTCAGAGCTATTGTTTCAGGCTGTATTCCTCTTCATAGGGTGTTCTCATTCAGCTAAGCACATCTCACGGAGATCACCTCTCTGAACTGTTTATGCTGCACATGGATATGTATAACCCTTTCCCCACCTCCCCATGGCCTCTCCAAGCTTATGAGGGCAAGGAGGAGGGTGGAGCTGGTGTGTGTGTGTGTGAGGGGTGGTCTCAGAGGAGCAGGGAGGGATGTGGGGGAGTGGTCAAAGGAATGGGCATGGATGGAGGGAATGTTGGAGGAGTTACACAAGTGGTGGGAAATCTGCAAAGTTGGGAGGGGAACCTCAAACCAGTAAGAGAGAAAAGGTGGGGGTGCTGGAACAGTGCAGGGGACAGATGTGTAGTGTGAGGTGTGGGGGCTTCAGCTCTGTCCCACAAAACCACCCCAGACTCCCCCATTTCTGTCCCCCCTTCAAAACATGTGCCCACTGACTATATCAATCACTGTACTGTAACTGCTTTCTAGTCCCATATCCTCAATCTGTGGGGTCCTCATCAATGTCCGTTTCTCTGTGGGAGGAGGATCAGTCTGTGCTGGACAGGCAATGAAGGGACAAACATGGACCCAGGGTCTTCTCTGGCCACCTTAATCAGGCCAAGAACCCAGAGGTAGCACAGGGGGAACATGGAGGTACTGAGAGAAGTTTAAAAAGAACCAAAGAACAAAACCAAAAACAACCAAGAAAATTAACTGCCCAAAAACTTTGTTAATGCAGAGGTAAGGTTGTGTCCAGTAATGTCTTGTGCCCTTCCAGAACGTTGAGTTCATTTATACTCAAACCTCTGAAAAACAGGAAATGAAAAATTACAGTAAGGCAAACTTCTGAAAACCAGAAATACAGAATTAAGGTACACACCATCCTTGCAATGCAACCTTAACTCTTCCCTCTGAGAGATGGCCCAATATGCCTATAACTAAAGCTAAGATTTTGTCACAAGTATTTTTAGTAAAAATCATGGACAGATTCATGACTTACTAAAAATATGCATGACAAAATGGGGAGCTGTGGGGTTCCCACTCCGCCCCAGGGTGCTCCCAGGGCACCCCGGCTGCCCGTGGTGGCTCCGCGCTCTTGGAGCACCCCACCCACCCGCAAGTACAGGGCCCCGCAGTTCCCAGCCACCCCGGGCGATGGGGGGACCCTGCAGCTCCCAGGCGCTGAGGGCTCAAGTCATGGAGGTCTCTGGAAAGTCACTTCCGTGACAAAATTTTAGTCCTACCTATAACACAAATACTAGCATTCTACCCTTACAGATGCTACAGAACACTCTGAGAACTGAGCACATGAGCACCTTCTCTATGCCAAGGCAAAACTCTGGTTTAGGTCAGGCATAGCAAACAGGAGCTACCTGCACCCAACCTACACTCTAACACTAAGCCTCCTCCACACTCACCGTCCCAGATCTGCAAAATGTTACCACCCCTTCACCCTTTCCTTGCGGACTTCTTCTAACACAGTGCCTTCACTAGCCCCTCACTAAGCCCTAGAGACCAGTCATGTATTCCACTACACTGCTGACAATCACCATGACAAGACTTGCCTGTCTGCTAATACTGATGCAACCTATAGACCTCAGTGCTGAAATGAGGCATGCTTAGTCCCTCAAGGCAGATATGGACCTCTTCTGATAGCACAATGACAACTCTACCAATCTACTCCAAATAATCCCTCCACCCTTCAATACAGCACCACTGGGCAACCTTATCTCTGCATTAACAAAGTTTTTACTCAGTTAATTATAATGCACAGTGTAATTACATGCATTAACCTCATTAGGCTCTCAAATCTGGCCTACTTTAAAGGTGCTGCTTTTATTTTTTATTTATTTTAAATCCTCACTGTATGGCTGAGAAATTTTAGATCACTCATAACATTATTTTTGTATGCTCTGCACCACATCACCACGAGAGGGAGCTTAAAGATAAGTAACTCTAGACTGAAAGCTACTATATGAAAATAACAGGGTTTCTGGTACACAAATAAAAAAATATTAAGTTTCAGTTATATGTCAAGTCTAAGAAGAAAATCAGTGTATGCAAATTCCATTGGTATTAAAAAGAATATAGACTGTCTTATGTCTGAGATTTTGCCACTTTATTTGACTGCTGTTAACTTTTTTTGGACAGAGAAACTGGAACTGCTTAAGACATCAACAGCAGCACAGGAATCACAATCTGACTGATGACATAGGACTACACCCGTGAATAAAGATTATTCACATGAGGATTGCAGGACAGTGACCATTAATTTTCTTTACAATTTGTTCAACTTTTCAAAAGTTTTACAGCAACAAACAATGAATAAATCAATGAGGTGACATGTGAAAGCTGCCACTTTGGCAGATTAGTAACTAACAGACTAACTTTTTAAACTATGAGCCTGGACATGTAATCAGAAAGAAAACACTTTCATCCCACCTTTATATCCCAGAGTTTCTAGAAAAACTAAAAAGAACAGGAGTACTTGTGGCACCTTAGAGACTAACAAATTTATTAGAGCATAAGCTTTCGTGGGCTACAGCCCACTTCTTCGGATGCATATAGAGTGAAACATATATTGAGGAGATATATATATACACACATACAGAGAGCATGAACAGGTGGGAGTTATCTTACCAACTCTGAGGGGCCAATTAAGTAAGAGAAAAAAACTTTTGAAGTGATAATCAAGATAGCTCAGTACAGACAGTTTGATAAGAAGTGTGAGAATACTTACAAGGGGAGATATATTCAATGTTTGTAATGGCTCAGCCATTCCCAGTCCTTATTCAATCCTGAGTTGATTGTATCTAGTTTGCATATCAATTCCAGCTCAGCAGTCTCTCATTGGAGTCTGTTTTTGAAGTTTTTCTGTTGTAAGATAGCCACCCGCAGGTCTGTCATTGAATGGCCAGACAGGTTAAAGTGTTCTCCCACTAGTTTTTGAGTATTATGATTCCTGATGTCAGATTTGTGTCCATTAATTCTTTTGCGTAGAGACTGTCCGGTTTGGCCAATGTACATGGCAGAGGGGCATTGCTGGCACATGATGGCATATATCACATTGGTAGATGTGCAGGTGAACGAGCCCCTGATGGTATGGCTGATGTGATTAGGCCCTATGATGATGTCACTTGAATAGATATGTGGACAGAGTTGGCATCGGGCTTTGTTACAAGGATAGGTTCCTGGGTCAGTGTTTTTGTTCAGTGATGTGTGGTTGTTGGTGAGTATTTGCTTTAGGTTGGGGGGTTGTCTGTAAGCGAGGACAGGTCTGTCTCCCAAGATCTGTGAGAGTAAAGGATCATCTTTCAGGATAGGTTGTAGATCTCTGATGATGCGCTGGAGAGGTACATTGTACATTGGCCAAACCGGACAGTCTCTACGCAACTAAAAAAATCTGACATCAGGAATCATAATACTCAAAAACCAGTGGGAGAACACTTTAACCTGTCTGGCCATTCAATGACAGCCAGTCAACTTGTGGAACTCCTTACCTGAGGAGGTTGTGAAGGCTAGGACTATAACAGAGTTTAAAAGAGAACTGGATAAATTCATGGTGGTTAAGTCCATTAATGGCTATTAGCCAGGACGGGTAAGGAATGGTGTCCCTAGCCTCTGTCTGTCAGAGGGTGGAGATGGATGGCAGGAGAGAGATCACTTGATCATTACCTGTTAGGTTCACTCCCTCTGGGGCACCTGGCATTGGCCACTGTTGGTAGACAGGATACTGGGCTAGATGGACCTTTGGTCTGACCCGGTACGGCCTTTCTTATGTTCTTATGACAGACCTGCGGGCGGCTATCTTACAACAGAAAAACTTCAAAAACAGACTCCAACGAGAGACTGCTGAGCTGGAATTGATATGCAAACTAGATACAATCAACTCAGGATTGAATAAGGACTGGGAATGGCTGAGCCATTACAAACATTGAATCTATCTCCCCTTGTAAGTATTCTCACACTTCTTATCAAACTGTCTGTACTGAGCTATCTTGATTATCACTTCAAAAGTTTTTTTCTCTTACTTAATTGGCCTCTCAGAGTTGGTAAGACAACTCCCACCTGTTCATGCTCTCTGTATGTGTGTATATATATCTCCTCAATATATGTTTCACTCTATATGCATCCGAAGAAGTGGGCTGTAGCCCACAAAAGCTTATGCTCTAATAAATTTGTTAGTCTCTAAGGTGCCACAAGTACTCCTGTTCTTTTTGCGGATACAGACTAACACGGCTGCTACTCTGAAACTAGGAAAACTAATTCTTCCTTCTCAGTCATATCCAACTACCACTGGTGGGGAAAATCTGAATGGAGGGCAGGAACAGATGGGGTACAAACTTTTGAGGGAAAACAGCAGCAGAGCAGAGTAGCATGTGTTGGAGGATTTAAATTCTACACAGGCTTGTAGAAATGCAATGTCTTCACACTTCTTCTGGGACAATGCTTGGCGGTGGCTGCTGGGACTGTTCAGGGATTTGAATGGGTGAGACAAGAAAGAAAAGGGAAGAAACTGTCTTTTCTTTCCTCTCCAATTTGCCAACTTCCATTAACAGATCACAAGTACTTCTGCTGGAGATGTCCTATGGATGAGCATAACTGGCAGCATAATGAAAAATGCTGATTATGAAGAGCAACAAAAACACCGTAAGAATCTTGTGACAAGACACAGAATATGTGCAGACAGAAACTCCTGTGTCCCCCTACTCCATCAAAAAAACAAAAACTTCAAAACAAGAAAACTTCTTCACATTAGGACAGGGACAGTACTGGAGTTTTTTAGCAGTTGATCAGCCTGGTAAAGCCAGAGGAAATTCTGATAATCACAGAGTCATAGGACTGGAAGGACCTCGAGTGGTCCAGTCCCCTGCCCTCATGGCATCTCAAGGTATAGCACATATATATTTTTAGGCAGTACAAATTGGCTTAGATTTTCATAGGAAACCTGAATATGTATGGAAAATTACTACAGGTGCTAACCAATAGAGTACTGTGGCTACTCTACATGACTTCATTTGACACAAAGTCAATTTTTATATTCAAGCTAATAACCTGCACACGTCCCTCATGCTCATCTACACCACCACCAAAGACATTTCAAAAGAAGGACCATGAGGTTACTGAAAGTAGACCAGGTGAGAAGAAAAAGCGAGGGGCCTATTCAGATGGAAGATCTGCTTGATTAGCCTACCACTAGATCCATTTAACAGAGTTTCATGTTATCCTACATTTGACATTTAGCTTCCGTACAAAACCAAAATCAAATCAATAATATAAAGCATCTCCTCAAAAAGTAGGCTATGTAAGACTATAACAATGTTACAACAATGAGCTCAAGTTTAAAAATTACATTATGGAGTCACTGGTTGTAGCTCCATAGAAAGTCTACGTTTTATCACATCTGCACTTAAATGTGATTAAAAAACCCACCACACAAAAGGCACAGAGATAGTAACTTTTATATTGAAATAGATTTGGTATGGATTCCAAATTGCTGATAGCACTACAGCTAAAGTTAATGACTCAATCATAATTAGTACATGGCCTAACACCAGAAATAACTCCTACTAACCAAAAAGCTATTTTAAAGGCAATGCTAAGTTCCATATTTTTAACAAAAGTATTATGATTTAAGATTACTATTGTGCTTCATCACATCCAGGTTGTGTGTATGCTCATTAACACACCCTGCCATGTTGCTGCTTCTTTACAAATATATTGTCAGACTTATCTATAGTATATATGAATAGATAGGAAATGTGTCACCTCAGACTGCTATTGTGTATTCCCCTCAAACTGAACAAGGTCAGTTCTTGTATAAAAGATCAAACACAAAACAGTTCTGCAGGAAGCTATGTTAGCAGTTCAACAAATAGCACTTTCCCCTAGTCTGTGCCCCAACATGGAACTGAGGGCACTCTGCTGTTTGAAGTGTTTCCAGTCAGGAAATTTATTTATTTATTTGCAGAAATAATGCTGCTAGCTTGGGTGTCATATGCAAACTTCAATTTGAATAACTGCATTGTGCCTATCTACATTTCTCCTAAAGTTTTAATCAGAGAGAATATTCTTCAGTTCAGTTCCTGTCCTAAACTTGAGAGGACTTGTTTTGTATTGGCCAACAGCTGCTGTGTTCCATTAGTTAGAGAAATGATTTGTGAATATAGAAAATAAATCTGCACAGCACTTTGGAAACTTTGAAATGAAAGTTACATCAAACATATTGCTTCACAATTATTAACTGATGAGTCTTATTCTGCAGTTACCACACAAATCGCATAGATGACACATGCCTCAGCTCATACCTATTTTACTGTAGTAGTAGGTCGCTAGTTTCTCTTGGCTAGCAAAGTCTCTCTTTTTAGTAGTTTACCTGTACAATGATTAATAGATTTTTAAGGTCAGACGGGACCATCAGATCATATAAGCTGAACAATATTTCACTCTGACTAAGGCACATCTACCAGAAAGACATCTAGTTTTTATTTGTAGACTTAAAGAGATAGAGAATCCACTTCATTTGGTATTTGTTCCAATGGTTAGTCACCCTCACTATTAAAAAAACTGTACCTTATTTCTCACTTGAATTTGTCTGACTTTAACTTCCAGCCATTCTGATTTTCATTGGTTGGTAACCATTAACACATGTTGAGCTGCAACTAAATATAGCATTTACAATAAATGTGGTGCTTCTTTTTGCTAACCCAGAAGACAGACTATTTCTAGAGGGAAGAGCATCTTTGCAGGCAGGCTGGCTAACCTAGTGAGGAGGGCTTTAAACTAGGTTCACCGCGGGAAGGAGACCAAAGCCCTGGGGGAAGTGGGATGCCGGGAGGAAGCATGAGCAGGAGAGCACAAGAGGGGAGGACTCCTGCCTCATACTGAGAAAGCAGGACGATCAGCGAGTTATTTTAAGTGCCTATACACAAGCAGGGAGAACTGGAAGTCCTGGCACAGTCAAGGAATTATGATGTGATTGGAATAACAGAGACCTGGTGGGATAAATCACATGACTGGAGTACTGTCATGGATGGATATAAACTGTTCAGGAAGGACAGGCAGGGCAGAAAAAGTGGAGGAGTTGCATTGTATGTAAAAGAGCAGTATGACTGCTCAGAGCTCCAGTATGAAACCACAGAAAAACCTGAGAGTCTATGGATTAAGTTTAGAAGTGTGAGCAACAAGGGTGATGTCATAGTGGGAGTCTGCTATAGACCACCAGACCAGGGGGATGAGGAAGACGAGGCTTTCTTCCGGCAACTAACAGAAGTTACTACATCACAGGCCCTGGTTCTCATGGGGGACTTCAATCACCCCGATATCTGCTGGGACAGCAGTGCACAGACAATCCAGAAAGTGTTTGGAAAGTGTAGGGGACAATTTCCTGGTGCAAGTGCTGGAGGAACCAACTAGGGGCAGAGCTCTTCTTAACCTGCTGCTCACAAACCGGGAAGAATTAGTAGGGGAAGCAAAAGTGGATGGGAACCTGGGAGGCAGTGACCATGAGATGGTCGAGTTCAGGATCCTGACACAAGGAAGAAAGGAGAGCAGCATAATACGGACCCTGGACTTCAGAAAAGCAGACTTTGACACCCTCGGGGAACTGATGGGCAGGATCCTCTGGGAGAATAACATGAGGGGTAAAGGAGTCCAGGAGAGCTGGCTGTATTTTAAAGAATCCTTGTTGAGGTTGCAGGAACAAACCATCCCGATGTGTAGAAAGAATAGTAAATATGGCAGGCGACCAGCTTGACTTAACAGTGAAATCCTTGCTGATCTTAAAACACAAAGAAGAAGCTTACAAGAAGTGGAAGATTTGACAAATGACCAGGGAGGAGTATAAAAGTATTGCTCAGGCATGCAGGAGTGAAATCAGGAAGGCCAAATCACATTTGGAGTTGCAGCTAGCAAGAGATGTTAAGAGTAACAAGAAGGGTTTCTTCAGGTATGTTAGCAACAAAAAGGTGGTCAAGGAAAGTGTGAGCCCCTTACTGAATGAGGGAGGCAGCCTAGTGACAGAGGATGTGGAAAAAGCTCACGTACTCAATGCTTTTTTTGCCTCTGTCTTCACGAACAAAGTCAGCTCCCAGACTACTGCACTGGGCAGCACAGCATGGGGAGGAGGTGACCAGCCCTCTTTGGAGAAAGAAGTGGTTCAGGACTATTTAGAAAAGCTGGACGAGCACAAGTCTATGGGGCCATATTCTCTGCATCGGAGGGTGCTAAAGGAGTTAGCGGATGTGATTGCAGAGCCATTGGCCATTATCTTTGAAAACTCATGGCGATTGGGGGAGGTCCCGGATGACTGGAAAAAGGCTAATGTAGTGCCCATCTTTAAAAAAGGGAAGGAGGAGGATCCGGGGAACTACAGGCCAGTCAGCCTCACCTCAGTCCCTAGAAAAATCATGGAGCAGGTCCTCAAGGAATCAATTTTGATGCACTTAGATGAGAGGAAAGTGATCAGGAACAGTCAGAATGGATTCACCAAGGGCAAGTCATGCCTGACTAACCTAATTGCCTTCTATGAGGAGATAACTGGCTCTGTGGATGAGGGGAAAGCAGTGGACGTGTTATTCCTTGACTTTAGCAAAGCTTTTGATACGGTCTCCCACAGTATTCTTGTCAGCAAGTTAAAGAAGTATGGGCTGGATGAACGGACTACAAGGTGGATAGAAAGCTGGCTAGCTCGTCGGGCTCAGTGGGTAGTGCTCAATGGCTCCATGTCTAGTAGGCAGCCAGTATCAAGCGGAGTGCCCCAAGGGTCGGTCCTGGGGCCAGTTTTGTTCAATATCTTCATTAATGATCTGGAGGATGGCGTGGTCTGCACCCTCAGCAAGTTTGCAGATGATACTAAACTGGGAGGAGTGGTAGATATGCTGGAGGGTAGGGATAGGATACAGAGGGACCTAGACAAATTAGAGGATTGGGCCAAAAGAAAGCTGGTGAGGTTCAACAAGGACAAGTGCAGAGTCCTGCACTTAGGACGGAAGAATCCCATGCACTGCTACATACTAGCGACCGAGTGGATAGGCAGCAGTTCTGCAGAAAAGGACCAAGGGGTTGCAGTGAATGAGAAGCTGGATATGAGTCAACAGTGTGCCCTTGTTGCCACAAAAGCTAACAGCATTATGGGCTGTATAAGCAGGGGCATTGCCAGCAGATCGAGGGACGTGATCATTCCCCTCTATTCGGCATTGGTGAGGCCTCATCTGGAGTACTGTGTCCAGTTTTGGGCCTCACACTACAAGAAGGATGTGGAAAAATTGGAAAGAGTCCAGCGGAGGGCAACAAAAATGATTAGGGGGCTGGAGCACATGACTTATGAGGAGAGGCTGAGAGAACTAGGATTGTTTAGTCTGCAGAAGAGAAGAATATGAGGGGATTTGATAGCTGCTTTCAACTACCTGAAAGGGGGTTCCAAAGAGGATGGATCTAGACTGTTCTCAGTGGTACCAGATGACAGAACAAGGAGTAATGATCTCAAGTTGTAGTGGGGGAGGTTTAGGTTGGATATTAGGGGGAAAAATTTCACTAGGAGGGTGGTGAAGCACTGGAATGGGTTACCTAGGGAGGTGGTGGAATCTCCTTCCTTAGAGGTTTTTAAGGTCAGGCTTGACAAAGCCCTGGCTGGGATGATTTAGTTGAGGATTGGTCCTGCTTTGAGCAGGGGGTAGGACTAGATGACCTCGTAACGTCCCTTCCAACCCTGATATTCTATGATTCTATATATATTTATTTAAGCAATTATATAGTTTAATTTACATTTATTCAGATTCTTAATTTTTACATTTTTATGATGTTAGAAAATGGTGGATGGTGCATTTCTTATTTACTAGATGATTAATTTGTTTCTTGTGATTTGTGTCAAGTTCTATTTGGATGAAAATTCAGAATTACAAATGCACAAACAGCATTTTAATTATTGTAATTAAATAAAATAACCTTAGATATGTTAGGTACATAAAAAAGTTAAAACATATTTTGCTTTTACATTTTATTTATTAAACAAAGGAAATATATGTAATTAGTAAATTTAACTAGTTTTTTCTGGTCACCATGTCCTTCAAGATTTTAAACCTAGTAGATCTCAGCCTCTCACACCTGGTTTTTATTCATAGATTGGAAGAGCAAAACAAGCTTCCCTGCTTTTTCAAACTCCCAACTGGTTTCTTAACTTTGAATGAAGTAGTAATTGAACTGAACTAAGTAGCTGAATTGAAATGAAGGAAATATATTTTCTCTGCCCCCACAGAAGAGGCTTCTCCTGTCAAAAGCTGGTTCAGCTCTTCATCAAACACTAGTTCCAGATGCATAGCCATTGACTTCATTTTCTTTAAAACTTGGCAGCAAACATTAATCTTACTCTTACTCTTCCCCTTAGCCCATCAAATGGGGTCGAGCCATCGTGCAAGCATCCACCATCTTCATCTGTCTGAGGTGGCACTAAGGTCCACCTGCTTACCAGCTTCTTTGATGCAATCCATTCATTGCTTTCTTGGCTTTCCTTGGGGTCACTTTTCTACCACCCTCTCCTGACATGTCATCTTCACCAGGTCCCCTTCATCCATCCTCTGCACGTGTCCAAACCAGCAAAGTCGCACTTCATAGATTTTTGTCAGCAACATCAGACACTGACTTCCATCCTAATAGATTCTGAAATGAAAGTGCCTCTTTGTGTAACTCCTCTTGTAGCGTGAAGATATCTCATCTCAAATATCTGTAGGTACTGAACCTGCCATTTCTTTATCATCCATGTTTCTGCACCGTACAGCATTGCAGGGTTCCCCACTGGTCTATACAGTTGGGCTTTAAGTCTCAGTGGCTTACACTGGTCATACACAACCCTGAAATATTATTCTACACTCTTGCAGCACTCCCCTATCTATACTGTATCATGTTCCACCTCACCGTCTTCCATGACCCAGGCGTCAAGGTACTTGAACTGGTCAGACTGGTTTAGTCTCACTCCATTAATCTCTACATCCAATTTCCCTGTGGCACCTCTACTGACCCAGAGGACCTCGGTCTTAGTCATGCACATTTTCATCCCATAGCAGCTTAGCTGGTCATACCACTGGTTTACAATTTCCTCTTAGTCTTCTTTTGAGGATATTCTTATTGCTATGTCATCTGCATACAGCAGCTTCTCATCTTTTCCTCTTGGGATCTTCCTGCTGACATAGTCCATCAATATGATAAACAGCAATGGATTTAGGGCCAACCCCTGGTGCAGTCCAACGTTCACTTCAAAGGGACTTGATATTTCAAAACATATTTGGATCACTGTGGTAGGTGATCTATATAGGACATTCATAATAGTTAATAAATCAGACACTCCACGTTTCCTCAGCACTGGTGTGAGCATACTTTTGTCCACTTTATCATATACCTTTCCCATGTCGATAAAAGCCCAGAAGCTATTCTATTAGTACTATAGCCACTTCGCTATCCCTCGCTGAAGTACAAACATGGTACCTGTTCCTTGGCCTTCCTTAAAGCCAAACTGTTCTTGTTCAATTCTTTGTTCACTATGACCTCACATTCCTATCAGTCACTGCTTTCCAGGCTCCAGTCTTCCATTCTGTAGGTATGGTCTGCATTCTTTGTTGCTAGACGTATGACCTTGCATTTGGGTGTATTAAAACACATTTTGTTTGAATGGGCCCAGCATACCAAGTGATCCAGATCATATATCTGCCCTGTCATCCATTATTACTGACACTATCAATCTTTGTGTTTCACCACAAAGTTAATCAGCAATAATTTAATATTTTCTTCAAGATGATTGAAAAAATATTGAACAGGCCTAGAACCCACCCCTGCAGAATCCCACTAACATCACCCCCATTCAGTAATGACTACAGCATCTCTCCCCTTCCTCCCATTCTTACCAGGACTAGTAAGAGGACCTGTGCTACAGTCCAAGTCCCAGAAGTTCCCCCATCCCCAAGCACCAATGTATGGGGTAATAGTCCCATCAGCAATCTCCAATAAATGGCCTTATCACCCCTTTAGAGGCATCAGTCCAGAAGCACATGGAGCAGAGAGTAAACCCAACAGCCCTGTTCTCCCCACGACTAGCATACTGATCAGCACAAAGAGCTGCTTCAGGGCATTGTGCTCCCAATGATTCCCTCAGCACCACCACATGGGGCACCTGATCCATTGACAAGCTCCCAAGAATAGCATATAAAGGATCCCAGCTCTCTTGGAAAATATAAGACCAGAACTGAAAGTAGCCTATGGAGTGCATCTTTATAGCACCAGCAGCAAGATGACATCATCAGGACAAGTCTTTACTGAACTTCAGATTTGGCTATACATCTTCACTTGGCTATGGGACTAGGTGGTGCAAAGAGAAGGGGAAGTTCTCTTTTAGGAAATAAAAAGACGACCCTGGAATGACATTTAAGTTGCCAAAGTCACACTGGGTCCTAATAAGAACATCGGAATTCCCATACTAGATTAGACCTATGGTCATTCTATTCTGGTGTCCTCACACCCACAGTTGTCAGTACAGTAACTCCTCGCTTAACACTGTAGTTATGTTCCTGAAAAATGCACCTTTAAGCAAAACGATGCCCCCATAAGAATTAATGTAAATAGGGGGGGGTTAGGTTCCAGGGAAATTTTTTCACCAGACAAGAGACTATATTTCATATATATATATATATATATATATATATATATATATATATATATATATATATACACACATACACACACACACACACATATATATATATACACACACACACACAGTACAAGTTTTAAACAAACAATTTAATACTGTACACAGCAATGATGATTGTGAAGCTTGGTTGAGGTGGTGAAGTCAGAAGGTGGGATATTTCCCAGGGAATGCCTTAGTGCTAAATGATGAACTAGCACAGGGGTTGGCAACCTTTCAGAAGTGGTGTGCTGAGTCTTCATTTAATCACTCTAATTTAAGGTTTCGCGTGCCAGTAATACATTTGAACGTTTTTAGAAGGTTAGGGTTGTTAATGTAGCCTCACATTCTACAAGGCAGCACAAATGGAGGGAAGGGAGACAGCATGGCAGACAGAAACAGGGACACACACCGTGTGTGAGAGAGAGAGATGCGCATTGCCCCTTTAAGTACGCTGACTGCACTGTAAGTACATTGCCTTTCTAAGTAGATCAGCAAGTTGAGAGAGCAGCTGCTGCCAGCAAGCTCCCTCCATCTTGAGCCCTGTCGTGTCCTCCTCCCCGCTCTACAGAGATGGGGTAAGCGGGGGGCAGGAGCAGGGGGGAGGAGGACACACTGACATTAGCCCCCCCCCCCCGGCACAGCAAGCAGGAGGCTCCCAGGAGCAACTCCAAGGTAGAGGGCAGGAGCAGCACATGGCAGTGGGGGAAGGGACAGCTAAACTGCCGGCAACTGATAGCCTGCTGGGCGGCTGCCACACAGAGAACATAGGGGAGCGGGGAGCTGATGGGGGGCTGCCAGTCCACCCTGGTTCCAGGCCCCCACCAACTAGCTGCAATGGGCTGCTCTTTCTGCAGTGGACAAAGCAGGCGGCTGCCAAACAACATTATAAGGGAGCATTGCTCAACTTTAAATGAGCATGTTCTCTAATTGATCAGCAACGTAACAACGTTAACCGGGACAACTTTAAGTGAGGAGTTACAGTACGAGATACTCCAGAGGGAGATCAATAAGACCTATAGAAGACAGTTGTAAAAATAACATGCTCATAAGGAAAGTGTCTTCCTAATCACAGGTAGCAGCTTATGCCCTGAAATGTGAGGATATATATTTTTCTTATAAACATTTCCCCTAGCTAGAGTAATTCTGGTTGTTTTCATTCTTCATATAAAATGTCTAATTGTTTTTGAAATCCTATTAATTTCTTGCTCTGACAAATACAGGGGTAGAGAGTCCAATAGGTTAATTACATATGTAAAAAAACAAGTCCTTTGAGGTTTTTAATTTGTTTTTCTAATTTCATTGAATATGCCCCTCCCGTTTTGTACTGAGGGAAGGCAAATAAAAGTACCTGATTTAACTTCTCCATACAATTCATTATTTTGTATATCTTTATCATGTTCCCTCTTATTTGTTTTTCTCTAAAATAAATGGTCCTAATCTTTTCATTTTCTCCTCATACAGTAGAGAATTTCCATGTCTCCTTATTTTACTCACCTTTCTCTGAACCCCTTTCTGTTTCTAACATAACCTTCTTAGAGATGGAGTGTGAGAAACACTGAACACAGGACTTCCAGGAGAAGGTGTACCAACAATTTACATACCGTATATACTCATTCATAAGCTGAATTTTTTTAGTAAAAAAGGGAAGCACCAGAGAAGTGGGTCAGCTTATGAACGGGTACAGAGAGGGAAATGTGGGATACAGCCCCTCCCGCCAACAGAGGCAGCACAGCCAGCAGAGCCAGAAGGGAAAAGGCGGGGCCAGAGTCTCTCCGCTTCTGGCCAGGCTGCTCTCCCCCCAGCCTCCGAAGCAGCGGCAGCTCCGGGGCTGGCAGGTTGCAGCCGTGCCACTCAGCTCCGCCCCCCAGAGCAGGCTGAGCAGAGGGAGCAAGGAGAGGCAGCAGAGCCAGAAGGGAAGAGGCGGGGCCAGAGTCTCTCCGCTTCTGGCCAGGCTGCTCTCCCCCCAGCCTCTGAAGCAGCTGCAGCTCCGGGGCTGGCAGGCTGCAGCCGTGCCACTCGGCCCCGCCCCCCAGAGCAGGCTGTGGCCATGCCGCCTGGCCCGCCAGAGCATGCTGCGGCCGTGCTGCCCAGTCTGGCCCGTGGAGCAGGCTGCGGCTGCGCTGCCCAGCCTGCCAGAGCAGCTCCAGCCAGGCCAGAGACATCCTCCCCTGGCCCTCCCCAGATAAGGTGGGAAGGGATGGGATGGGGAGAGTGTGGGGGTCCCAGGCTAGGGGTGGGGTCATGTGGCGGGTGGTCACAGGGGTTACTCCCCTGACCCCCAGCTTCTCCCCCCCAAAAAATTTCCCCACCAGTTGCTGTCCCGGCCCGTCAGGGTAAGCAGCTGGCACGCCGGGACACTTTATTTACTTAGGTTTACCTCCGTGCCTACAGACGTGAGGTAAACAAACCATCTCGGCCCACCAGCGGCTTATCCTGATGGCCCGGGAGCCAAAGTTTGCTGACCCCTGAATTATAGGGTCAGCTCATGAACAGATCATAAAAATTTTCCATTTTTACTTATCCATCTTGGGGAGGAGGGTGTCAGCTTATAAACGAACCGGCTTATGATTGAGTATATACGGTACTATCATTATAAGAAAAAGGGACAGCTCTAACAGAGAAAAATAATACGACAGTTAAATTCAGCAAGGTTTAGCTACATAGGCTATAGTCAAAAAACTAAAATAGGAAGTATTTTAAAACAAATAAACAGAATGCAAGTGAAAACAGAAGACAAGACTACTTGTAGCCAGAACGAACAGAAAGGGGAAAGGACAAATAATTGCACTAATACCAGGAAGAGGCAGATCTATGTGATTGGGGTCTCCCTACTAAAAAGAATAGACAGACCTGATCCTGAGACCAGAAGGGTGTGCAGTCTGCCAGGAGCTAAAATACAGGGTGTGGACCTGAGGCTGAAGAGGGTTTTAATGGGATCAGAACAGACTCCACTGATTGTCCTTCATGTGAGAACAAATGATACTGCTAGATTCTTACTGGAACACATTAAGGGAGATGTTTGACTGAGGACTGTTCTCATGTAATAGACTCCAGCTGTGTAGGGAGGGAAATAGACTTCTGTGATGGAGGTTGGTACAACTGATTAAGAGAGCTTTAAACAAGGAATTCAGGTGAAACTAGATATTATAGCCATAACAGAAACATGGTGGAATAGTAGTCATGACTGGAGAACAGGTATTTAAGGGTATGTGCTGGTCAGGAAAGACAGAAATAAAGGAAAGGTAGTGGAGCAGCATTGTATATTAATGATGAGGTAGACTGTAAATAAATTAGAAGTGATGGAATGGATAAAACGGAATCTGTTTGGGTTACAAAATTAGGCAGACTGCGAAGAGCTACAAAAGGATCTCACAAAACTGGGTGACTGGTAAACAAAATGGCAGATGAAATTCAATGTTGATAAATGCAAGGTAGAGCACATTGGAAAACATAATCCTAACTATACATATACAATGACGGGGTCTAAATTAGCTGTTACCACTCAAGAAAGAGATCTTGGAGTCATTGTGGATAGTTCTCTGAAATCATCCACTCAATGTGCAGCAGCAGTCAAAAAAAGTGAACAGAATGCTGGGAATCATCAAGAAAGGGATAGATAATAAGACAGAAAATATCATATTGCCTCTATATAAATCCATGGTACGCCCACACCTTGAATACAGCGTGCAGATGTGGTCGCCCCATCTCAAAAAAGATATATTGGAATTGGAAAAGGTTCAGAAAAGGGCAACAAAAATTATTAGGGGTATAGAATGGCTTCCGTAAGAGGAGAGATTAATAAGACTGGCACTTTTCAGCTCGAAAAGAGGCACCTAAGGGGGGATATGATAGAGGTCTATAAAATCAAGAGTGGTACAGAGAAAGTAAATAAGGAAGTGTTATTTACTCCTTCTCATAATACAAGAACAAGGGAGCACCAAATGAAATTAATAGGTAGCAGGTTTAAAACAAACACAAGAACGTATTTTTTCATGCAATGCACTGTCAACCTCTGGAAATCCTTGCCAGAGGCCTTCCTTGTTGTGAAGGCCAATACTATAACGGGGTTCAAAAGGGAGCTAGATAGATTCATGGAAGATAGGTCCATCAATGGCTATTAGCCAGGATAGGCAGGAATGTTTGCCACAAGCTGGGATTGGGTGACAGGGCATAGATCACTTGATGATACCCTGTCTGTTCATTCCCTTTGGGGCACCTGCCATTGGCCACTGTCAGAGGACAGGATACTGGGCTTGATGGACCTTTGGTCTGACCCAGTATGGCTGTTCTTATATACTTGTTTAGCCTAACCAAATGAAGGGTGAGGGGAGATATGATTGCTCTCTATAAATACATTAGAGGGTTAAACACTAGGGAGAGAGAGGAGTTATTTAAGTTAAGAGCCAATGTTGGCACAAGAACAAACAGATATAAACTGGCCATTAACAAGTTAGGTTTGAAATTAGATGAAGATTTCTAGCCATCAGAGGAGTGAAGTTCTGGAACAGCCTCCCCACAGAAGCAGTGAAGGCAAAAAACCTAACTTGTTTCAAGTCCGAGCTTCGTAAATTCACAGAGGGGATGGTGGGATGAGCTTGCCTACAAGGGCATGTGGCCTATCTGCGACTGCTATTAACAAATATCTCCAACAGCTAAAGATGGGGCACTAGATGAGGAGGGCTCTCAGTTAATACAGCAAATTCTTTCCCAAGTGTCTGGCTGGTGTGTGTTGCCCACATGCTCAGTCTAACTGACAGCCATATTTGGGGTCAGGAAGGAATTTCCCCCAAGGTCAGATTGGCAGAGACCCTGGGTTTTTTTCCTCTTCCACTGCAGCACGGGGCACAGAACACTTGCTGGTTTGAACTAGAATAAATGGCGGATTCTCTGTAACTTGAAATCTTTACATCATGGTTTGAGGACTTCAATAATTCAGCCATAGATTATGGATCTAGTACAGGAGTGGATGGGTGAGGTTCTGTGGCCTGCAACGTGCAGGAGGTCAGACTAGATGACAAGAATGGCTCCTTTTGGCCTTAAAGTCTATGAGTAGGGCCTTACCAAATTCACGGTCCATTTTGATCAATTTCACGGTCATAGGATTTTAAAAATTGTAAAGTTCATGATTTCAGCTATTTAAATCTGAAATTTCATGGTGTTGTAATTGTAAGGCTCCTGACCCAAAAAGGAGTTGTGGGAGGGTTGCAAGGTTATTGTATGGGGGGCTAGAGAGGATTGCAGTACTGCTACCCTTACTTCTGCGCTGCTGCTGGTGGCAGTGGCACTGCCTTCAGAGCTGGGAGACTGGAGAGCGGTGGCTGCTGGCCAGGAGCCCAGCTCTGAAGGCAGAGCGGCTGCAAGCAGCAGCGCAGAAGTAAGGATGGCATGGTATGGTACTTTCACCCTTACTTCTGCACTGCTGCTGGCAGGGCACTGCCTTCAGAGCTGCTCGTCCAGCCAACAGCGGCTGCTCTCCGGCCACTCAGCTCTGAAGTCAGCACAGAAGTAAGGGTGGCAATACCGTGACCCCTCCCCACAATAACCCTGTGACCCCACCCCCGCAACTCCCTTTTGGGTCAGGACCCCCAATTTGAGAAACACTGGTCTCCCCCCATGAAATCTGTATAGTATAGGCCAGGGTAAAGCACACAAAAGACCAGATTTCACGGTGGAGACCAGATTTCACAGTCCATGATGCATTTTTCATGGCTGTGAATTTGGTAGGGCCCTATCAGTCTACAAGAATGAAACTTAAAACAGGGAAAGGGTTAAACAAAAATGGACAAAGGTTGGATAACCTGATAATCAGCAGTCAAGTGGGCACATGTTAAAAATCTAAAAAGGCCAATAGGTCAAACGTAGAGAACTCGAGAGCAGAAAAAGAATGTTTTTAAAAGGAGGAAAAGATTTTTTTTGAACACCCAAATCTGCATATGTAGCCCACATGTTCACAAATAAATAACCTAAGCACATCTTCTACCCCATCCGTATGCTGTCCGAACAAACAAGTAACTCTGGGACAGAAATTTGTTTTCTTTAGATATCTGAAGTGCCCAACACACTTTTGGACTATATATATTAAACAAAAACAATACAAGCCTCTTGTGTTTTTACATGAATTTCAGCTCATTGCTACCAGCACCTGTCACTGGGTATACAGTTGACCAGTTACATACAAGGTATCTCAAAATTATTCCATTACATATTTTAATAATCACTTGATTAAGTTTTCTATTAAAGCATGTTTTAGTTAACCAGTTTGTAGCATTATCTCAGAACTGCAAGTTTTTGTTAAAAATATCTGGCATAACAGTAAGCAGGAACCGGATGTATTGTTTTCATTCTTTGTAGAAAGATTTACTATACTAGCTCTAAGGGTTGTGCATTTTCACACCCCTTATGTAATGCAAGAATACATCAAATCATGGCTGTATTTAATTATTTAAGAAATGTCTCTTTCTAGAATTACTAGGAGGGAACTCTAAAAATTAGTTGGCTACACAGCAGAATAATTAAGCATTCTTCCAGACTTACTAGTTTTAAAAAGAATGACACGGATGGTGCATTGCAGTGCTTTAGACTAGTACTCACAGTCTTTCCACCTACAGAAAATGTCTCATATGAACAGTGTAGCCTAAACACAGTACTAACGGAAGGCAAATATGCCTACCAGAGGACTTTCTTGAAAGAAACTGATCAAATTTCTCCCACTTGCTACTATTCAAGCCAGGAGGAAACTGTCTTGCCAAAGGCAATGTTTATGCCTGAAAGTGAAGTGAATTGCAAACTTGTCAAGAGTAGTAATAAAAAAATCCTTGAGATCTCTAATGAAAGTGTGATTTAATGAAATTTACATTGCATACTCTCCAAACTGATCCTGCTTAAATACTGTAAAAAGCCTTGCCTTTCCTCGCAGTCAAGTCAAACAACACAGTTATTCCCTGAGTTCTGTGGATCGCTAGTGGTTTGCAGAGAGACGGTTGACCACATGGTAGGGGCCCGTCTGCCTCAATTCCATAGACTTCAAAATGCTGCTATGAAGAAGAGCCTGGAAGCCTGTAAC
Source organism: Emys orbicularis (assembly GCF_028017835.1). Lineage (NCBI taxonomy): Eukaryota > Metazoa > Chordata > Testudines > Emydidae > Emys > Emys orbicularis. The sequence continues at coordinate 329,191,967 of NC_088683.1, read as the reverse complement.
AGGCAAAAACAAGGCGAAGCTAGCCAAGCTGAATCAGCATGTCCATAAAAGAATTTCAATTTGAGCTGAAGTCTAAGATTTGAGCAAAGGCTATACATTAGATCTGCAAAAGACAATGTAAGGGAACCTAAGATTTTCTAAAAGTACAAAGGACTTTCGTTTTCTGAAAGTTTTCCAAAATGAATTATGATACAACCTATTATACAACCAAAGCTCCCCATTGCCAAGCATTTTTAAATTTATATTTGGAACCCACGCATGACTGTCAGAGGAACTACCTCCTACCACATTTACTATCTCATCTCTTGCCATCATGATGATTTTTAACTTTAAACAAAATTTGCCTTCTTCACCTTTTGCTTTTACTAGAGTAATCTTTTAATTAAGTCCTTTGCAAGTTGAAGTATGTGCTAAATTTTATTATGAACAGCAGTTTGCTTTCATTCTTTCTATATAATATTTTCATTTAATATATATAAAAGCAATATACACCTGCACCTCCTTCCCATGCCACTTTTTAGCCCTGAGGTGCTTCTCACCACCTTTGCCACATTCACTCACTTCTTATTCCTATACGTTTTCTCTCTTCCCAAATCCATTGCAACCTCTACCTCCTTTTTTGGTTGTGCTCTTAAAGAAAGTGATAGGAGGGTTTTCAGGACGCCCCATCCTCAAAGCCCTAAATCGCAGAAACTGTTGCTTTGGTTAAGCATTGGCGCTGACCAGAAGAAGTCAATTCCATTTCATGGTAGGCAGCGACTTTTGAGCTTTCAAAATTTGTTTTCATTCTGCACTGGAACAAAACCAAAACCTTCCTAATGTTTCTGCAAAAACAGAATTGTGTCAAAATATCTGGTTTTTGCCTGAAACCTGAGCTTTCTGATTCAGGCACATAGGCAGGTGAGTTTGCATGTCTATCTATCTGGTTAGGACACTGGCCTGGGATGTGAGACACACAGGTTCATGTCCCTGCTCTGCCTGATTCAACTCTACGTTCATTAGATGCAGAAGAAAAATTCTGCTTTTAACCATCTTACTTTAAATGAAACAAGCACAGAAACAGTTTCCTTACCTTGTCAAATCTTTTTGTAAAAAAAACTTTCCCTTTTTTTAGTAGTTTACATTTAACACAGTACTGTATTTGCTTTTTTGTGTCTCTGCTGCTGCCTGATTGCGTACTTCCAGTTTCAAATGAGGTGTGCGGTTGACCAGTCAGTTGGTAACTCTGGTGTTCGTAACTCTGAGGTTCTACAGTATATTTATTAGCACAGAAGTCAAGAACACCAAGTTTAGTGCTACAAAAATAATACATACTGCCACAGGATCACCAGTGTAGCTACTCTGACCTTTACTGTCAGTCTCCTCACATTCCCCAGTTTTATGAATCTCTGATTTTCGGTCCCGACCATCAGTGCATAATACTGCTGGGCAAGAGTCCACAGAGCAGAACAAGCTAAAATTGCACCAGTTTCTTTAGATACTTCTTTTGCCAGCCTCTTGGCAAGTACTATTAGAACACAAGCAGTCCAGATTCCATCCACTCCACGGAAGACTACTCCAAGAGAATTTGGAAAAAATGCAGTATTCCGACAAGAATTAAATCCTCCTCCAATATTCACTACTTTAACTTGTCAATGCTGAACCAGATTCAGACAGCCCACACACAGCGTACACCACTGCAGATGTACATACATAGCTACAGTTTTTGTGTCAAAATACAAAGTGTTGCGGGCCTAAGATTCAAGTGACACATTCAGTGTAGGTTTAGAATTTTTATTAAAAATGTTTTTATAAACTTACAGATAACAAACTTTTCAATAATTTCTAGAGATTCCAATGGAAACTTTAAAAAGTCAAATTGACAACCCCTGCAACTGAAACACTGCTGTATACTGCTAGTATGAGAATCTGAAAGTAAAGCTGACTAGTTAGTTTTGTATTTCCTCTCAACTTGGACAATGAAATAGTACAAAACATAAATGGTGAAAAGTAAATTATATGATAAGGGCTTATCCACACAGAGTTATTCAGGAATTTACTAACTCCATGTGTAGACACTCCCTTAGATAAATTCACACCAAACTTTTGTCCCCAATATTATTCCGCAGATGTATTTCAAGATTCTGTTCCACATCTTTGAACACTAGAGCGTAGGTATCTGAAAGGCCACCTCTTGCTCCAGACCCAGCATGGTAGCTGCATTAGACAGAAAAGGTAAAGCTGACTGAACCCAAATTCAAACACACCCAAGGTAGGGCATTTTCAGTAAGCTGTGAAATTCATTACTGCAGGGGTTTTCAATTTTTGTACTGTACATCACAAATAAAAGCAATCTCAGGGACCATCTTCCTTCCTATTCATGACCTGCAACTACTTACATGTTAAACCAATATTAGAAAACATATTTAACATCTTTTAGCTGTCTTAATGTGATTCAACAACTGGAAACAAGATGACACCGTGTGACCAGCAACCTCTCCAGGGCAAGTTCTCCGCAAGTCACCAGTGGCTCATGGATCACAGTTTGAGAATCACCAATTGTACACTCTTTTGGGCAGGCACAGCCTCTTCATTATGTGCACATTCAGTGTCTAGCACAATCCAGCCAAGATCCCCAACTGGAGCCTCTATACCAGGGGTAGGCAACCTATGGCATGCGTGCCAAAGGCGGCACACAAGCTGATTTTCAGTGGCACTCACACTGCCCGGGTCCTGGCCACTGGTCCGGGGGGGCTCTGCATTTTAATTTAATTTTAAATGAAGCTTCTTAAACATTTTAAAAACCTTATTTACTTTACATACAACAATAGGTTAGTTATATATTATAGACTTATAGAAAGAGACCTTCTAAAAACGTTAAAATGTATTACTGGCATGTGAAACCTTAAATTAGAGTGAATAAATGAAGACTCGGCACACCACTTCTGAAAGGTTGCCGACCTCTGCCCTACAGCAATACAAATAAGCAATAATAATAATTGCAAGACCCAGAACAGGCAGAGCTTCTGTATTGCAACTTTTAGAGTGTGAGGCAACATTCTTATCCTGCTAAGCCAGTGGTTCTCAAACTGGGGCCACCACTTGTGTAGGGAAAGCCCTGGCGAGCCGGGCCAGTTTGTTTACCTGCCAGGTCCACAGGTTTGGCCGATCGTGGCTCCCACTGGCCGCGGTTCGCCGCTCCAGGCCAATGGGGGCTGCAGGAAGCGGCACAGGACAAGGGATTTGCTGGCTGTCGCTTCCCGCAGCCCCCATTGGCCTGGAGCGGCGAACCGCAGCCAGTGGGAGCCGCGACCTGCCGAACCTGCGGACCCAGCAGGTAAACAAACCGGCCCGGCCCGCCAGGCGCTTTACCTACACAAGCGGCGGCCCCAGTTTGAGAACCACTGTTCTAAGCGTTCCTCTAACAAAATGGACGCCAAAATGGTTCCAGGTTTGAGATAAACAGCACCAAGATTCAATTCCTTCTAAGGGTTGGTCTACACTGGGGGGGGGGGGGGGGGGGTGTTGATGTAAGATACGCAACTTCAGCTACCGGAATAGCGTAGCTGAAGTCAACGTATCTTATTTCGACTTACCTCGGGTCCTCACGGCGCGGGATCTGGGAGAGGGTGAGGTGGGGTAAAGCCCTCATTCTCTTTCTGTATATGCTTTACCAGCACCTGTACAACTCCACCAGTGAAAGCACTAGTATAGTTAGGGCACAGGGGTTAGAAGACACAAAGTTAAATAACACCTGTGCCCCCTCTCATCCTGTCTGTATTGCTGATTCACTGGAAGCTACCATCAGTAGAGCTGCATTGGTACTAGACTAATCATGGGGGTGGAAATCTTAGTGTACACGCACTCTGTAGTGGTCAGTTTGTGGATAGGTAGAAGATAGATGTTGATAGGTTAAGACTTGAGGTTATTTGTGGAAAGATTTTCCTGACCTCCAAATTAGTTACTCCTGTGTACTAGTAATGTAATCCATCCCAGATGAATCAGCGGGAGACTTCCAATTTCTGTCTAGGTACTTCATTCACCCGCAAGGACCACAAGCAGCCCCATAAGCTAGTTTGGGCACCCCTGCTGTAAATTGTTGAGAGGTTATGGAAGTTATTTTTAATGGTGCTTTTCTGTCTAAAATAAAAAGTTATCATCACACAAAGTTAGGACAGATATATATTTAAGGTAGCAGTTTTGCAATTACCATAATGTACAAACATAGCTTAACACAAAAACTAAGTTTAGGCAGAACAGACTCTCAATCTCTGCCTTATCTATTTACTAGACTTACAGCATGTACAACACTGTCAGCTCTCTCTCTCTCTCCTACTGCAGGACACACTCTCTACTTTTGCTTCACTTACATGAACAAAAAGGTAGGTAATGAGCTTGTAATGTGCATTCTTCTCTTTCTAGTCTACGACTTAAATGATGCCCAAAATTATAGCAGTGCTATAATTGCTGCACTAAATTCTGCAAAGGTGACATTTTCATCCCATGAAGTCTGTCTTAGAAAGCAAGCTTTTTGCAGGTGAAGTGAGTGGGAGGTTGCAGGGAGAAAATCCATCACCTTAGCCTGAAGGCAAGGCATGGGGGTATAGGAGTCTAAGGGTTGGAATAGCAGCCACAGTTCTGCAGAACCATTTGCAAAACCAATTCATGATGGTCAGGGTTGAGGGGCAGGAGACAGTTGATCTATAAAAAGCAAAGTTTTAAATGCAAAAGTTGTATGTATACAATTATATCCATCTCCAAACCACTCTGTATGTCACTTATCTTCTTAAATTTTAAGCTCTACAGGGTAGAAACATGTCTGTTTGTGCAGTATCTAGGTCTGGGTATTACTGCAACATTAATTTCAATACTGAGGGCCACTAGATTCATGTCATTGTGGATTCAACACACCTCTCCCCTGACATCCTCTAAACCAACCTTTGTAGGGCCAGTGCAGACACACGCATAGTGTGCAGATGGTGCAGAGACCTGAGCCTTTCACTTCAGCGTGAATTTCAATCTAGACCACAACTGCCAGCATATTTAATCTAAAATTTTAAATATGCTCTCCAGAGGGAAGCTTGATATACAGTGTCTCAAGCTGAAAGTATTTTTGTTTACCAAATTATGGAGCAACAATAGGTGCTCCACAGTTAAGGCTGAAGCTAACTTCCCATTATAATCCCACTTTTCAACCCTTCCCTCACCAATCTTTCTGAAATTTCACAGGCATCATTTCATCTCACAATAGAATTTAAGGAAGTTTGATAAAAGCCAGAAAAGGAGTTTTAAAGTTTGAAAAAATCACCTGAAGTTCACTTTTTAAAAAGCTTTTTTTGACTCAGAAGTTTTGAACGCTCAACAGCTCCCCCGATGCAAGTTTCGAGGTGTTCAGCATTGTAGAAAATCGGAACACTTATTTAGGTACTGAAATTAGGATTTAGGCACCCACTTTAAAAAAAAAAAAAATCTTGGCCACAGTTTAATATTAAACTTCTTCACCAGACTTCTTCCTTTTTTTTTTTTTTGGTATCCAGAGAAAATGGTTGTAATTTGAGCATTAGGATAGCTCCAAAATAGCAACTATTGTCTCCTCTCATTTCAACACATTCTCCCCTGGTGTACAATTCATTGTAGTCAAGTTACCAAACACCTGTTATTAATCCCATTTAAAACAGCCTAGCAAAATAAAGGCTTTAGAATTAAGCCTCTCCCCCTTGGGAAGAATTTGTTTGTTTGTAGACATAGTGAGCAATGTATCTTTAGTTGTTTATTATCAGTCATTACAGTAAAAGCTGAACCAGTAGATTTTGTACTTGGCTGGTACATTTCCTTGACAATGATGCAAAACTATTTTGTAATATAGGAAGCTACCAAAAGGGAACGTGACAGAGCTTGAAGGAGAAGCAAAGAAGGGGCAATCAAGGCTGACATTGGCAGAGCAAAAGGTGGGAGTCATTGATTCAGTAATTAATAGATCTGACAGATAGGACAGAACAAAATGGCCTTAAGAGCAGAAAGAGTAAAATCAGCTTAAAGATGGCATTTTAATCCCTGCTTGTGGATGAAAGAAGTGTAGGGGGCCCCAAGGGCAGAGTTTTGGGGGATGTCTACTGAAAGAGAGGGAAAATGGAAGACCCACCAAATAAGACAGTGAAGAAGTAACTGAAGAGGTAAGGAAAAAGTAATGAGTAAACAGTGCCATAAAAGCCAACAGACGACAGATTTTAAAGACAAAGAACCATCACTAGCATGAAAAGCCATCGAGATATCGAGAATGAGAATGGAGTAGTCTCTGGGATTTGGCTAAGGTTATGTCTACACTACAGCCTATGTCAGCAAAACTTATGTCACTTGGGGGTGGGGGGTATGAATATTCCACACACCCCTCCGAGCAACGTAAGTTACACTGACATAAGCGCTCGTGTGCACAGCGCTATGTTGGCGGGAGAGTTTCTCCTTACAATGTAGCTTATGCTGCTTGCAGAGTTGGGGTTTTTTAGGCCGACGGGAGAGCTCTTACTTGATCTCTCAAGGTACAAGTGCACCTGCTGTCATATTACAGGGATAATTCTGCCAACCCGCTCCAGCTAACCCCTCGACTAATCAATACAGCTGCACCTAACACTGTGAGCATGCTGGAGTGCATGCTGACAAATACTGGAATTCAATCCTGTAGAACTCAAAACAGTGACATATTTTTAGTCCTTACTTAAGTCCACTTATTATAGATTAATAGATTTTTAAGACCTCAGAAGGTATCATTAGATTATCTCATCTGACTTCTTGCACAACACAGGCCAAATAATTTAATCGTTACTTCTTTTCTGAGCCTAATAACATGTGTTTGACAAAAGCATATCTTTCAGAAAGGCATCCAGTCTTGATTTGAAGACTTCAAGGAACAGAGAGTCCACCACTTCCTTAGGTAGTTCAACCTTTGCACCACCCTTACTGAACCATTTCAAGTGGCTATTGCCATCTCTGGGGGGCAGAGTTAAGGTTGCATTGCCTGGTTAGCGTGTACCTTAACTTTGTAATTTCTGGGTTTCAGAGGCATAGGTTTAGTCATTCTTCACATTCTGGAAGGGCATAGGCAGCACTGAGCAATCTTAACTCTGTGTTAAGTTTACAGGGTGTTAAATTATTTAAAAATATATAATACAAAGAAATTCTCTCAGCATCCCTACGTACTACAGCCCAGTTCTCCCCATCCACTGCTTCTGGCTCCTTGGCAATGATTACCCCAGGCACAAAAGATAGTGACTGCAGGTTGGTTCCTTCCCTGCCCCTGCATTATCTCCTCGTCTCTAGTCTGTGTCTGTCCAGATCAGCTCGATGCTCCCTCCCCAGCCCTGCAACCCATGGAAGGGAGGCATCAGCTGGCTTTGTCTCCCGGACACAGTACAGCCCAACAAGCTGTCCCAAGGAGGGACTCATGTAGATTGCACTGAGGGTGAATTTGTAGAAAGATGAAGTTCTACAGCTTCCAAAAGGAGCTTGACTGTGGTCTTAGACACCAAGCAGAAAGGCAGGCTGAGAACACTAATATGCACAGCAAACAAATCACCTGAGCCATAGGTGCTGACTCAGTGGGTGCTCCGGGGCTGGAGCACCCACGGAAAAAAAATAGTGGGTGCTTAACACCTACCAGCAGCCCCACTGATCAGCTCCTCCCCCTCCTCCCAGCACTTCCCAGCCGCCGGTGATCAGCTGTTCAGCTGTGTGCAGGAGGTGCTGGATGGGAGGGAAAGGAGTGAGGGCAGAAAGGAACAGGAAGAGGCAGGGCAGAGGCAGAGTGAGGGCAGGGGAGGGGGCGGAACGGGGCCGGGCAGGAAGAGGCAGGGTTGGTTCTTGGGGGAAGGAGTGGAGTGGGGTCGAGGCCTGGGGCAGAGCGGGGGTCGAGCACGCCCCAGGAACTCAGGAAGTCAGTGCCTCTGACCTGAGCAAAAGAGTTGAACTCATTGTGCTTGGGTTCTAGGGACAGCAATTGTTCCCTTAAACCACCGAGTAAATTGCTCAGTGTGTGTCACTCCAAACAGCTTCTGATGAAGCAATAGCACACACAGATGCTTATTGTCTCTAAGAAGAGGTACTAAAGCTTTTGTAACACGATAGCTTTTGAAATATTTCTAAACTGTACCACCCAATAACTGATCGCAATGGCAGTCCATGCTATAAATTTCTTGAAGGACAGAGTCGTAGATTTCCCCTAGAAATATTGTAAGTAGTAAGAACCTGAAAACGTTTTGAACAGTTCTCGCTAAGCAGGGAACGTATCAGGAACCACTAGACAAAATGACTCAGTAACTTGCTTTCCTTCGATCACAGAGTACCGTTGTTCAGGGAAAGGTTGAGGATCAGGAGTCATGATTTCATTATCCTAACAGCTCACAAGAGTTTTTCCATCTTCCCTCTATTTAATTAATGCTATTTTTTTCTTTACAATACCTCTACATAAAACTGGAGTATGTATGTGGATTTTAGAACAGTTTTAAACATCTTTGTCTCAGGGCAAAACTTTCAAAAGGAGATGCTAGAGAATCCAAGTAAAAAGCAAGTAATGTGCACAACACATTCCCAAGAATCTGCCAAAGGTAGAACTTAAACTCACAGTGCATGTATGCTGCTCAAGTTCAACGACTATAGCATGTCACTTTGAGCCACCTGTTTACTTTAATGTCAGGCTGCCTGCAAACCACCTGGCCTGCAACAGAGTCCTACTTTTACTGCACATAATTATTTCATTCTCTTTGGTGCATCAGTTTGAGTCAATCCATGCTGGAGTTCCCAACTTTACCCTCAATAATTTTTGAAATATTGCTTCTCCAGAGGGATAGTGGGTGCCGCGCCGTAGCTGAGATAAATCCTGAGCAGGTAATATAAATTTCAGGAGGATTAGAGGAATAGTTTGAGCCCCATGTGTGTGCAAAAAAGCATCATAACTACCAAAGGAATCTGATAGGATTTTTAGAAGGGCTTTATTTGGAGAACACCTTGCTCAAATAATCCCAAATTTGGTTCACTTATCCTACCCAGGACCCCACCACCACCACCACACGGCATAACAATTTTCAAGACAACCTGAGTCAGCATCTGGATTTTAGACCATTTAGAAAAGTCATCTACTCACTGAACAGTGAATCTGAACCTTAACTATAGCAAAGCTGCTCTTCCACTGTTATCAACTGCCACTTACAAGCAGTCCCCATTCTCCCACACACCTCTCCCCCACAAGAATCAGGTTTATATTCCATCCCAGGTGACCCAGAATATGTATTGCTTCTCAGATCCTCATAGACAATTAATGAAGTTAGTGCTTGATCAATGTCAATTAATGGTCAGCACTCAAGCACATGGGCTGGGAGGGGAAGAGTGTAGATCCAGAAAACAACATATACATTTACATGGGGAGGCCTGTACCATCTGGAAGGGAAGGAGGATCAGGGTTAATTCAGTTAATCAAGCTTTTGGTGTATGCTAGTTATGTATAATCGTATAAGTTGTTACATACCTTTAAACTATACCCTAAAAAGCATCATAGAATTTTAGCTTTTGAACTCTTTGGAGCAGGGAATGTCTTCCTACGTATTCATGCAGCACCTAGCACAATGGGGTCTTTGGGTACTACCACAATATAAATAATAAAAATTGTACATACTTTATATGATGAAAATATTTCAGAACATAGCTTATGCACACAATGGAAACAAAAGTATGAGCACTGATGGACACAAAAGTGAACACTGATCCTAAATTCTCTTCAGCCTTCTGACTTTTCAAGCTGTAGTCATGTCTGAGTACTGATACTGCAACTTATACCAAAGACTGATGAGCTTCCATGCTATATCCCTTGAACAAAGACACTGTTTAAAACAGGGGTGGGCAAACTTTTTGGGCCGAGGGCCACATCTGGGTGGGGAAATTGCATGCAGGGCCGGGGCAGGGGGTTGGGGTGCGGGAGGGAGTGTGGGAGGGGGTGCAGAGTGCAGGAAGGGGCTCAGGGCAAGGGATTGGGGCAGAGGAGGGGTGCGGAGTGTATGAGGGGGCTCCGGGCAGGGGGTTGGGGTGCAGGAGGGATGCGGACTGCGGGAGGGGGCTCCGGGCAGGGGGTTGGGGTGCACAGGTGTGCAGCAGGGAGCTCAGGGCAGGAGGTTGGGTGCAGGAGGGGTGCGGGATCTATGAGGGGGCTCAGGGCAGGGAGTTGGGGTGCAGGAGTGGTGCGGGGTGTGGCAGGGGGCTCAGGGCAGGGAGTTGGGGGGCAGGGTGCAGGAGGGGTTCAAGCTCCGGCCCGGCGCCGCTTACCTAAAGTGGCTACGGGATGGCAGTGGCGCGCATCAGGGCCAGGGCAGACTCCCTGCCTGCCTGCCCTGTCCCCAGCCCCGTGACGCTCCAGGAAGCGCTGCGGCCCCTGGGGGATGAGGGGGCAGAGGGCTCTGCGTGCGCTGCCCTTGCCGCACCTCCAGGTACCTCCCCCGAAGCTCCCATTGGCCGCGGTTCCCCATTCCCAGCCAATGGGAGCTGCGGGGGGGGGGGGGAGCAGTGCCTGGAGGCAAGGGCAACGCACACGGAGCCCTCTGCCCCCCAGCCCGGGGACTGCTTCTGAAAGCAGCGCCAGGCCAGCAGTGCCACGGGGGGCAATCCCGTGGGCCGGATCCAAAGCCCTGAGGGGACAGATCCGGCCCGCGGGCCATAGTTTGCCCACCCATGGTTTAAAAGCACCACCAGAATAGAGTTTATTGATATAAGAGCAGCCAGATTTATTTTAATATGTAGGGACAGAAAGAGGAACTTAGCAAGAGAAAAGACTGGGATCTCATCAATTTTTTATGGGCTGCAGTGTTTGCAGGAGTTCATGGGGAGTTTTTAAGTAGTGCAGATGCCTAATTAATACTCTTAATATACCTTATGTTAATTTAAAACAAACCAAAGAAAAAAAGGAAATCCCCACCGAAAAAACACTTCATTAACTTAAAGTAACAATAAATATCAAGAATGCTAATTTTTAAAAAAACATTTAAAAAGTAGAGAGATTATGGTAATCTACTAAACTATTTGAATTTCTTTACAGTTTATACATTCTCTCAAGAAAGATCTACAAGTATAAAAATTAACAAACTTATCAGAATGTCTAAACTCTGCCCTGCAAGAAACACAGAATTTAAATATGAACATAAGAACAGCCATACTGGGTCAGATCAAAGGTCCATTTAGCTCAGTATCCTATCTTCCGACTGTGGCCAATGCCAGGTGCCCCAGAGGGAATGAACAGAACAGGTAATCATCAAGTGATCCACCCCGTCGCCCATTCTCAGTTTCTGGCAAACGGAGGCTAGGGACACCATCCCTGCCCATCCTGGATAACAGCCATTGATGGACCAATCCTCCATGAATTTATCTAGTTCTTTTTTGAACCCTGTTATAGTCTTGGCCTTCACAACATTCTCTGGCAAGGAGTTCCACAGGTTGACTGAGTTGTGTGAAGAAATACTTCCTTTTATTTGTTTTAAACCTGCTGCCTACTAATTTAATTTGGTGACCCCTAATTCTTGTGTTATGAGAAGGAGTTAATAACACTTCCTTATTTATTTTCTCCACACCAGTCATGATTTTATAGACATCTATCACATCCCCTCCTTAGTCGTCGTCTTTTCCAAGCTGAAAAGTTCTAGTCTGATTAATCTCTCCTCACATGGAAGCTGTTCCATACCCTTGATCATTTTTATTGCCCTTTTCTGAATTTTTTCCAATTCCAATATATCTTTTTTGAGATGGGGTGACCACATCTTCACGCAGTATTCAAGATGTGGGCGTACCATGGATTTATATAGAGGCAATATGATATTTTCTGTCTTATTGTCTATCCGTTTTCTTAATGATTAGCTTTTTTGACTGCCACTGCACATGGAGTGGATGTTTTCAGATAACTATCCACAATGACTCCAAGATCTCTTTCTTGAGAGGTAACAGCTAAGTTAGCCCCCATCATTTTATATGTATAGTTGGGATTATGTTTTCTAATGTGCATTACTTTGCATTTATCAACATTGAATTTCATCTGCCATTTTGTTGCCCACTCACCCAGTTTAGTGAGATCCCTTTGTTACTCTCCACAGTCTGCTTTGGACTTCGCTATCTTGAGTAGTTTTGTATCATCTGCAAATTTTGCCACCTCACTGTTTATTCCTTTTTCCAGATCATTTATGAATATGTTGAACAGTACTGATCCCAGTATAGACCCTTGGGGGATACCACTATTTACCTCTCTCCATTCTCAAAACTGACCATTTATTCCTACCCTTTGTTTCCTAACTTTTAACCAGTTACCAATCCATTAGAGGACCTTCCCTCTTATCCAAAGCTTACTTTGCTTAAGAGCCTTTGGTGAGGGACCTTGTCAAAAGCTTTTTGAAAATCTAACTACACTATATCAACTGGATCACCCTTGTCCACGTGCTCGTTGACCCCCTCAAAGAATTCTAGTAAATCATGGTCATCTATGTGTCTAATAATTCTGTTCTTTACTATAGTTTCAACCAGTTTGCCTGGTACTGAAATCAGGCTTCCCGGGCTGTAATTGCCAGGATCGCCTCTGGAGCCTTTTTTAAAAATTAGTGTCACATTAGCTATCCTCCAGTCATCTGGTACAGAAGCTGGTTTAAATGATATTACATACCACAGTTAGTAGTTCTGCAATTTCACATTTGAGTTCTTTCAGAACTCATGGGTGAATGCCATCTGGTTCTGGTGACTTATTACTGTTTAGTTTATCAATTTGTTCCAAAACCTCCTCTAATGACATCTCCATCTGGGACAGTTCCTCAGATTTGTCACCTAAAAAGAATGGCTCAGGTTTGGGAATCTCCCTCACATCCTCAACAGTGAAGACCAATGAAGAGAAACTAAATGAATTCTTTGCAATGGCCTTATCATCCTTGAGTGCTCCTTTAGCATCTCGATTGTCCATTGGGTCCACTGGTTGTTTCGCAGGCTTCCTGCTTCTGATGTACTTAAAAAAAATTTTGCTATTACTTTTTGAGCCTTTGGCTAGCTGGTTCTTTAAATTCTTTTTTGGCCTTCCTAATTATATTTTTACACTTCACTTGCCAAAGTTTGTGCTCCTTTCTATTTTCCTCAATAGGATTTAACTTCCACTTTTTAAAGGATAAAGTCAAAAGATATTTAAAATACTAATTTCAGCACATAAATCTCCCATTATGAATACTTGAATCTCTTTGACATCCATATCGCCCCCTTCTAATCCATATAAAATACAGCTGCTAAGACCATCTTCCTTGTCTGACACACTGAACACATCACAACACTCTTCTAAATCTCTCCATTGCCACCTACCCAACCACCCACCCCCCAAGTTACGAGGCAGATAAGTTCAACCTTCTTGCCCTCACCTACAAGGTTGTTCATAACTCATCTCCTCCTTGTTTGCCCATTCATCTCTTATTGCAGGGTCCCACCTGCTTATCTCCACTAATAATGCCAGTTTCACCTCCTGTTCATTAGCTTCTCACACAAACATTTCAATACTTTTTCTTCCTACTCCCCCCCACCCCACCTCCATCAATGGCTCTCCACTTGTTTCTTCCATGCGTGTGAAGCTGTGGATGTGGACAATCCATTCACACAGACTCCCGCCCTCATTCATCATTCCCTTTATACGCAAATGACTTGAAAAATTTACCTCACTGACCAGGAGTAATTTCCTGGAGACACACAAACTGCGCTTCCACAATTTCTGGGATTCCTTTCATCATGCTGTCCCTGGGCCCAGCTTTGGGATCCTATCTTTCAACTCAGAGTTGTCTGAACAACTTGAATTCTCCCCTCCATCACCTAAAATACCCTCTGGTTACTGGAGAGGGAAAGGAGCACTAGAGAGCCTCCTGGCTGCTGTGATGGTGGTCTCTGCTAATTTACCCCTCCCTCCAACCTCCAAATCCCCCATGAATAGCTTTAGTGCCTGGGCGCCTCTGTGTCTCCTACCCTAGCCTTCTGCAGCAGAATAAAATGGCCCTAATTCTTATCAGTTTAAATCTTTCCCACAAGGTTTCCAGTAACAGTAGTGAAAACAGATAAAAGTCTGATCAGTTTTCATTCTACTACATCTTGAAAATGCTGAGTAGCAGCAGAGGTACTAAAGCTGTATATTCAAGAGTGAATGTATTGCCCATTTTTCTATATCTGTGTAAGCACTACCATAAACAGGACTCATGTATTTTTACCACCACTTTAATGAAAGCTTCATATGAAAGTGCCTCAGCCAGTCTACACTAACATTTACACTACCACTAGCACAGGGAAACTACATGATACTGACAATCAGATACTACATTTGCGAGTGTAAATTCAGGTAAACATTTGGAAGGTATATTCTACCAACATGCAACTAGAGACTTGTTTTTAAGCTGCAAAAGTTAATGGTACTCACCTAAAAAAAAGCCTCCTAATCATCTCTCTCCCCTGCCCCAGTCCTGCCTGTAACATCTAACATAATAACAATACACTTCTATTATTAAACTGCCCTTATACAACTGAGTCCTTCTACCACCATAATCAGATATGCTCAAAAAAGGGAGTCTAAGATTGGTAGCTGAATGTCTAATATTACTCACGAGTTTCACAAGCACGTGTATGAGATGTAACATAATTCAAATCTTAATATACATTACCTTAATTTACTACTATTTGCATACTTCTAATTGTTATATTTTATCTATAATTCTTGGTATTTATTTTTTGTAATGTTTCCTATTAAGGACTTGTCTACACTTGGAAATTTACCAAAATAACTACTCCAGAAGAGTTATTCTCAAACAACGTCCCCATGTGGACAGTCAGTCTGGAATAAGAGTGTCCCAAAATAAGTCCAAGTGGACACACTTACTCCACACTAAGGGTATGTCTTCACTACCACCGGATCGGCGGGCAGCGATCGATCCAGTGGGGGTCGATTTATCACGTCTAGTCTAAACGAAATAAATCGACCCCCGAGCACTCCCCCCTCAATTCCTGTACTCCAGGTCGGCAAGAGGCGCAGGCGGAGTCGACGGGGGAGTGGCAGCAGTCGACTCACCACGGTGAAGACACCACGGTAAACCTATCTAAGTACGTCAACTTCAGCTACATTATTCACGTAGCCAAAGTTGCACAACTAAAATCGATCCCCCCCCCCCCGAATAGCTATTTTGATACATTTCCAAAGACAAGAGCTTTGTTTGGCCATTTTAATTAAATTTGCAGTTTTCTGTCTGGGAATACACGTTTAACTTTTTTAGTCCATGATGCTTCAAACAGTTATACAGATGAGTAATTCAAAGGGATTACTCACATGCATAAAGATGTGAGTTTATGGGATTAGGTTCTAAGGGTTTAACTTAAAGGGAACACTCAGGAAAATTAATCCAAAATTAACTAAAGGTGTGAATTTAAAATAGATTTGTTTCATCACATTCAATCCCTGTGTGGACTCTCTTATTCAGAATTAAAGTGGTCTTAATTCAGGTTAGTTTAATTTACAAGAGATTAGATTAACTACTGTAATTGGTGTAGAGACAGTCTCAGTATGTGCACAATACCTCATACCATGCAGCCTCTGGGCACTACTTTAGTATAAATATTAAATATTTCAGCCAGACTCTTAATTAAATTGTGTTCAGCTCCACTGAATTCCCACCAAATTGTCAAAGTCATTCAAATTATCAATAAGGTTAGAATTTTAATGGTAATCAGAAAATAACACTGAAGGAAAATCTTCACAGATAAGCATTATTAAAATAGGTTTATGTTTAAAACTATTTATGTACAACTTTTCATACAGAAGAAAAAATCAAAAGGCACTCATCAGTTTTACATGATGTTTAAATGTCTAACACCTAATGATTGTTGTATGCATTTATTTCTGTTTTAGAAAAAATAGTTAAATTTCTCCATATACAGAAATTCTCTCCTGCATATACTCAATATTATACAGCATTCAATTCCAAAAACCAAAGCAATTTTCAGTTAAGTGATGGTGAAAAAAAGTCAGACCACCACAAATAAAGTCAGTTAAATAACTGCATAGTTCTAATCCAGCTTTGTTTCATAAATATTTAATAATTCTTTGAGGATTTTTACCCTTCACGAACTCCACATTAATTGAAGTAACAAAAATACCTCTGGAAAAAAAACAACACACCACTGCTTAGACAATAGCTCACAAAACGTTTTATGCTGAGAGATTTTTTATACAGTCCATCACTATATAAATATCAAAATACTAAGTACTAGCTTTGTTGTAGTGCTGCCGGTACTTTAAGTGGAGTACTTTTGTTTGTTCATTACAAAGCCCCTGACTCCTTGAGTGTATTTCACAACACAGGGCAGATAAAGTCACACTCATAAGGTCTTAGTTCCATACATCTCACACACAATACCTTTATGCAGCCTTTATAACCACAGAACACATTACAAACTGTTCAGGGACCACTTCACCCACTACTAAAACTCAGACACCGCTCATATGACACTCCTTGTTGTTTATGACATATTTGCAATTCACCCCTGGGATTTCCCGGTTCCCATTACTGCAAGGAGGGAAAGCTGAAACAGGCAGTTATAGCTATGTTTTATGTAACCCACACACACTAGTTTGTGCAAGCAGTGAGAGAGGAGGAGATAGGTGGGGGAGCAGGGATTTCTCTGCTAGTTTCCTGTGGAGTGGTGGAAACACTGATGGTGACAGGAGGCCGGGGGGGGGGGGCAAGTACAGGGGACCAACAAAGAAGGATCTCCCAGGGGGGAAAGGGCAACAAGGGACCAGTAGAGTGGAGAATGTTGGTTGCTGGAGATGGGTTGGAGCACATGGGGATAAAGGCATGTAAGGCCCCCCCACCTCTAGTGAGACTTTAGAGAGTGGCAGGCTCCTGGATGGGGAGGGTTGTACTTTGAAGGGGCCAGAAGGGAAAAAGGAGCCTAGGGAAGCTAAGAGCGTTAGAGGGGGCAACTACCTAAAAGGAAAAAGGTATTGAGGGGACGGCGGCAGACTAGCCAAGATAATATAAAGGAGGCAGGGGAAGGTATCCCGGAGAACTATGCACGGAAACAGCTCTGGGGGGCACAGAAGCATCGGGGGGCATCTAGGGTAGCTCTGAAGACGGCAGACGGGAGGGGGTCGGTGCAGGCGGCAAGATGGGTCCGCGGACCCGGCGCTGCCTGCCCCCCACCTCCCCGGCCCAGGGGGGCGCCCTCACCATGAGCACTTTGGCCGCGTTCTCCAGCTGAGCGATCACCTCAGGAGCCCCCCCTGCAGCCACGGCCGCCGCCATCATGGTCTCTCTTCAATGACGCGCCATGCGCTGCATTCTGGGACGAAGCGGTCGCAGAGCCAATCCCCCGGCCCGGCGGGGAAGCGCTCGGACCGAGAGTATCGGCGCCGACCTGCAGCAGCGTGACCGGCCGGAGCAGCGGGGGGACAGGCGGAAGCACCGGGCGTGACTGCAGCAAGAGCCAGCCCTCCGCGCTCTCCCCCGGGGCGGGCCCAGGCCACGCGGCCACAGACGGGGGGGCGGGACTAATGCAGGCCCAATACTGAGTTCGCCTGTTGCAGCACCGCCCAGGGCGAGAGGGGTCGCATCGCCTCGGGAGCTCAGCTGCGGTTTCTGCTTAACTTCGCTGGGGGCCGGCTGCAGCTCCCCTCTGACACCTGCCACACCGGGGGGGCGCTTACGGGGTGGGGGGAGACCTCCCTGCACGCGCACCCCTCAGTCTGCTGGAACGGGGGGGCGGGTGAGACTCGGCTCCCTGCACGCGCACCCTTAGCTTGGTCCGGCCCGAGGGGGGCGTTATTACGGCTCCCTCGACACACCCAATGGGGGTGTGGAGCTCGATTTTCCACGCTTTTCAGCTACCGCTCTCCTCCTCCCCCCCCCCAATAGTAAACTCAGCTTCCGCACGCACACTCCAGCCAGCAGCTTGGCTTCCTCCTCCTGTTGGCCAGCGGGCCAGGAGTGCTCGACAGGAGACCCACAAACAAGTGGGGGAGGGTGAGCACCCTCCCGTGTTTCTAAATGGGGGAGGGGAAGTCCCAACTACATAGAGAAGGTGGCCCTGGAATGGAAAAAGGTGAGAACCTCTGCAAGAGGGAACTTGGAGTTCAGCTCTCTTCCATGCCTCTAACAGTGAGGCAGCAGCTCCCTAGTTACCTCAGCAGGGCCTTAGCTTTCTTCATCCCTTATACGGGGGGTGGGACAAACTTTTTGGCCCAAGGGCCACATCGGGAAACAGAAATTGTATGGCAGGCCATGAATGCTCACAAAATTGGAGTGCGGGCTCTGGGGTGGGGCTAGGGATGACGAGTTTGGGGTGTAGGAGGGTGCTCTGGACTGAGACTGAGGGGTTCAGAGGGTGGGTGGGATCATGGGTGCTGGAAGCGGTGCAGGTTCCAGCTGGGAGTGCATGTTCTGGGGTGGGGCTGGGGATTAGAGGTTTGGGGTGCAGGAGGGTGCTCTGGGCTGGGACCAAGGGGTTCAGAGGGTGGGAGGGGAATCAAGGTTGGGGTAGGGGTGCAGGTTCCAGCTGGGAGTGCAGGCTCTGGGGTGGGTCTGGGATCAAGGGGTTTGGAGAGCGGGATGGGGATCAGGGCTGGGGCAGAGGCTCAGGGGGTGCAGGCTGCGAGCAGCGCTTACCTCAAGCGGCTCCTCAAGTAGTGGCATGTCCCTTCTCCAGCTCCTGCACAGCCAGGCAGCTCTGCATGCTGCCCCATCTGCAGGCACTGCCCCTGGAGCTCCCATTGGAGCGCATAGGAGCCAGAGCGGGGCCATGCCACAGATTCCGGGAGTCGCGTGGTGCGGCCCTGACCCAGCACATCAGCTGGAGCAAGACCAAGCTGCTGGTGCGACCCCTGACCCAGGGCCGAGCCACGTGGTGCAGCTTGCAGGCCGGCTTAAAATGGCCCACAGGCCGTAGTCGTCGTGTCCCCCCCCCCCCCCCCCCCCGCATACCCAGTCTGGAGACTCACTCTTTCCGCACACCACCAGGGGCAGTGCTGGTTACCTGAGGCGGTGCCTTTTACCAAGGCAGAACATAAGAATGGCCATACTGGATCAGGCCAGTGCCCCATCTAGCCCAGTATCCTGTCTCTGGCTAGCGGCCAGTGCATGCAACTAGACCACTATGCAGCAGAATAGTACATGCAACTAGACCACTATGCCTCCCAATGACTGCTCGTGCCTCATCCATGAAGATCCTGATACTATTTTGTTATTTAAGCTCACTTTCCTTCACGTATCCATCCAATATTTGAAAACATTTATTTTTTAGTTGTGTAGATTGGAAAAGATTGACAAAAAAGAAAATAATGCACTTTGCCATCAGATGCATATCTCACATAGATGGAAAGGTTTTCACTGGAAAGCAAATCAATGTTTAGTCAAGCTGTATTATAATTAAATGACTACTCCAAACTTGAGAGAGCACGTTCTTTCATATTTTCAGCAATGTTGGAGAGTCTTGTTAATTCTGTATTGTCTAACAATGTTAATATGGCCAACTGTTTGCTTGTCTTGACATCAGACGCCAATGATGCCGCTTCTGCTGCTAGAAAAAAGAAACTCTTCCCTATAGTGATATTTCCCTCCTTTTGTGATGTAAAGACTCACAAGATAAGATGTCTTCAAAGCTTGTGGACACTGGATGCACTTTTTTTTCTGGCTATGTTGCTCTGTAAACTTGTGCAGAAAAAAAAATCACATGCTTGTTTTTCAAGTAAGAATGTTTGGTCTCAAATTAACTGGAGGGATTGGGGTGAGGTTTTCAGTGTCCAACACTTCACAGCAAATAACTTTGGTGTGATACTCATCTAGATATAGTCCACATATGGCTCATTTCCATGTATTTGCCTTCCTACTTTCTGACAGTCCTTCTCTTAGTTCCTTTTCCCCCCACAGCTGAATACACTGCTGTCACAGTTCAGGGCAACTGCATCTGTATTTCCCCTCATTGGTCTAACAAGGGCACTCTCAGGCTTCCAGCTGTCACCACGTCTCACTCCCTTCTGACCAGGGTATTTCCAGGCTGCACAGTTCTCTGCTTTCACTATTATTTCCATCACAGACAGGCTACCCAAGCACACCTGCTTGCTTTCTCTTCAGAGATGGTTAACAGGTATAATTGCTACAGTTATATGTTACCACACAGTTCTTTCTATACTAGCCTATTTTATTCTTAAGGAGAAAACATTACAGAAAAAAACACATTAAAATCAACAAAGGAACCTGCTAATAAGCTTACTGGGATTCCCTAACATGGGCTTTGGCAGGAGCAGTCCAAATCCCAACCGAAGGGCATTCCTCATGGTTGCAAATTCATCACAGCTTCAGCTCCGAATGCATACCTAGTCTTATGGGGCCTCAATAGGTCCAGTCTTTCCAACCCTTCCTTCCATGGACCAGGGGTCCTGTCTGTTTGCCCTTAGCCAGTTTAAATCAGGCCATTTATCCAAAAATCCTTTCTTTGTCTGTTGGTCCCTGGAGAATCCAGTTTGAACTAGTATATGTGAACCTCTCCAGGGGAGAGGCTTCAAAGAGCTGATAAAAGAAGTACAATAACATTCCCCTCCTACTAAAGATGTTCAGTGCCACAGTAACACACACACAATTGGATTTTTAATACAATGTACCCCAAAGCCATTAACCCTAAATCAATATGGATTAATTTAATTCAATAAGGTCTATCTTAATTCCCTAAGGTTTGTTTGGGATATTACAGGATATTGTCAGTCTGTCACAACATTGTCATAGCTAATACTAGGCTCTGTCTTGGTTGGTTCTTTCTCCTTGGCACTTTGGCTCAAGCTGCCAGACTGTGACCAACAATTCATGATAAGACACAGAATCATGAATGAGCTGCTACAAATTGGAGGCCTCCTATTTGTACAGGCAGTAGGAAGCAGCAGGGAGAAAGAGGGGCTCGTAAAAGTGCTCTTGAGGAAGCTGATAAAAGGAGTGGTTGAACACAGGAGAAGATGAGCCAGGGAACAGAAACTCAACAGGAAAATTACACAGTGGGATGGGGGGAGTAAGAAAGGCAGCTGCAGGGATGGGAGGGCAGTGGAGACAGGTCACTTCAAGTAAACTTTCTATCCTAGACTGCTTCCACGCCCACCTCCCACAGCTACCCAGCCAGTCTCTGATGCCTTGCTATTAGTATCCCAAGCATAGTCATTTCCCTTCCCTGCTCCTGGTGAGTACCCGCTAATTCCCCTCCTCTGCTTAGCTTCTCCTTTACCTAACTCTAGGGCTCTTTTAGGAGCCTCCCCTCATATAAATAGGGGGCTGCGGTCCCCAGGCAAGCATTTTGGCCTCCTCTCCTAGGCAGGGTTCCTGCTCTGGCCTTATTGTTTCCCCCTCACATCTCCCACTTCCCAGCTCCTTCTTCCTCCAGCCTAACTTTCCCTGAAATACCTTCTGGTTCACTGGTGGTGGCTTCCTCAGTACCTCTCTTCCTGAATGCCTCATCATGCTGCTCCCTCTGCAGTGTCTGCTCCTGACCTGCAGTCAGTCCTTCAGTAGCAATGGCTTTAGGATGACAGCTCCAGTGGTAGCTGATCCTGTCCCAGCAGCCTGGCACCAGTCATCCCATGAAGCAGCTCCCACTGACAGCGGCAGCAGCAGTTCCTAGGTCAGTGGAGGAGGTGGCAGCAGATCCCTTTATTGAACAGCACAATTCCTTCAGGCATCCAGACAGGAGATGGGTGCAGGCCAACACATTAGATGGCTGCCCAGCTCCTCTATTTCTCTAGGAAGAAGAGCCTCTGTCAATGTGCCACTATACAGCAGAGTTGGCTGAGAGGGACCAGAGAATGCTCACTGAGTGGCAGTTAAACTGCCATAACTGTTTCTTGATGAGGGGGGGGAGGATGTGCTAAGACCCATCTTTCTCTCAGAGACTCTGTGGAAGGGGGGTTCAGGAATGTGTTGTTGAGCACCCACAGTTTTCTAAGGCAGGCTGAGTCTTCAGACATAACAACATTGCAGTGTCTATTGCAGTAATATTCAACTTAAGGATCTTGAGTCACAGGTGATTTCTCTTAGGCCATCCAGTGGCTCTCTTCTC
The DNA here is from genome assembly GCF_028017835.1 of Emys orbicularis. Classification (NCBI taxonomy): domain Eukaryota; kingdom Metazoa; phylum Chordata; order Testudines; family Emydidae; genus Emys; species Emys orbicularis. The sequence continues at coordinate 329,169,878 of NC_088683.1, read as the reverse complement.
ATGTATGAGAAAAGCATCACAGAGCATCCTGATGTAGATGCAGGGGTAGATGTAGATTACTCCAGAAGAAAAAAAGTCAGTTTAAAACACTGGTGGACAGAGCAGAAAGACAGAAGTGGATAGCAGTAATGCGGCTAGAATCAGACTTCTGGAATCTCATGACAGACTTCTAATCCCAGCTCTCTCACTGGGCCATAAATAATAAATACTTATTGTATGTTTTTATTCAGCTGTTTTGATTATTTAACACATTACCTTGTTACTTTATGGTAAGTTTGCCACGTTCATTCTTGTATTTCAAATATGCTCATTCTCTTGTCACTCTGCTTTACCAATGGGCTCTGACCTAGCGTGGGCTTGTATGTGTTGGCAGAGGGAGCTTGAAGGAAGCACATCATCATCATCATCACTAGGCTTAGCCATTTTGACCTTCAATCTTATCTTTAGGATTTGCATGTGGTTAACTAGTACAGACTGCTTATAGAGAAATTTATCAGCAATAGCTTTCAGTAAGTATTTGGACAACATGCTCTTGGTTTCGCTTCACATAACGTTTCTATTGGCTGCAAAGTGAATTCTGGGGTATTCCAAAAAGTTTTGCTAATATGCTACTCCATAGGCTGGTGAGTTATCACTGACAAGTTTGAATGACACATTTTTAAAAACCCTTTTGTACAGTAGTTTACTTTCCTCTCAAATTTGCACAATGCCAACTCAGAATTTCCAAAAACGTCCTTCAGGAGAACACAAAAGCTAAAATGATAGGGTTGTAATCTGGAAGGCTCTCTCACCAACCCAGAAAAAGTATGAATGAAACTTAATGTTTTAATTAGCCCTGTTGGTACAGGGAGGAGATGTGAAGCATTGGAAGATCATGTCTTGTTACCAGGAGTAGGTCTGATGTGAGCTAAGAGCACTCTGAGCAGCTGCTCACTGGTGTTCCCTCACTGACAGCTTGATACACTGTAGGGTATCTCTGGATTGCTTCATTGCCTGCTTATCTGCTAGGCTGTGGGATGCCCAGGAAAAGCAGGATAGTAGGTCACCTGGTTCTGTATGATATCTCTCATCTCCCACACCATCACCCCATTCAGATGAGGAGAGGAGAAAAAAAGGAAAAACTGAGATCCACCACCCAGTTATTGGTTAGTAAGAGAGGAAGGCTTTCCCAGTGGTTACAGTGCTAGCCTAGGACTTGGGAGACTCAAGTTTAAGTCCTTGCTCTGCCACAGTCTTCCTATGTGATCTTGGGCCTGATTGCTAGAAAATCACTGGAACACACTGTGATTCACAAAGCCTGTGTTAAGCATCTAGACTCCTTGTACAATGAATGGAGAGAGCTAGATATCTAAGAATGGGATTCACAAAAGTGAGCAAGCTGACAAGGAGTCGCTTAGGTACACACGTCTTCTGAGGCTCAACACAGCTATTAGCAATAGCACCATCTAGTGAGATCCAGTAATATGATACATTTATAGTCTTGATTCAACTTCTTCTACTTTCTGCAGTTCTAACTTGAGGGTGTTTTCTTTTTACAAAATAATTCTCGGGGCTAACTGATCTCTGGAGCAGAAAGCAGAAATGATTAAGGCAAAGGAGCTCTGAGGCTGAGGAGTTTATTAGGCAGAATGTGTTTGTCACAGTTCTGGGGTAACTGCACCTCTCACCCCTTCACAGACCCTTTGAAGGCAGCCCCACCTACATCTGAGGCCTCTAGTCATCACCTTTCTTGGGTTGAGAATTCACATGTTTTTCCCCCAGACTGGGGATTTAGGCTGCAATTACTTCTGTGCTTCACTGTGATAACCTTAGCAAATTTGAGGTTACCTGAGCACTTGCAGCCCTTTTATCTCCCAGAGACAATGACAGAGTTTACTAGTGACCAGCCAGTCTTCACAAATCACAGTATATTTATTTAGGACAAAATCATTACAGAGAAAACATATAATAAAACAATAAACTGTCTACATGCACATTAAGCTTGCTATGCTTTCAAGAATTCCCACGCATCTGGGGTGGACAAGGGAGGGAGTAATATCGCACACACAAAGCTATTATACCGCATTAGACACAGTAGAGCTGTACACAAGTTTGTCAATTCTTTGTTCCAGCATGAGTCTGTCCTGAATTAGTTTGGACTGCCCCTTTCCAATTCTTCATTCATTGTCTGCTGGGACTCCTGAACCTGGTCAAACCAAGTATATGCAAATCCCTGCCCCAGGGGGGTGGTCCTTCCCAGACCTGTTTACCTATACAGGGATTTGCAATAATTACCCTGCAGCGATTTTAGTTCCTGCAAGAAGCTCTGTAACTCTCCCCCATGGAGCCAGAATACAACCCCTGGCTCACAAAGATACATATAACATTTATAAAATAGATACAAGATTCTCAATGATATTGCATTTGTCTGTAATATGTGTCACAGCTCAACATAAGTCTTTGAAGTTTCCTTACTTCCCAGACCTCCCATCTATCACTCACAGTGATTATTACCAAAGGGGTAGGAAGCACACTGAAGGCTGATGTACTGACTCGCTCTTCATAGTTGTATAGATCACTCAGTGATTTTCACAGTGGCATTGACATCTTTGAGGACTGGTGCCACGTGTTTAGATTTTGTGTGTATGTGTGAACAGTCAGTTTTTTCCCCCTCAGCTAATCCTGCAGTATTTTCCCCCCCTTATTTGGTGGGGATATACTCAGTTGCTTTGCTTCCTTTCTAATTATTGTTTGTCAATATAGCACTGGTGAAAGTTGTCGAAATTACACATCTAGAGTCTGAAGTTGCCTATCCATTTGCAGAACAGCCACAACAAGCTAGCAATAGCTTAATAAATACTTCCCTTTAGTCTGTGACAAGGCCCATGGATAAGGGTTACCTGTGCTCACAAGAAGGAAAGGTGATGGACTGCGTGATCCTGGGTGTTCTTCCTGAGAATTTATTTTTAAATACTTGCTATTTGGTGTAACATTGTCCAGTTTAAAGGCTAAAAATATAATAAGCCGCAGGGATAAATCATATCTGGTAAGGATGAATTAGCAATATTGGGAGGGGTGAAATCCCAGAGAGTTTTTGACAAGGAGATCCCAAAAGCTTCTCACTGATAGCAACAATACAAGCTTCCAAGTTAATCAGCTCTAACCCTGACTTGACAGGACCCTTCTAGGAGTGACAGGACAGTTCAGTCTCCATGGTCCATTTAATACTTGACCCTCTGCAGACACTGCCAATAAACTTGCAATTTATTGCTAGCTGTAGTGCTGTTCTTGATTTAAACACCTATCCACTGGGAACTAGACTGAGATCACCATCTCATTTCACATGGACCAGTAGACATCACATTCATAGATTCCAAGGCCGGAAAGGACCACTTGATCATCAAGGCTGACCTTTTATATAACACAGGCCATAGAACTTCCTCAAAATAATTCCTAGCCATATCTTTTAGAAAAACATCCAGTCTTGATTTAAAAATTGCCAGTGATGGAGAATCCACTACAACGTATGGTAAACTGTTCCAATGGTTAATTAGTCTTACAGTTAAAAATTTGTCTAGCTTCAACTTCCAGCCATGACCATGATATTCTTTTCTCTGCTAGATTGAAGAGCCCATTATCAAATATTTGTTCCCCATGTAGGTACTTATAAACTGTAATCAGTTAATACCTTAACATATGTTTTGCTTACTTCTTACCTGTGCTGGATACAAGTTATCAGTCTAGACAGGGCCAGCTCCAGCTTTTTTGCTGCCCCAAGCGGCAGGGGGAAAAAAAAGAAAAAGGAAAACCTGATTGAGCTGCCGCCAAAGTGCCGCCGAAGAGGAAGATAGGGAGTGAAGGACCCGCCGCCGAATTGCCGCCAAAGACTGCAGCAGACCGATTGAGCTGCCGCTGAAGTACCGCCACCGCCGCCTCGGACATGCCGCCCCAACAATGGACGGACTGCCGCCCCTTTATATTGGCCGCCCCAGGCACCTGCTTAGACTCATAGACTCATAGACTTTAAGGTCAGAAGGGACCATTATGATCATCTAGTCTGACCTCCCGCATGATGCAGGCCACAAAAGCTGACCCACCCATTCCTGGAATAATTCTCTCCCTTGACTCAGCTGTTGAAGTCCCCAAATCATGATTTAAAGACTTCAAGTCGCAGAGAATCCTCCAGCAAGTGACCCCTGCCCCATGCTGCGGAGGAAGGCGAAAAACCTCCAGGGCCTCTGCCAATCTACCCTGGAGGAAAATTCCTTCCCGACCCCAAATATGGCGATCAGCAGAACCCCGAGCATGCGGGCAAGATTCTCCAGCCAGACCCACATTGACCATTGATACTAATTACCAGCGATGGCACGTTATTTACCTATTGACTAAAATCACGTTATCCCATCAAACCATCCCCTCCATAAACTTATCAAGCTTAATCTTAAAGCCAGAGAGGTCTTTCGCCCCCACTGTTTCCCTCGGAAGGCTGTTCCAGAACTTCACCCCTCTGACGGTTAGAAACCGTCGTCTAATTTCAAGCCTAAACTTCCCGACGGCCAGTTTATATCCATTTGTTCTCGTGTCCACATTAGTACTGAGCTGAAATAATTCCTCTCCCTCCCTGGTATTTATCCCTCTGATATATTTAAAGAGAGCAATCATATCCCCCCTCAGCCTTCTTTTGGTTAGGGTAAACAAACCGAGCTCCTCAAGTCTCCTTTCATACGACAGGTTTTCCATTCCTCGGATCATCTTAGTGGCCCTTCTCTGTACCCGTTCCAGTTTAAGTTCATCCTTTTTAAACATGGGAGACCAGAACTGCACACAGTACTCCAAATGAGGTCTCACCAGTGCCTTGTATAACGGAAGCAGCACCTCCTTATCCCTACTAGAAATACCTCGCCTAATGCATCCCAAGATCGCATTAGCTTTTTTCACGGCCACGTCACATTGCCGACTCATAGTCATCCTGCGATCAACCAGGACTCCGAGGTCCTTCTCCTCCTCCGTTACTTCCAACCGATGCGTCCCCAGCTTATAACTAAAATGCTTCCTTCGCTGGTGTCTGGAGCCGGCCCTGAGTCTAGAACAGAAAAGTTCTGTATTAGCAGTTCTGGTCCATGGACCACTGGGGTTTCTTGGAGCAATTGCTGATGGTCCATGGAGAGCAGGCTGGTCACATTGTGCCAGCCCTTCTTGTTTCCAGCTGCTAAATTGCATCAAGAGACAGATAAAAATATGTTTACTTTCCTAATATTATTTTTCCCATGTAAGTAATTGCTGTAGTTCCTATGTGCTGTTTAGGAAAGACGGAAATAAAGGCAAAGGTGGTGGAGTAGCATTGTATATCAATGATGAGGTAGGCTGTAAAGAAACAAGAAGTGATGGAATGGATAAGACAGAGTCTGTCTGGGCAAAAATCACATTGGGAAAGAAAGCTACTAGAGCCTCCCCTGAGATAGTGCTTGGGGTATGCTACAGACTGCCGGGATCCGATTTGGATATGGATAGCGACCTCTTTAATCTTTTTAATGAAGTAAACACTAATGGGAATTGTGTGATCATGGGAGACTTTAACTTCCCAGATATAGACTGGAGGACAAGTGCTAGTAATAATAATAGGGCTCAGATTTTCCTGGATGCGATAGCTGATGGATTCCTTCACCAAGTAGTTGAAGAACCAACAAGAGGGGATCCCATTTTAGATTTGGTTTTGGTGAGTAGTGAGGACCTCATAGAAGAAATGGTTGTAGGGGACAACCTTGGTTCGAGTGATCATGAGCTAATTCAGTTCAAACTAGATGGAAGGATAGATCTGGGACTAGGGTTTTTTTATTTTAAAAGGGCTAACTTTAAAGAATTAAGGAAATTAGTTAGGAAAGTGGATTGGACTGAAGAACTTGTGAATCTAAAGGCGGAGGAGGCCTGGAATTACTTCAAGTCAAAGTTGCAGAAACTATCAGAAGCCTGCACCCCAAGAAAGGGGAAAAAATTCATAGGCAGGCCTCGTAGACCAAGCTGGATGAGCAAGCATCTCAAAGAGGTGATTAAGAAAAAGCAGAAAGCCTACAAGGAGTGGAAGATGGGAGGGATTAGCAAGGAAAGCTACCTTATTGAGGTCAGAACATGTAGGGATAAAGTGAGAAAGGCCAAAAGCCATGTAGAGTTGAACCTTGCAAAGGGAATTAAAACCAATAGTAAAAGGTTCTATAGCCATATAAATAAGAAGAAAACAAAGAAAGAAAAAGTGGGACCGCTAAACACTGAGGATGGAGTGAAGGTTAAGGATAATCTAGGCATGGCCCAATATCTAAACAAATACTTTGCCTCAGTCTTTAATGAGGCTAATGAGGAGCTTAGGGATAATGGTAGGATGACAAATGGGAATGAGGATATGGAGGTAGATATTACCGCATCCGAGGTAGAAGCCAAACTCGAACAGCTTAATGGGACTAAATCGGGGGCCCAGATAATCTTCATCCAAGAATATTAAAGGAACTGGCACATGAAATTGCAAGCACGTTAGCAAGAATTTTTAATGAATCAGTAAACTCAGGGGTTGTACCGTACGACTGGAGAATTGCTAACATAGTTCCTATTTTTAAGAAAGGAAAAAAAAGTGATCCAAGTAACTATAGGCCTGTTAGTTTTGACATCTGTAGTATGCAAGGTCTTAGAAAAAATTTTGAAGGAGAAAGTAGTTAAGGACATTGAGGTCAATGGTAATTGGGACAAAATACAACATGGTTTTACAAAAGGTAGATCGTGCCAAACCAACCTGATCTCCTTCTTTGAGAAGGTAACAGATTTTTTAGACAAAGGAAACACAGTGGATCTAATTTACCTCGATTTCAGTATGGCATTTGATACGGTTCCACATGGGGAATTATTAGCTAAATTGGAAAAGATGGGGATCAATATGAAAATTGAAAGGTGGATAAGGAACTGGTTAAAGGGGAAACTACAACGGGTCATACTGAAAGGTGAACAGTCAGGCTGGAAGGAGGTTACTAGTGGAGTTCCTCAGGGATCGATTTTGGGACCAATCTTATTTAATCTTTTTATTACTGACCTTGGCACAAAAAGTGGGAATGTGCTAATAAAGTTTGCGGATGACACAAAGCTGGGAGGTATTGCTAATACAGAGAAGGACCGGGATATCATACAGGAAGATCTGATGACCTTGTAAACTGGAGTAATAGTAATAGGATGAAATTTAATAGTGAAAAGTGCAAGGTCATGCATTTAGGGATTAATAATAAGAATTTTAGTTATAAATTGGGGACATATCAGTTGGAAGTAACAGAGGAGGAGAAGGACCTCAGAGTATTGGTTGATCACAGGATGACTACGAGCCGCCAATGTGATATGGCCGTTAAAAAAGCTAATGTGGTCTTGGGATGCATCAGGCGAGGTATTTCCAGTAAAAATAAGGAGGTGTTAGTACCCTTATACAAGGCACTGGTGAGACCTCATCTGGAATATTGTGTGCAGTTCTGGTCTCCCATGTTTAAGAAGGATGAATTCAAACTGGAACAGGTACAGAGAAGGGCTACTAGGATGATCCGAGGAATGGAAAACATGTCTTATGAAAGGAGACTCAAAGAGCTTGGCTTGTTTAGCCTAACCAAGAGAAGACTGAGGGGAGATATGATTGCTCTTTATAAATATATCAGAGGGATAAATATCAGGGAGAATTATTTAAGCTTAGTACCAATGTGGACACAAGAACAAATGGATATAAACTGGACATTAGGAAGTTTAGACTTGAAATTAGATGAAGGTTTCTAACCATTAGAGGAGTGAAGTTCTGGAACAGCCTTCCAAGGGGAGTAGTGGGGGCAAAAGACATATCTGGCTTCAAGACTAAGCTTGATAAGTTTATGGAGGGGATGGTATGATGGGATAGCCTAATTTTGGCAATTAATTGATCTTTGATTATTAGCAGGTAAATATGCTCAGTGTCTGTGATGGGATGTTAGATGGGGTGGGATCTGAGTTACTACAGAGAATTCTTTCTTGGGTGCTGGCTGGTGAGTCTTGCCCACATGCTCAGGGTTTAACTGATCGCCATATTTGGGGTCGGGAAGGAATTTTCCTCCAGGGCAGATTGGCAGAGGCCCTGGAGGTTTTTCGCCTTCCTCTGCAGCGTGGGGCACGGGTCACTTGCTGGAGGATTCTCTGCACCTTGAGGTCTTTAAACCATGATTTGAGGACTTCAATAACTCAGGCATAGGTTAGGGTTTGTTACAGGAGTGGGTGGGTGAGATTCTGTGGCCTGCGTTCTGCAGGAGGTCAGACTAGATGATCATAATAGTCCCTTCTGACCTTAAAGTCTATGAGTCTATAAACATGACATCACCACAAAGGGATGTTATGTGATTGCAGCTGTTACACCAAGGGGGGAATAGGGTGCGGGAGGGGAGCACAGCTCTTCATCTGCTAAAAGCAAAGGGAGAGCTCCTCTTCCTCTCCCAGTCTTGGTTGCGAAGTGCTCCCTTATAAACTCCTCCTCCCCACTGCAATGAGAGTTGCTCCTCCTGTTTCAATTTACTTTAACCACTGTACAATCGTGAACAGAAGGGGAGTGGCGACAAAACAATCTTTCTTATGCTGGGGCTTCTCAAACTTTTTAATTGTGTGGACATCTGTCTCCCATTACTAGTCTCCAAAGTCATCCATTGACTTTCCTAATCATTTTTCTTAGCATGAGGGTAAGGTGTTCTTCATAGGTAGCTTTTCCTTATTTCTTGGCTTGTTTTTCGAGCCACTCTTGAAACATTTTATTGCTCTAAGTTATTTTAGGTAGAGGATTAATTTTTCTTAGAAGATCTGCTCTGAAAAAGGATACTTTCCAAAAAGTTGGATATTAAATCTGATATTTTTAAAGTGTCATCTTTAAATTGCTAATGCTGGGCAGATTTTAAATAGCGAACTAGTCTTTAAAAGGCTGAGGACAATATACTTGAATGGTAGATATGAGTTACAGGTAGAGCTGTGCAAATAATCGACTTTTCATTTCTCTGTCCAAACCAATATTTTTTCTTCAAATATTGTTTCAGATCAACCCAAGGCAAACATTTTTTAGTTTTCTTGGCAAACCCAGTTTTTTTTTTCATTTCATTTTGATTTCAGGCATTTAATTGCTTTTTCACTAAAAGCAAATGATATTTAGAAATGTCATTCACAAGACACCACTGGTAGCAGTGCTGCCAACCACCACCACTCTCTTTATACCCTATAGCCCTAGGATGAGACCCAAGTTCCCTGCAGTGAATCAGGCCGAGTTGGGACCTGAGACAGTCTGTCCCACAGCCCAAGTGAGTGCTTTAACCACTGGGCTACGGAACTCTCTCAATCTCTCCTGTTGAAACTGTTCCATGTTGTAAAACTAAATATTCATAGGTCCAGGGAGAGAGAGTATGAGAATACTTGCCTGGGTTCCTGTCCTTTCTCCAAACACACATTACAATACAATTAGCTTACTCTGATTCAAAGGAAGCTGAGCTGCAGATGTATTAGCTCTGCCAGAGGGAGCAACACTGGAACTACCATCATCACATCAATGATTCATTCAGATTTAAGGCCTCCATTTTCATTCCCTCAAATGGCTACACTGCAATAACAAACGAATGGATAAAATTCTGGCCCCAAATGAAGTTAGTGGCATTACTTCCAACAGAGCTGGGATATCATCCAATGTGTGGACCATGGTCCAAACAAACAAACAAAAAGTTTGGTAAGTAATCAGATATTAGTTTCTCATTTCCATGGAATTCTTATAGATAACCATATATTTTATAAAATACGTTAATCATGCATGCCATTCTTAAAAGGACATGGTTAGGCAAATTAGATCCCAAATTTGAAATATTAAAAATATAAGTTTTATAAAACTTATATGAATAGAAATGTCTTGTTTTCTTTTTCTTTTTCAGCTCAATGAAAGTAGTTTTGATGGAATTTAAACATTACCATGCAGCATTTTCAACCCACAGACTCATTATCTGGTCTGAATTAAAAGGGGGTCAAGTAGTACATTTTCTCTTTTAACAATCTAAGGTATTAGCAGCAACACAAGATAATTATATTTTTTTCAGTTAAGATTTTAAATGTAACAGTATCCATTTAAAGCAGAGCCTTTTTTAAAGAAGTATTCAACAATATTACCACAAGATGGCCCCTACCAACCATAGCTGATATATGTGGATGTTGACACTGAAATTGCTCTGCTCTTTGTATCATGGTTCTATCCATTTCACAGCAAATATAAAGTACAATAATGTACGGCATCTCTCTGTTGAAACATTCTAACAAAGCAAACCTGTGTGTTAAGTCCTTGGGTTCTCAGAATGATTTATTCCTAACTCTGCTAGCTGTCTAAAAAATGTATGAGGTGATGTGACATACGCATTTTGAACATAACCACCAACAAATAAAATGTTTAAAGTATGTGAGGAATAGATTACTTTAAAAAATCAGCTCTAAGATAAATTGTGAATGTGTGTGTGTGTATGTATAGAAAAGAAAAGAAAAAGAGAACAGCTGAGCTGTTCAGTTAGGAGGCAGAATCCAGCAGAACTTTGTAGGAGGAGTTTGGAAGAGGCAGTGGAGCGTACAGACAGTACTCTAGGAAAACAAATCAAACTTCCAGAACTTCATTCCTTCCACACTGCTGAAGTGATAGCACTCACACTAGAAACTATTCGTTATTTAAGGGCCCAATTGTGAGATCCTGGAACACCCTCAGCTCTCATTCCTAAATTCCAAGGCCACAAGGGACCACTGTGATCATCTATACTATTTCCAAAGACAAAATACTGTGCCTCGTGTGTCGCGAAACGTTAGCCGCTCCGAAAGAATACAACCTTCGGTGGCACTTTGAAACTAAGCATCCCAATCTCGCCAAATTGAGCCCAAATGAAAAAATAATTAAAGCAGCCAGTTTAGCGAAAAACCTTAGTAGAGAACAGCAAATTTTCAAGAAAGTGAGCACTGAGAACGATACAGTTACTAAAGTAAGCTTTAAAATTTCTAAGGAAATTGCTGCTGCTGGGAAATGCTTGACAGAAGGCGAGTTATTAAAAAAGTGTATGTTGATTGCTGTATCTGAGTTATGTCCAGAAAAGAGGGGAATATTTGAGAATGTCAGTCTATCACACATGACTGTACGGAGAAGAATAGCTGACATTTCTACCAATTTAAGTGATCAGTTAAAGCAGAGAGTCAGTGAATTCTGCTTTTACTCCCTAGCTATGGATGAAAGCACCGATTTAAAAGACACCGCCCAACTTCTTATTTTTATTAGAGGTATTGATAAAAACTTTGAAATTACTGAAGAACTTGCTGGCATGTGCTCCATGACGGGTCGCACAACCGGAAAAGAAATTTCCAGTGAAGTGATAAAGTGCACGAATGATAAGTCGGGATTAGATTTCACAAACTTGGTGGCCATTTGTACTGATGGTGCTCCAGCTATGTGCCAAAAAAATGTTGGAGCAGTTACTCTTCTTGAAGAATTTATCGGGAGAGAAATAACCAAACATCACTTCATTATGCATCAGCAGGTTTTGTGTAGCAAAGTCTTAAAATTTGAGCATGTAATGTCAGTGGTAGTTTCCATTGTAAACTACATCCGTTCTAGAGGACTAAAACATAGGACATTTCGAGCCTTTCTTGAAGGGGTAGACACCGAGTGCAATGACTTAATCTACCATACAGAAGTGAGATGGTTGAGTCGAGGAAGAGTGCTCCAGCGTTTTGTTGCTTTGAAAGAGGAGGTAGCAGAATTCCTAGAAAATGGGACAATAAAATTCCCAGAGCTTGAAAATGAGTCCTGGAATCAAGATCTCTTTTTCTTTTGTGATATTAGAGCACACCTGAATGATCTCAACATTCAACTTCAGGGAAAAAATCAACTTATATTTCAAATGTGTGCAGCAGTGAAAGCTTTCAAAATGAAATTGAAACTTTTCAGAAGTCAGCTGTCAAAAGGTGAAATGTGTCACTTTCCCACTTGTGCACAGCGTATCCCTCAGCACAAACACGCCGAGTTAGGAGAAAAATACGCAAAGCACATCATTCTTTTGATTGAAGAATTTGACAGAAGACTTACTTTGTCTAAAGAAGAAGACGTCCAGTTGAAGCTGATTGAAGATCCCTTTTCTGTGGATCCAGAGGAAGTGCCACTAGATTTGCAGTTGGAGGTTATTGAACTTCAGTGTTCAGCAGTTTACCGAAATAAGCACAGAGAAAGCAGCTTGCGGGACTTCTACAAAAGTCTGGACAATGAAGTTGCACTGAAAACGTTCAGCATTTTTGGACACACTTACATATGTGAACAAACATTTTCCATCATGAACATGAATAAAAACAAGCAACGTTCTTCTCTGACTGACGACCATTTGGAAGACATTATGAAAATATCCACTTCAAATATGACCCCCAAATGCGACAAGCTTGTTGCCGAAAAGAGATGTAATATTTCTCATTAAATTTGCAAGGTAATTATGAAAAGTACAAATGTTTTCTTTCAACGGAACAGATGTTTTTAATTTTTCCATGATTAATAAAAAAAATTAAAAGAATTAAAAAAATTGTTTGATTTAATTGAAAAATTCTTAATAAAGTATCACACACCCTCCCCCGCAAACCTTAGCTGTTTCGGCGGTGCGGTGCTGGGAAAGGAGGGTTTGTTTCCGCGGGGCTGGGCGGTGCTGGGGGGGGGGGTGTTTCCGCGGGGCCGGGAGGTTTCAGCCCTCAGCTGTTTTCTTTGGAGTAATATGGCCCTCGCCGCTTTACGAGTTGTGCAGGCCTGATCTAGTCTGACCTCCTATAGAAGTTCCCCAAAATAATTTCTAGGGCATATCTTTTGGGAAAAAAATCCAATCTTGATTTAAAAATTGTCAGTGATGGAGAATCCACCATGATCCTTGGTAAATTGTTCCAATGGTTAATTACCCTCATTGTCAAAAAGTTCACCTTATTTCCTGCCTGAATTTGTCTAGTTTCAACTTCCACCCATTGGATCATGCTATACCCTTTTCTGCTAGATTGAAGAGTGAATTATTAAATATTTTTCCTCGTGTAAATACTTTTACAGACTGTAATCACATCACACCTTAACCTTTTCTTTGTTAAGCTAAATAGACTGAGCTCTTTGAATCTATCACTATAAACCATGTTTTCTAATCCTTTAGTCATTCTCATAGCTCTTCTCTGAACCCTCTCCAATTTATCAACATCCTTCTTGAATTGTGGACACTAGAACTGATCACAGTATTTTAGCAGTGGTCGCACCAGTGCCAAATACAGAGGTAAAATAACCTCTCTACTCCTATTCATGATTCCTCAAGATCACATTAGCTCTTTTGGCTACAGCATCACACTAAGAGCTCATGTTCAGCTGCTAATCCACCATGATCCCCAAATCATTTTTAGAGTCACTGCTTCCCAGGATAGAGCCCCCCATTCTGTAAGTATGGCCAACATTCTTTGTCCCTAGATGTATACATTTACATTTAGCTGTATTAAAATGCTTTGTACCTAGTCAACCAAGAGATCCTGATCGCTCTGAATCAGTGACTTGTCCTTTTCATTATTTACCACTCCACCAATTTTTGTGTCATCTGCAAACTTTACCAACGATGATTTTATGTTTTATTCCACGTCATTGATAAAAATGTTAAATAGTGTAGGGCCAAGACCTGTGGGACCCCACTTGAAACACACCTGCTCAATGACAATTCCCCATTTACAATTACATGTTGAGACCTATCAGTTAGCCAGTTTTTAATCCATTTAATGCGTGCCATGTTAATTTTATATTGTCCTAGTTTTTTAAACAAAATGTCATGAAGAACCAAGTCAAACGCCTTACAGAAGTCTAAGTATATTACATCAACACTATTACCTTTATCAACCAAACCTGTAATCTCATTTAAAAAAAGATATCAAATTAGTTTGACAGGATCTATTTTCCATAAACCCATGTTGATTTGCATTACCCTCCTTTAATTCTTTATTAATCAAGTCCCATATCAGTCACTCCATTATCGTGCCCTGGATCCACATTAGGCTGACAGGCCTATAATTACCCACTTCATCCCGTTTACCCTTTTTAAAAATGGGCACATCAGTTTTCTTCCAGTCTTCTGGAACTTCCCCAGTGCTCCAAGACTTATTGAAAATCAGCACTAATGATCCAGCTAGCTCCTCAGCCAGCCAACATCAATGGTTGCTGAGGGCACTCAGCCCATTACACTATTGGGCCTTCTGAGGCAAATCTCCAATCTGAACTCTCACCAGTGTGCTGGAAAAGAGAAAAGAAATCCTCTCCTCAATGATGCTTTGCCTCTGCACTCTAGTATATCCCTTCAGTGGTAGGAGAATAGAGGGGTCACACTGCAGCAGATCTGGCTCCACCACTCCCCCCAAATTACTTCTACTCCACAGCATGCAGCCCAGTTTATTTGGAGTCCAAGCCAAGTGAGACTAGAGAACCATGGCATCACCACCCCAATTCAACCTCTCCTTTGCAAAACAAGCAGGTGTTGCTAACAGGGGCATTCCACACCTGAAGAGGCGGGGTAGACTGTGCCCCTCTATATCCACCTGAGGAGGTGGGAGTGGAATGTTCCCTCTATGTGTAACCTTAGCAAAATACTAATGTATGCTTTTGCTTTCAATTTAAATCAGGGTTCCTTCCCTTCTTCTAATTATGGAGTTATTGCTTTCCAGTCTCCAGGGGAGTCCACCCATGAAGAGAGAGAAGAAAACAAAGTTTCCAAACCAGTATCTGGAGCACTCCAAACATACCTCCACAGAACTATATTGCCCTTCTCTTGGCTTCTTCGTGAAGGCTGCTAAGTGGGTCAGGTTAACTAGGCATCCCTTGTATAGGGTCAGGAGTGTGTGGGCTCATATCTAGCTAAAGCTGTGCAAATACCTGCTTTTTCAGTTCACTGGCTCTTTCCAAAAAACTGGAAAAAAGAATTGTTTCAGGTCAAACAAAATATCTTGTTTGCTCTGAAATGAGATGTTTTTCTTCTGTTGAGCTTTAACATATTTAACTCTAATAAAATGGAAGAAACTTTCAAAACAAAGCAATTTTGAATAAAGATATTGAAATGCTGCGGTTTGACCTTGTTGAAATGAAACATTTTCATTTTTTTCACTTTTTTTTTTTTTGCCTAAAACAATTTGGCAAATTAGACATAAACCCCCAAAATGTTTCAGTCAACCCGAATGTGCATTTTTCAGTGAAAAAAGTTTTGGCGGAAAAATTTTGCCCTGTTCTACTCATAACCTGGTATTTAAAATAAACTCCTGGGGCTGATTTTCAATGGCACAAATGGCAGTTAAGTGACTAACTCCCTATGAACGTTCCTACCATTACTGTCTATTTGTACTGCGTGTCTTGGAGGCTGTAGAACTTGGAAGTGTTCAAGTTTTGACAATAAATATTTATCAAGACATGCTGTTTGTCACTTGCTGGTATCCCTTTTGTGACCTATAAACTGTTATTGTTTGCTTGAAAAGCAAACACAAAGGTTAGGAAAAAAAGATTAAAGTACAATATAATCTGTTCTTCTCATTGCAGGGGAAACTCAAACTACGGAAACAGAATGAGAACATGCTATTCTCTCCTCTTCCCTGTAAACATTTAAACTAGCACAAGTGACTGATGGAAATTTTCAGTTGCTTAAAGATCTTAATGATGAGTTATTTTAACTTTGCTAAAGATTTTAAGAAAGCACTGGCAATTTAGGACACTATAGTTGTCACTATGCTGCGTATCATGGACATTCACTTCACTGCAACAGTGTGGACAGAGCAAGATTCCCCTGTTTCAGAAGTACAGGCCCCTGCAACTTGAGCTAAAGAAGGCTATTAGCAGTATGGAGTCCGTGACACACAGTTGAGCAGTGCTGATTCTATCCAGCAGAGGGCAACAATTAAACACACACAACCCATTTCATTACCATATTTTACAAAACAACTGTTAGAAATGGCCACCATTGGTGCACTAGCTCAATAACTATGACAAATATAGCCAGTGTCTGACAATGCAAACTGGTATTTTATTGGTAATGCTCAACAGGAAGCCAACTCTCATTATGTAGTGCGAGACACAGAAAATGCAGCTCGGCAGCTAAATTCATAAGCACGGTAAAGGAGCCTTTCAGAGTTTCTTTAAGTAAATGTTTTTAAATAATTTAAATCATACAGTTAACTTAAATCAATAAAAAAGTTCTAAAGAACAAATGTTCTTAGAAAGGCTCCTGCCTGCCTCCTGCACTCTCCTGTGCTGCATTCTCTATGCACTCACGCTCTGGTGATGGCTCCTTCTCTGTGCCAAGAATCTGCCTCAATCAGGACCTACACGGTTATGTTCTTAGTCCTCTGATCTTGTCTATTTTCACCCTCTTGGTGGTTGAGCAAAAGTCACATATCTCCTGCTGTCAGGTTGCAGCTATGTCTCATTTTCCCTGTTAGCCATCCATTGCTCAGCTTTAGTTTAGCTCTCCAGAGTCCAGACAAATTGTTTTTCATCTTCTGCAGGCCACAAATCCCTCTTTAGGTCTGTGTGACTTTCATCCCACAGTCCCAGTGGCTTACAACAGCCCTTTTAAGCCCTTGGGCACAGGAGGAACAAGTTCATTGCATCAAGTAGCTCACAAATGAGGTGTAGGGTAGCCCATGGCCTCCTCCGATCAAGGCAATCCCAAGGCCCTAAACAGTGTGAGGCAGCCATCCACTCCAGCCTCCAGTAGTCCACTTCACTCTCGCCACATCCTGGGATTTCAACTTCTCTTAAGGGGCACCCTGGGACAGGGATCCTCCCTCTGTATTGGACTAATATACACACTGGTGATTCTAATTTGTACATATCATTTGACATCTTTAATGGCTCTTCCCTGCTCACAGTGCCTGACCTGATGAAGTAGACTTGTGGCTTTCTGTCAACTTCCTTTTGCTAAATGTCTTGAAGGCAGAAGAGCATTTCTGGGGCAAGAAGTTCATCCTCAAACATAATTCCATCTCATTCCGCAGCTCAGTCCACCTAGCCGCCTCTCCTCTTGATAATTTTAGTGTTCTTTTGAATCCTTTAACTTTCCTTCTCCTCTCAAAGCTCTATAAATCTGTGTATTACTATTTTTAAAACATTTCTCTCATTTGTATCTCTTTGACTTCATGTCTGCTAAAATCTTAATTTATGTTTCTACTTAAATGACCTTGGTCCTGGCAGCACCTGTGTACCCCCCAAGTATTAAAAAATAACAATAAACGCAGACTCTCTCACTTTTTCTTTTCCAATTCTAGGAATAAAAGCCTGAGTTGATCATAGAGATTTTGCCTATAATATATGCATTGGGGGAAAAGGGAAGAGAAACATTCTTATTGACAAAGTCAACCTGAAATAAATCAGTTTTGCTTTTATTTCTGAATCCACTGAGGTTGGTGGTCATTTTTCACTCTTCATGTAGTCAGTTCCATACCCTTGGGGTATATCTACAGTACAATATAGAGACTATACCAGCACAGCTAGGTCATTGTAGCGATGCTGGCATAACCCCATAGTGTAGACATAGCCAACAGCGACAGAAGCGGGTTTTCCATTGGTGTAGGAACATCACCTCCCTGACTGATGGTAGATACATCAATGGAAGCATTAGTCCATCGACATAGTTGTGTCTACACTGGGGGTTATGTCGGCAGAGCTATGTCAGTCGGGATGGGCTTTTTTTCATACCTCTGACCAACATAGCTATGTCGACCTAACTTTTAAGTGTAGACCAAGCCTTAGTCCAGGTCCTGTCTCTTACATCCATGATTTTCTCCTACAGGACAATAGTTGCCTAATTCCAGTGTAAAGTGGTTGTGGGAAGTTCTGATCATGAGAAGAAAACTGCTCTCTCAGGTAGCTAGGGCTAAGCCCATGATGAACTTTGCACATCAGGACAGAGGCCTTGAATTAGACTCTGTTTGATGGAGAGCCAGTGCAGAAAGTGGCGCACTGGAGCTACGTGCTCACTGCAACCTGCATTATTTAGCTGACTGGCTGCTGCAGACTGCACCAGTTGGAGCGATTCCAGGCTCTCTGGTTTCATTCCTAGATGTTATGAGTTGCAGTAATTAAGGCTTGAGGTCATGAGTGCGTGAGTCACAAGTGTCAGGTTCAAGCCTGAAAAGCCAGGGCATAGTTTTCTGTCTGTCTATATGTGGAAGTGGGTGTTTTTGGCTGCTGTGGCTACTTGGCATCCAGTTGCAATGGAGAGTCCAATAGGACCCAACACTGTGAACAGACAGCAATCTGTGGGGTGTTATGAAGGGGGTGAGTTCCTCAAAGTATTTCATTTCCTACCAGCATCACTAGCCTTGCTTGGGTTCAGCTTCAGCCAGTTAGCTTTAATGAATCTGCTGATCTCAGCTAGGCATTGTATTGTTTGCCTGTGGTATTCGGGAGATGTAGAGCTGAGTTACATCCTTGTGTTGCTGGCACTTCAGCCCCACCAGCTCCCCTAATGGTAATATGGCAAAAGAGAAAAGTCTTGAATCCAACTTTCAGCGTTAGGTGATGATGCTGGTTGTAGCTTGCGAAAGTTCACCCAAGCTGCGGAATAAGGGGGTGGGGATTGTGGGTCAAGTACCTCTAGGTTTTGTAAGGTCTGAAAGGCTCTGTCTTCCCCACCTGCACCTTTGCATGTAGTTAGTTCAGGGCCTAGTTCCCTCCCTGAAATCTCTTCCTGCTTTTCCCAGGTGGAGGCCTTACTCCCTTGCATTACGCTCACTGTTTCCCCCCTGCACCCTGCCCCCGGCCTTAAAACTTACCAAGCATACAATATATTTACATCACTATTTCCTGTAATCTAGCCTGCTGTCTTGTATTGTCAAACCCTGTCACTCAGTTTTGGGCTACTGTCTCCATGGAAAACAAGGAAGAAAATAAAATGTTATTCTGTTACTTCATACATACCATTTGTGTAGCCACCATCAACCAGGCATAGTCATAAGAGAAAATGTAGTCATGTAAATCAGCAACCCGCACAATTTCAGTAAACTAAAGCAGATTGGGCACACAGCAGTGTTAAAAATTCCACAACTAAGTATCATATGAAATCAGAATTGCCAAGACATGGAGAGCAGATGAGGTGACTAAAGAGACCATCAGGTGATTGTTATCAATGGAATTACACTGGGGATGAATGTGATCTATTAGATTCAGTTACATTTCAGATATTATTCACGTCAGTTTGCTGTCTGCTGCTTCCATCATCATTAGAGCTGGTCAAAGCTCAGAATTTGTGTTTTGTGGGAAATTCTGACATTCAAAATTTCCTTTAGTCATCGATTGGAATGAAAAGTTGAAAAAAATCATTTTAGAAATATCAAAATGACCTTATCGAAGTGGTTCACTTCAACTATGATTTTGTTAAGAAATAAAATATATAAAATCGTATATAATTATATAATATAAAAGTTGAGATGACTGTCAAAGTGAAGAACTTTGCCCTTATCAAAACTAAAACATTTTGATATTTTTTTCAAGGAAAATTTTGACACAAATCAATGCATTCCCATGAAATGTTTCACTTTTGGCAAATCAACACTTTCTGATGGAAAACTATTCCATCAGGAAATTTCTGACCAGCTCCAACTATCATCTCTTCCTCAGTCCCACGACTCCCAACTGATGAAACCATGTCCCTCAGACCACTGGATTCAAGGTGCAGTCCAGCAGGAAAGGCCAAGCAAATCCCCTTACTCCCAGGGCAGCAGCATTCGGTTAAGGTGGGATGCAATTCAGATCAAAACAAACTGGATGCATCAGGGTTTTTTTCATTTGGGACATACACACACAACCTTCCCAATGGAAAATTAGTTTTTCAGCCAGGGGCCCGAAGGAGTGCATTTTGCTGGGAGATATTTGCTTTTATTCAATACATTATTTTAATAATAAGCACTTTAGGCAAAGCAATAAATCACATGAATGTAAGAGACTTGTTTAGCAGCCATGACAAGCCACACAGCAAGAAGTTGAATCTAGCAAAAAGCATTACTTGAACAGTAAAACACTATGAATAGGGTGCAAACACTGAAGCAGATTTTTCAGAGCTATTAGCATGCCATCAATTCAGTATTTTCCATCCATTTCATGCATTTAAAAGAATCTGTTCTTTGGCAATCACCCCAATTAAACAGATAGACCATTTATCTGGGATGATGTGAATTAAACTGCTGTTCTAAAAATAATCCTTTTTCCGCCTTTAGTTAATTTAAGAATCTGGGTTTTACATGGAGGACATCATGAATTACCAACACAATCCTCAATCTGTCCAACAAAAATGCTATGTTGGAAAATTGCCACACTATTAGAAGCATCAGAGATGGATCTCTGGGCTGATACCGCAGCAACTTCACATCTATCATGCAACAAAATATTCAGTATTTCTTTTTTCACAGCCCTCGGGGTAGGGGCTGTGTGTCTTCTTATGTATTTGTACAGTTCCTAGAACAATTCCTGATCTTGATTGAGACATTTGGGTGAGATCCCAATACAAATAAATAATAGCAGCACTGTCCACATAGCTAAACCTCTCATTCAGGCCCTCATAATGTCATGTCTTGATGATTGTCACTCCTTACTCTTCAGCTGACCCAACACACACGTCACTCCCTTCTGAAACAAAGGAAATGCAACAATCACCTTCCTGTCCATTGCTCTATCATGTCGTCAACTGCGCTCTTTGAACCTCCTCCATTGCCTCCCTGCTTTCTACTCCACTAACCTCAAACTTTACAAAAAATGTAGCTTTTTATTGCAGTCTTATCAATACATCAGATTAAAACCTTACTTTGTAAAGTTTTAGAATTATCATAATCAACAGACTTAAGAAAAATTTGACAGCCTAACATTTGTTCCTTAACCATACAATAGAGCTAAAACAAAAACATGTATATGAAACATTGAACCAAAAAGCAAATAATTGAAATAGTTGGCACACCAATACACCTAAAACTCATTATCTGCACACAAGTACCTTTTCACCTTTATTGAACTGATTTAAAAGCACCCTAAAAGATTAAGCATTTACAAGGCAGAGTATTAGTCCAGTTTCAAGTTAAATTGTCCATTTGTCCACTTTCTCTTTTGTTCTGCAGGGTTTGAGGCTATTGCTGCATAATTTAAGAAAGGAGACCAGACATTTTTTAAGTTCTTTGGTTTACCTTGATATGAACAAGTTCAGCTTTCCATTTTCACCACATGCCATACGCTGCTTAAAAGCCACTAGAGGAAGGCACTGCTTCCATGTTCTTACAATAGCACATTTCTTTTCCAGGAAAAACATTTTTACAAGTTTTTGTGTGTTAGCAGTTGCTATTCCTGCATTATCTATTCCTGAGATTATTTCCTGCAGGAAGAATTCAATACTTCTAATTCCAACAATATTTTTGGTAGCTGTTACTATTTTCTGCCAATATTTCTGTAGTTGGGACAGAACCAAATTATATGTTCTAAGCTCCCTTCTCCACTCGAGTTTCTCCAGCACTATATGAAGCAACTGTAGCATAGCCCAATCTGTAGGGAGTAAAACAGAATCTATGTAAAGTTATTACAGAGAGTTTCCATCAAATTACAGGCAATAGCACTACTTCTTGTGCAGTTAATTCTATTCTTCCTCAGTCATTTGAGAGTCAAATGCTTTTCTTCCTCATTTACCTTTAATGTTGTTCAAATTATATACACTTTTATAAATTCTACCTGTAATTCTTTTCCACTGAGAAACCAGGAATAAAATTGCCTCTAATAAATTATTGCTACTTCTTATTGCAAAACTCCACATCAGGCAATATAGGTACAAAGGGAGGTTATGAAGACCCCTTTTGTTCCTACAATACTGTTACCAGGGCCGGCTCTAGGTTTTTTGCCGCCCCAAGCAAAAAAAATGTTGGCTGCCCCCCGTCCCAGCCCTGGGCTCCTCGCCACACCCCCCGCCGCCTCAGCCCTGGGCTGTCCCCCACCACCCGCACCTCCCTGCTGCCCCAGCCCTGGGCTCTCCCCGCGCCCCCACCTGCACCCTCCTTCCGCCGCAGCCCTGGGTCACTGCTAACTCGCTCCCAGGGCAGGTCATTCAGCAGGAATTTTTGATGTGCACAGAACACAGACAGGATTGGTTCCCATATGGTTACAGAACTGCAGTAAAGTGGAACAATTTTCAGCTTGTGTGATTGGAGGATATCTGGACGCATATTATAAGACTGTCCTCCATAAATTAGGAAAAGTTGAGGTGCCTTTATTATTCTTTTGTTCCACTCTTTCTTTCTATGGGGAATTTGCCAATGCAATATCACTGTCTTCCTTTTAAACAAACAAACAAACAAACAAACAAACAAACAAACAAACAAACAAACAAACAAACAAAAAGCAACGGCTGTTGAAAATAGCAATTCCAGTCCTAATAACCACTGGGAAGCATTTCTTGCTCAATTTTATCCTACTTTTTCTATAGCAAGTTACAGTGGATCAGTATATTTGATTTGGGAGAAATGAAGTAACAGCCGCCCAAACTGAGCTTGAGCACTCCTGAATTTTGAGGTGTTCAAATCTGGAAGGCAGGTGCTGGGAGGGGTTGGGGGGACCTGTGGCTCCGCAGGGGAGCACGGCAGCATGTATGCAGCAGCGTGTCTGGCGCTGAGCGAAGCCAGACACGCCGGTCTGAGTGGCACGGTAAGGGGGCTGGGGGGTTGGAGAAGGGGTAAGGGGTTCCGGGGGGGCAGTCAAGGGACAGGGAGCAAGGGGGGTTGGATGGGGCGGAGGTTTGGGGGGGCGGTCGGGAGCAGGGAGAAGGGGGGGTTAGATGGGTCAGGGGTTTGGGGGGGCAGTCGGGGGACAGGCAGCAGTTGGATAGGCATGGGAGTCCCAGGGGTTTGTCAGGGGACAGATAGGGGGTGGGATCCTAGGGGGGAAGTTGGGGGGGGTCTCAGGAGGGGGCAGTTGGGGACAAGGAAAAGGGAGGCTTGGAGGGGGGTGGGATCTCAGGAGGGGGCAATCAGGGGACAAGGACCAGTGGGGCTTAGATAGGGGGTGGGGTCCTGGGGGGCAGTTGGGGCAGGGGTCCCAGGAGGGGGTGATCAGGGGACAGGGAGCAGGGGGTTGGATGGGTTGGGGTTTCTGTGGGGGGCAGTCGGAGGGAGTGGATGGTGGCAGGGTGGGGCTACCCTCCCTCCCCATGGAGTGTCCTATTTTTTGAATGTTAAAATATGGTATCCCTGCCCTTCCCTGTGCAGCTCTCCATTCACAGCAGGCTGCAACATGAGGTCTCAGCTTCCTCCCTCCCTCCCCCTCTTTCCTGTTGGTAGTGGCCAAGGGAATTCTGGGAAATGTAGTTCTTTCCCTGCTCCAGGGCTGGCTCTATAGGCAGGGAGCTAACCAAGGAACTACAGCTCCCAGGGCCCCCTGTTGGTTCTCAGCTCCCAGGCTGGATCCCTGCCGCCCCTGCAAATGGGCTGCCCCAAGCACGTGCTTGCTTTGCTGGTGCCTAGAGCCGCCCCTGACTGTTACTGCTGTGTTATAGATTTGCCACTCTGTAGTAACACACTATCACATACACTGTTCAGTGCTAGACTACCTTCCAAATTATTTAGGTCTTCCAGGACAAAGACTGGAAACTTAGTGACTATTTTACCTGATGTCAACCTGGTGTACTTTTTAAAAATTGAAATCCAAGGGTGACTTCTTGCCTGTGAGAGCAGGTCCAAGCGGAGTGGTAACAGCCATGGCAGAGCTACCGCCAGGCTCATGAGGGTCCCGTACCAGTACTGCCTGGGCCATGCCGGGGTGATCAGGAGGACCCGGGCCTTGTCCAACTTTATCTTTTCCAAGACCCTGCTGATTAGAGGGAATGGGGGAAAGGCATAGAGAAGCCTGCTTGACCAGGACAGGAGAAAGGCATCAGAGATAGCGCCCCCTCCCCAGGCACCCCCTGGAGCAGAACCGGGGGCATCGCCGGTTCTGTCAAGTCACTAACAGGTCCACCTGGGGAGTTCCCCACCTTCGGAAGAGCCGGTGGGCCACTTCCTGGTGGAGGGACCACTCGTATTGCGAGGAGAAGTCCCTGCTTAGGCGACCCACCTTCTCATTCCGGACGCCTGGTAAGTGGAAGGCCTTCAGGTGGATATTGTGGGCTACACAGAAGTCCCACAGCCCGAGGGCTTCTTGGCAGAGGATCGGGCCCTGCCTTGCCTGTTGATATAGAACATGGAGGCCGTGTTGTCCGTGAGGACCTTGACTACCTTGCCCGCCAGGAGGGAGCGGAGGGCCATACATGCCAGCTGCACCGCCCTGAGTTCTTTGACATTTATGTGTAGGGTCAGGTCTTGAGCCGACCACAGGCCTTGGGTCTGAATGCTCCCCACATGGGCACCCCAACCCAGGTCTGACGCATTGGACACCAGCTCCAATGATGGGGCCTCATCCCTGAATGGGACCCCTTGGAACATGCTGCTTGGGGTGGATCACCACCTCAGGGAGGTGATCACCGAGTGTGGCACTGTGAGGACCTTGTCCATCCATCCATGGCCTGGGAAAAATTTGAGGCCAGCCAGAGCTGGAGGGGTCTCATCCTGAGTCTGGCATGATGTACGTGCATGCCGACATATGACCCAAGAGCTGCAGGCAAACCCTGTTGTAACCGGGAACCTTGTGACCGAGTCGATGAGACACTTCAGGGTATCAAACCTGTCTGGCAGGAGTGAGGCCTTGGCCGACACTGCGTCCAGGAGCGCCCTGATAAACTCTATGCATTGGACCAGGACTAACGTGGACTTGGTGTTGTTTACCAGCATGCCCAAGGCGATGCACATGGACAGGAGGAGCGCCACGTGATTTCTCACCTGCAACCGGGAGGTGCCCTTGACTAGCCAATCGTCCAGACAGGGAAAGATCTGGACCCCTCGCCGTCTGAGGTAGGCCGCTACCACTGACATGCATTTTGTAAACACTCTGGGGGCAGTGAACAGTCCAAATGGGAGGACCGTAAATTGGTAATGATTGTGTCCCACCACAGAAGCACCTGTGCCCCTCGAATATGTGGATGTGGAAGTACGCATCCTGTAGATCGAAGGCAGCGTACCACTCCCCAGGATCCAGGGAGGGAATGATGGAGGCCTGGCCAGGGAGACCATGTGGAATTTGAACTTCACCATATGCTGGTTTAGGCCCCGTAGGTCCAGTATGGGTCTGAGCTCCCCTTTGGCCTTTGGGATAAGGAAGTAACGGGAGTAGTACCCCTTGCCCATGAACTCCTCAGGCACTGCCTCTATCGCTCCTAATTCTAGGAGCCGTCCCATCTCCTGCTCGAGCAGGGCTTCGTACAAGGGGTGCCTCAGGAGGGATGGGGGCGGGGGGTGGCTGGGTGGGGAGGAGGTAAACTGGAGGGAGTAACCCCGGGAGATGGTGCTGAGGACCCATTAGTCCGAGGATCCGCGACCGTTCTGGGAGGAAAGCACACAACCGGTTGGAGAAGGGAAGCTTTATTGGCGTTGGATTTTTGATGAGGACTGGTGGGATGCCCCTGAGCATCCCGTCAAAAACACCTTTTCCCTGCCTGTTTGTCCTTAGAGGGTCCAGGCTGGGGGGCAGGTCGAGACTGCCTATGAGGGCGTCTCTTATAGTCCCACTGCTTCTTATGGGTGGCCTCGTATTTCAGGAGGGCGGCCGGGGTAGAAGTCTGCTGCGGCTTAAATTTAGGTTTTGCCGGAGCCAGGACATATAGACCCAGCGTCTGGAGGGTCGTGCGGGAGTCCTTCATGCCATGCAGCCTTGTATCTGTTTCCTCTGCAAACAGGGCTTTCCGATCAAACGGGAGGTCCTGCAAGGAAGACTGGGCCTCGCTGGACAGCCCAGAGAGCAATAGCTTTGTCGTCCGTCTTATGGACACTGCTGAGGCCATCGATCGCACGGCCGTGTCCACAGCATCTGAGGCAGCCTGCAGGGAAGCTCGAGCTGCCGATGTCCCTTCCTCCATGAGCACCCTGAACTCCTTCTTATCACACTCCTGAAGGGAGTCCTCAAACTTGGGCAGGAAGCCCCACAGATTGAATTCGTACCGGCCCATGAGAGCCTGATGGTTCGCCACCCATAACTGGAAGCTCGAAGACAAATACATTTTCCTACCGAAAGAGTCCAGTCTCCAAGAGTCTTTGTTCTTTGGGGTCGGGGCTGGCTGACCTTGTCGTTCCCTGTGGTTGACCGACTCGACCACCAGGGAGTTGGGCGCTGGGTGGGTATATAGGTACTCATGCCCCTTAGCGGGTACGAAGTACTTTCGCTCCGCCTTCTTTGATATAGGGGCCAATGAGGCCGGTGTTTGCCACAGGGCATTCGAAATCTTAGTCACCCCTTCATGGAGTGGCAAGGCCACCCTACCCAGTGCCGATGGGGACAGCACGTTGAACAGGGAGTCCGCAGGCTCTTCCATCTCCTCTGCCTGGAGGTGGAGGTTTGCTGCCACCCTCTTTAAGAGGACTTGGTGGGCCCTGAAGTCCTCCTGCGGGATGGAGGGGGGGCGGGGCTGCAATCGCCTCAGCCAGGCGGGGCGAAGAGGCCGGCGCAGTGCTCAGGATGTCGGACGGCACCGGAGGATCCACCACCTGGTTGGACTCCGGGCACGGTGCCGAGGACGTGTGTCCCACCGACTCCTTCATCAGGGGCCTGGAGATGGAGACCGACGGAGCCTCCGAAGCTCCGGCCACCGAGCGAGCTCCCACCGGGGGCTGCGCTGGAAGCCACAGTGCCCACTGGTACCACTGGGCCGGCCACAATGCTCGGTGCCACTGCACTTGCTGTGGCACTGGTGGGGCCGCTGTCTGTGTTGGCCGGTCTGGCTCATTGAAGGGTGGCCACAAACGGAGACCTGGCTGGCATAGGATCCATTGCTGTCTCTCGACCGAGAGGAGTGGTGGTGCCGGGATCTGCGACAATCATGAGACCGCGATCTTGACGTAAAGGACCGGTACCAATGGTAATAGCTGCTCCGCGAACGGCCTCGACAGGCGGACCCGCGACAGCGAGATGCAGGTGATCGATGCCTGAGGCTGCGATGTCTTGGCAGAGACTCGGAGCGGGAGTCCGAGCGGGAATGGCGTCGATGACCGTGCCGTGACCGACTGCGGTACCCCCTCCGGGACGAGGACCAACAACGACGTCCGCCGCGGTCCCGTCGATATCCGCTCTCTGAGGAGGACCGGTGCCGCGAGTCCCAGCCGGATGGAACCCAGCCCGACAGTCTAGTTGGCGTCTGGGGCGATCCATGTGGACTCTGCCCTGAGCAGACGCTGAGCGGTGATTGGCGTCCGGAATGTTCCCTTGACCGAGACCGGTACCGAGCCGGAGGCAACTGCAGAGATCCCAACGGTGGCTTACCTCTGGAGTGAGGGGCCGACATCGGCGGAGCTCCGGGCACCGGCATGGACATGATGTCCTGGGCCTCCTAGAGGGCTTTGGGTTTGGAAGGCATCCGGACATCCAGAGAGGCCTGTTCCGAAGGGGCCGGGCTACTCCGCTCTACGTGAGTTGGAGGCCTAGGGCCTGATGGGGATTGAGGACTGCCCGACATGGGCCTAGCCTCTTTCCCAGACATCCCTCGGTGCTGTTGCGAGGGGAAGTCTTGGTCCTCTTGGCGTGTCCCATGGACGGGGAGCGGTGCCAACTGGTTGATGGCACCGGCTGATCGCCACGTACCGACACCGCGGTGCCCGGTACCGGCTCGGAGTGGCATGCCGGGTTCGGGGTCAGCGCTGACTCCATCAGAATGGCCTGGAGCCTAATGTCTCTTTCCCTTTTAGTCTGGGGCTTAAACGATTTGCAAATTTTGCACCTTTCGCTGATGTGGGTTTCTCCCAAACAGCACAAACAGTCTGTGTGCGGGTCACTTCTCGGCATAGAACGCTGACAAGAACCGCACAACTTAAATCCCAGGGCTCGAGGCATGCCCCAGCCTGGGCTCACTGACTAACTAAAACCAACTATTTAGCTAACTAACTACAGGTACTAAATGAACGAACAGTTCTGGGGACAAGCTACAGCGAAGCTGGAGCAGAGCAGTTCCGACGCACCTTCACTGGCAGCAAGAAGGAACTGAGGGTGGGGGGAGCACCCGGCTCCCCTTATACCACGCCAGGCAGGCGCCACTCCAGGAGTCGAGGGGGCGCTCCCCCGCATGGGTACTGCTAGGGGAAAAACTTCCAGCACCGGTGCACGTGGTGAGCACACACACCTACTGTGGAATAGACATGAGCAATCACTCGAAGAAGAATATAAAATTTGGCTGATAAAAGGTAATAGTGTTGATGTTTCTGCTAGATATTTGGCTTGGTTACCACACAACATATTAAGAAACTAGAATGATATAAAATTAACATAGCACATGTTAAATGGATTAAAAACTGGCTGACAAGCCTCAGTATAACTAAAACCAGGGTATCATTACTGAGCGAGTGTATTTCTAGTGGGGTCCCACAATGTTTGGTTCTTGGGCCTATACTATTTAACGTTTTTATCAAGAACCTGAAAAAAACAAAATCACCAATAAAATTCACAGATGACACAAGGATTGGTGGAATGTTAAATAATGAAGAGGACAGGCCACTGCCAGCGATCTGGAGCACTTGGTAAGCTGGGCAGAAGCAAACAGTATGCATGAATCAACCAAATGTAAAGCTCTACATATAGGAGCGAAGAATTTAGGCCACACTGTCAAGCTGGGGGGAGTCTATCCTGGAAACCAATGCCTTGAAAAAGACTTGGAAATTATGGTGGATAATCAGTGGAACATGAGCTCCCAGCACAAAGCTGTGGTCACAAGGGTTAATGCAGTCTTTAGATGTGTAAACGGAGATATCAACTAGGAATAAGGAGGTTATATTACCCCTGTATTTGGCACTGGTGCAACCGCTTCTGGAATACTGTATCCAGTTCTGATGTCCACAATTCAAGAAGGATGTGGATAAATTGGAGAGCGTTCAGAGAAGAGCCACAAGACTCATTAGAGGATTGTAAAACATGCCTTACAGTGATAGACTCAAGGAGTTCTATCTATTTAGCTTAACCAAAGGTGTTAAGGGGTAACTTGATCACAGTCGAGACGTGCCTCTGTGAGGAACAGAAATTTGATAATGGAGGGCACTTCAATCTAGCAGACAAAGGTAAAACAAAAATCAATGGCTGGAAGTTAAAGCTAGAAATTCAGACAGGAAATAAGGTGCAAATTTTTAACAGTGAGGGTAATTAACC
The DNA here is from genome assembly GCF_028017835.1 of Emys orbicularis. Lineage (NCBI taxonomy): Eukaryota > Metazoa > Chordata > Testudines > Emydidae > Emys > Emys orbicularis. Next base: position 329,140,603 of record NC_088683.1, on the reverse strand, counting down.
ATTGGAACATCTTACCAAGGGCTGTGGTGGATTCTCCATCCCTGGCAATTTTAAAACTCAAGATTGGATGTTTTTCTAAAAGATATGCTCTAGTTCAGTGTTTTTCAAAGTTTGGGTAGCGACCCAGTACTGGGTCGCGACATGTAAGTCACTGGGTCGCCTTGCTCAGCACCCAGGGACTCTAGTGGCTCTGGTCAGCACTGCTGACCTGGACGTTAAAAGTCCCGTCAGCGGTGCTGCCCAGCTAAGGCAGGCTAGTGCCTACCTGTTCCAACATCATGCTGCAGCCAGCAGTGGGTCCAGCTTCTAGGCGGGGGGCCACAGGGCTCTACGTGCTGCCTCCACCCTGAGCACCAGCTCCACACTCTCATTGGGTGGAAACCGGCCAATGGGAGCTGGGGGGTGCTGCCTGTGGGCGAGAGCCACGCAGAGCTGCTTGCATGCCTCCGCCTAGGAGCCGGACCTGCTACTGGCCACTTCCGGGGCACAGCGCAGTCTGCGGTGCCAGGACAGGTGGGAAGCCTGCCTCTGCACCCTGGCTGTGCTGCTAACTGGGAGCCACCGGAGGTAAGTCTGCGCCCCAACCCCGCACCCCAATCCTCTACCTCAGCCCTGAGCCCCCCAAAACTGGAACCCCTTCCTGCACCCCAAACCCCTCATCCTCAGCCCAGAGCCTGCACCCCCAGCCCAGAGCCCTGACCCCCTCCTGCACCCCAACTCCCTGCTCCAGCCCAGAGCCACCTCCCACACCCTGAACCCCTCATTCCTGGCGCCACCCCACAGCCCTCAACCCCAAACCCCAACCCTCTGCCCCAGCCATGAGCCCTTCCCACACCCCAAACCCCTCATCCCCAGCTGTGTTGGGTAACGGACAACAATTTTCTTCAACTGGGTCCCCAGAAAAAAAGTTTGAAAACCACTGCCCTATTTCAAACAGGAATTAATTCAGGGAACTCCTATGACCTGTGTTATACAGAAGATCAGATGAGATGATCACATAGATTATAAGGCCAAAAGGAACCAATGTAAGCTGCATTAATTTGAAGTAGCAGTACACAATAGTAGGAATAACAGGGATAGGTTTTAAGTACCTTGCGTTATTGCCATGAGGTGAGAAAGAAAAATTGTAAACAGTTCCAAAACAGAGGTATTCAATGGTGCTCATGAAAAATAGTCCTTTATTTGAAGGATTACCTGAGGTACATTTGCTACACATTGCGATGGCAAAGGTTTGAGAAGAGTCTGACCACAGTTCCTATAATCTTCTCTTTTCTATTCAATGCATTTTGAAGAGTTCATATTCCAAAGCAGTGTGCAAGAATGAATGTAATGTAGCAGCACAACAAGGAAGAGAATTTTAAGAGTGGAGCATCAGTATTTTAGAATGCGTCTATTGTAATAGCCTGGAGCGGTCACAATAGGATGGGGCTTTCAGGGATTCTGGTGATAATGAAGATCAAAGATCCAAAATATGTTACTACTAAAATTTTCCCTCAGTCATGTCCCTTCATTTCTATTTTTGATTCTTTCATTCCTACAGTTTCTGCAGACATCCTGCAGACAAACCAGGACATCCTACTTACCCTAGAGAGGCCAGATCAACAGCACACTCTGAAAGAAGGTAAGTGTTCATCCTGGGAGCCAAGGTAGTGACATCAGCTGCCTTCCCTCCTCCTCCTCCTCCCGAATAAAGGACTTTGGACCAAATTATCTCAACTGTGTCCAGCATCCACTGTGTGCAGCTAAAATGGTGACTGCAAAGAACAACTTGTGGCTTCCAATCCAGGGGCCAGTTTTCCATTGGCCTCCTCATCAGTGTCCTTCCTGGAGCTGCTCTACACAATGCCAACTGGCTACAACCTCAAGGGACCACCATGCCAGTGGGGTTCACCCTAGTGTAGTGGCACCATGCTCAAACTTTTGCCCCCTACACTGAGGATAGAGAAAGATGAAAGACGTGGTCATGGTGGTTTTATGCTAGCTAGTGACTCTCCCATGCCAGGGGACTCATCAGCTAGCAGCTGAAAGTCTACAGAATAAACTAGATGTGAGTGTAGAAAATAAACTGGCCAATGTATATAGAAGGATCTAAACCAAATGTTGGATCCAGGTTTGAAGAAAGCTGAGATTTGGATCTAAATTTTATGCCTCTACTCCACCACTAACACTACAAACCAGCCCTCACAGCACAAACACACATAAATGATCATTTCAAGAACACACAATGCAGTTTAGATTTTGATTCAATTTTTTTAATAATAAATTGTGCCAGTAGAAGCTTTCAAAGGCAATGATATATCAATAAATAACAGTTAAATTGAGTTCCTGAGAAAGAACCTACCACATGAAAGAATGTCAGATAGATGTAAATAACAAACAAACAAAAAAGCAGTAATACTGAATCTTACATGGACTGTCACAACACAAGCACTGCATACCTCATAGCACTCCTTTCATACAAATGTAAACAAATACACAATCATTTTTGTTTCGTCCAAACTGATTAATTTATATGTGTTGTTGCTTAGATATCTAAACAATGGATAGGATAGGATAGGATAGGATATGCTAAAAACATTAAGGAATAATATGTGGAGTAATATATGGAAAAATTCTGAAGCTCCAGATTTAAAATAAAATAATAATAATAATAAAGCAAAGACACACTGAAGGAGTGTTTTCCTCAATGTTATTATGTCAATCACTTAAATAGGACTATTACACTAATCTGAATTAAGATTTTTTTTATCTATTTAGTTATATATAATAAAAGTAAATATGTATGGCTTAATTATCTTTAGTATTCCAATATCACTTTGAATAATTCTCACATTATATATAGAAGAAAAATACATATTTTAACAAAGTTAAGATTTCATATTTCAAAGTGCCTATCATTTGATAGGAATGAGGGACTGTTGTGTTCCATCACAGCAATATTTCCATTGAAGAGACAACAGGACAGAATAACTTTCTAACAATGTTAACTTTTTCAAACCTTAGTGCCTAAAGTTAGATTCCCAAATCCTTAGTCAGACAACAAAATGTAAGTGGCCTGATTTTTTAGAAGTGCTGAGCACTGCCAAATCCCACTGATGTCAATGTGAGTTGTAGGTGCCCAGCACCTTTTATAAAAGTGAGTCCATTTTTATTTAGGACCCTAAATATGGATTTAGGCACCTAGCTTTAGGCATTAAGGTTTGAAAATGTGGACTGGATACTATGTGTTACGGATAGTGAGTGTTAAATGGTGAAGTTTTACCTACTGATCACTGTACTTTGTGTGCTACATGAATGAGCTAGATTTAGACTGTTGCCACAAGGAAACTGTAAATAATGGTTTGCAATTTACTCTTCTTAGGGAGCTGTGAGTGAAGATGATACATGTTTACTAAAATTGACCTCTTACATCAAGACCACAAAAATCACTAATCAGTTATAACTTTGCAATTTGTCCAAAATTAATATTGGATACAATCATAAAAGAGAAAAATCATCCACACAATACATTATCAACACAGGTTTAAAATGGTCTAATTTTAGACCCTCAGTAAAAATGGATTCACAGGACCTGCCTGTGAATGGCAAGAAACGGCCATTTCATATAGAAAAACACTGCTCATGCAACATTCTTCACACACCAGACACTGAAATCACACCCAAATTGTCACTTACTCACACTTTCTATTACACCCCAACAAGCGGAAAAAAATAAAGCAGCTTTAAGGTTATGTCACAACTTTGAAATGTGGAAAATACAAATTAAACAAAAATCACGGTGTGAATAAAATGGCATCTGTAAATTTAGAAAATTAGAGAGCAGTTTTTCTTTTAGTTTTTTAACATTATTGCACAGAGACCTTTCATCACATGTTCTTCAGCTTTATGCATTTTTCCTAAATGTGAAATAATAAGTGCCATGGATAAAATAAAAAACATAGAAAAGAAGAACAGCAGCATGATTTGTCAAAGTTAATCCCTATAATTTAGTAGGAAAAAAAACCTGCTATAAACAAAGTAAGTGCTCTTTACTCATTTAAAAAATAACATTGTGTAAGTCTGTAAATGCTGATCGGAGTAGGGGATGTTGACTTCAAACAAAAATAGGCCTGGCAAGGCTAGGCTGCTGGCCTTGCAGATTTTGGTAAAGACCGGGAATTCAAGTGTAATTATCAACATAGCTATTTACAATGAAACTAACCTGAACTTAGAATGCTCATTTAGGACCTGGTCCTGCAATCTTTTGACTCCCCAACTCACAATGGCCTCAACTGGAGCTACGCCTGAATAAGAACTGCAAGATCAGGTCCTAAATGGTCAGCTAAAGGCCCTCTTCTACTTGTAAATAAGATTATCTGGAGTACTCAGTACAATAATTTACACATATACAGGTTGACAGGCTCCAGTCTGATCCACCACATCTTTGTTTTCTGCATCAGACTTCTCAGACTGGCTAGATTCAATTCCAGAAGGCTTTGGGTAGCTAAATGGATATCCATTGTCATCAAAAAACCTTCGGAAAGTAAACTCATAAAAGGCATGCTCTGTGTGTTTACTGTTTGAAGAGGCTAGTGGGTCCCATGTCCTCGTACTGTCCCCACTAGTGTCATTCCAAGGACTTTCTTCTTCAACTGGGTCAAAATTTGAGGTGTCCATTGGATGGCTGATCTTTGGAATATAGGGAGCTGTCTGTCTGCGGATATCAGTGGAGAAGTCTATTGAGTTAAAGAAAGGATGGGCCTTAATATCATCTGCTCCACTTCTTCCAAGTCTCTCCTCAGCAGCACAGCAGAGTTTTGTGATAAGATCACTTGCCTCAGGGCTTAGCTTGATCTGCAAGGGAATGTGCAGTGTGCTCTCCCAGTTTATCACCTGAAGAGGAGAAAGATATTCAACATCATCTTTTAATCTTTTGAACAAAAGCTCTTCATTTGTCAATGCTGATTGAGCTAAAGGTCAGCTCACACCCACAATTTTTACTTTTGAAAGGCAAGAATCCAGTGGTCTGATGACTTTGCAAACATGCTGCTCAGTGTGAGCAGTACAGGAAAAATTGTGAGGAATGGACATGAAAACAACAATAAAGATTTGATCCCGTTTCCTATACAAATATTAGAGAACAGCTGCAAAGCTAAAAGGAAAACAGATTTTAGCTCTGAAATGTATATGCTGAATACTTCTCACAGGCCAGATTGTAGAGGGCATTCTAAGCAGAAAAAGAAGAGAAAGTGTAAATTTAACTTGTTTTTAAAAATGGTTATTCCTGTTCTGCCCCTCTTCCCACTCTGTGAGATTGTATTCTGGGAATATTTTAGTGAGCCAGAAACAACACGTGCAATCTATGGTATCACTGCAGTCATAGAACTGTGTCTTCTGGGATGTATTTAGTGAACAAGGAAATACCACTGCATTACAGACAGGAGAAAAAAGAAATTTAAACAGTGTCAGTTCAAATTTATTCCTAGCTAAATGCCCCCACAGCCAAGTTTGAATGGATACGCAGCACAGACATTTCTAGGCTAAATTCAATATTCATTTAGTTTTGCAATTTGCCTTTAAAGAGATGGAGGAAGAGATACCTCCTTCTAATAAAAAGAATTGCAACCACTGCTCAACTTTGGAATATTGAAATTGCAAACTGTGACGTTATAATTAACATATGATTTTCAATAGCAAAATCCATGGTGAACAATTTAAGAGAAGGTGCTTCTCTTTAGGTGTAGTACTTGAAAACAATGTTCCCATACAGATTACCAGGTTGCTGAATAAAAATCCAGACAGCATTCACCCAAGAGTTGTGCAGTCACAATGTCAAGGAAAGTAAATATTTGAATTAGGACCTGTCCCATCGAGAGAGAGGAATCCTCCTCCTTCCCCCACCCCATTTTAAAGCAGGGAAAATTTAAGCATTTTAGAAAGGAGTTGCTAAAATGGGATATTCAGCCCCTGGGAGGCTGGAAGGATGAACTTGTGGTTAAGGCACTGGAGTGGTATACAGGGGTTTCATTCCCAGCTCCACAAGTCAGTTACGGTTGATTTTTTTTTTTAAGCTGCCATTGACTTGGAGGAGATTTGTGATTGCTCAACATCTTTGAAAGTCAGGCCTTTAATCTCTCTTTGCCCTCTCTGTACAATGGGGATAACACTTCCCTATCCCACAGCAATAGGACGAGGATAAATGAACATCTGTGATGTGCTCAGATACAGGTGAGCAGATAAATAAAAATAAGGTCTATTTGGAATTCTGCTTTAACCTACCTTTAGTTGGGTTTCTGTGGGAGTGGGGGCCAGAAAGGGAGGCTGCCCCACTAACATCTCAAAGAGAATCACCCCAACGCTCCACCAGTCACAGAGCTGAGTGTATCCTGAAAAGCAGGCAAAAGACAGTGTCCCACGACCAATAAGAATTTGAGTACAGACATTGTTTCCTCTTCCAATTTAAATAATATTGAAAAACACAGCCTACGTTTTCATCTTCTCTCACACCTTTTCATTCTCAGTAGTGTGATTTGTGACCTAATAAGTTACTCAAAATCCATATTGCTGTGTGCCTTCTGCTGGCTGACCCAAATTCTACTCCTGAAAGCGGAGAAATCCTAATCCTGGCAGCTAGAGATCATGCTCCATATTTTTAAGCATGACACTGGTGACTGAGGAGCACGTAGCTGGACAGAGCAAGGATTTTGTCATGCATCGTTCTGGCCCTATCCTGCCATGGAGCACATACTGTTCCTCAGAGGAAAATAAAACACTTGATGACTGATCTACTACCAAGATTATATAGAAGTGATGCTGAATTTTAAAATACAGCTCAGGGACACACACAGCAGGGCTCAGGGGATAGGTGAAAGGACACAATCTTTTACTGGATTCCATGCAAACCGGAGCAATTTAAACCAGTCATTTCCTGAGACTACACAGTAAGGTACAAGTTTGAGATTTTAAAGCCAACTAGAGGAGTTAGTCATTGATTTCAATGGAAGTTTGTGTGGCTAAATCCTCTAGTGCGTGATGTAAAGTCTATTGAAGCTAATGGAAAGGCGCCCATGGACTCCAATGGACATACGATCAGGCCTCCAGTGAACTTGAAAATCTCAGTTCATAACTATACAATTTAGAGCTCACGTCAGCACTGTATGGGCATCCACAAAGCATTAGCTAAAGTCCCCAAGCCCTGACCTGATGTTCAGTGTAAAACATGAAAGGTTTTTCTTCTTTGGCTGCCCAAAATCCTGGCCAGGAAGAGATATCCCTAGGACATTATAATTTCCATGCCGCAGTCTGAATTAGTCAGTAGATATCCTCCATTGGCTGCTCATTGCCCTACGTGAATTAGCTAGTGCTTTCAGTCCCATTCCTAGTGCCCAGCTTGGTTATCTTAGCTGCCTCAGCAGAAAAGCCAAGGACTGAATGGCCATGGAGGCAGAAGTGCCATCTCAACCCTCAAGGTGAATAGTACTGAGGCACATCGGTATGGCGCATGAAGAAATTTGCACTGGTCAAACAGTTGACAATGTCCAGAGCTGTCAAACTGACACCCGTCCCCAAAATTATATTTACTAAAAAAAAAAAAAAAAAAAAAAAAAAAAAAAAAAAAAAATCAGCATTCATTTAACAGAAAGAAAACGAAATAGAGCTCATCTACCTTTGCGAAGCAGTACTTCAGGAGCTATGTAATTGGGGGTCCCAACTAATGAGTGGGCTAAACATCTCTGATGCTGCTTTTTGGCTCTTTGCTCCAAGGTTTTCAACCTATCGCCACATCTACAGTTGGACACATCATCCCAAAGATCACTGGGCTCCATGCTGTCTTGTCTGCTATGGCTCCCTTTCAAACGGAAAAAGGAGGAAATAAAAAAAATGTTTATTTTAATAGAATTATTTATAAAACAATTGTCAACTAGAGAGAAAAACAGATGACTAAATGGCTCGTTGTGCCATCTAGTATTTTCCCCTCTCTCTCGAGTAAAGAAGAATAGGTTTAATCTGAAAAATTCTCCATTTTTGGCTAATTTTCCATAATGAGCCCCACTTCTCAGTCCCTTACTAAACCTTTCAGAGACACATCTTCAAGAAAAGAGCAGAGGGGTGTAGTAAGTTTGGGATATCTGTACAGATTGCCCTATGACTACTGGTCAGGAATGAACAGTGCCTGAACAATGGCATGAATATGATCACTGGGGCCAGGAATACATCAAATGAGTTTATTTTATGATTAGTTCCTTTTGCCACCAGTAGGGATCCCCCCCCCCCCCCCCGAAGCCAGCGAGAACTGGATGTTTATTGCTATCGCAGCAGTTTAAGCTACTGATGGGGACTTAAACTAGCAGTAGTTGAAAGCAAAGGACTGAAACACCAAGGGTATGTCTTCTCACGGCAAAACAAAATAACTGTGGCAGCAAGTCTCAGAATCCTGGTCTACAGATTTGAGCTTGCAGGGCTTGCACTGCGGCACTAAAAATAGTAGTTTAGACACGCAGGCTTGGGCTGGAGCTTCGACCGTGAAGCCCACCCACTCCCCAGGCTCCAGAGCCTGAGCCTGAAGGACTACATGGCTACTTTTAGCACCGTAGTGTGAGCCCGAGCCTGAACATCAGGGTTCTGAAACTTGCTGCCATGGGATTGGTTGGTTGTTTTTTTGCTGTGTAGACATATCCTTAAATATAGCAAATTTAGCATGAGAATCACCAAGCCACTGGCTTAGGCCTCTTCACCTTGATCATGTATAAAATGTTCAGTATACTCTAAGCTAGCACATTTGCAGAGTGACCACTATTTATTTCAAGGTGAAAGAATACAACACGCATCACAAATAGTACATATAAGAACACTACCTTTCTGATAGTACTTTGAATTGTGAGTCCATCTGAATCCAGTACAGAGCCCAAAATCAGTCAGTTTGATATGCCCATCAAGGTCTATCAAAATGTTGTCAGGCTTGATATCTCTGTGGATAAATCCCATTTTGTGTACGCTCTCTATGGCCAAAGTGAGCTCTGCAATATAAAAACGAGCTAGATGTTCTGGAAAGACCTCCATCCGTATCAGCAGACTCATCATGTCCCCACCAGGGATGTAGTCCATCACAAAGTACAAATTTTCTTTATCTTGAAAAGAGTAATAGAGTTTCACCACCCATTCATTGTCTGCCTCAGCAAGTATATCCCTTTCTGCTTTGACGTGAGCCACCTGGTTACGATTCAGTACATCCTTCTTTCTCAGGGTTTTCATGGCATAGAGGGCATGGGTATCCACTTTGCAGGCAAGGCACACTTCCCCAAAAGCACCAATACCTAGGGTCTTGATTTTTACAAACATAGATTTATCCATTTTGGCCCTCTTCAGTCTGTTGTAGTTGGACTCCTTTTGGTAGAGAATTTTCCTCATTTGCTCCTGCTCTGCTTCACAAAGGCCAGCCTTTATAAGAAAAAACAAATCAGAACAGCCAGTATAATTACATTCACAGCCAGAGACTCATCACACTAGCATTCTGAAAGCATGTGGTTAGGAGCAATTAACCATGAGCTCCAAGAGACACACATGAATTTGTTTGCGCTCTGTCTGTAGATATATTTTTGAAACTCTTGCAATTTCACTGCATCCTGGCCTATCACCTCAATTTTCTGTAAATCTTTGACCACTGCACTGAATCCAGTGTCTCCAGAGCGATTGACAGGAGGAGTTTATTTTAACAAGACAAGTCTGACCAGGAAATTGTGATGGTTCCTTTCAGACGTGGACCTTGCTACTGTGATCCAGGCCTTTGTCATCTTGAGACTGTATTACTATTGTACACGCCACATGGAATTACACCTTAAATCTATCCAGAAACTTAAGCTGGTGCAAGATGCAGCAGTCTATTTATTAAGTGGTGCTTCTCGGTGGTAGCATATGTTATCAGTGCTCTGTTATCTGCAATGGATTTCTGTTAGTTTCTGGGTGGAGTTTAAGGTGTTGACTTCGACCTAGGACTCTAAATGGGCTGGGACCTGCCTGCTGAAGAGACTACCTTTCTCCCTATGCCATGTTGCCACAGATGAATCAAGCTCAAGGGCCTCTGCTGATCACCTTTATTATATAAGGGAGAGAGCTGCTGGCACAGCATTCTCTATAAAGGTCCCTTTCTTTTGGAATGCTCTGCCCCCAAGGTCCTGAATTCATTGGCTTTCTGGGCACTCTGCAAAACCCATCTGTTTAATCAGGCATTGGCTGAAGGCTGAGCCAACTGAGAGTGGGATTTCTGTCTGATGGGAAAGTGCAATGTGGGGGTGCTAAGCTGTAGTGTTCAGAGGACTGGAGGTCAAGTGTGCCATAGAGTGGGAGGAAAGGGTGTTGCTGCCGCTTTGGTTGATATTTATTTTTATTTTGCATCTTGCGTGCCCTGGTGCTTTTAAAACATATGTCAAAGGCTCACAAAGCTTTGATGTGGAGTCTGTATAAAAGTGAAATCTACAAATAAAAAGAAGAGAAGGGGAGATTAAGGGAAACCTGCAGGACAGGTAGGATGAATTGCCAGATTCAAGCCAAAAAAACCCCTAGTAATAACATTTTTAAAAGTGAGCAGAGGTACATACGTATGTGAAATAGAAAGGCAGCATCTACTATTTTCATGTGAAATGATTCTTGCAGTTTTAGAGATTCCTGGGAGTCTGCGCACTGCTGGTGGTTCAATCTAGGGGGAAAACTTTTGATATTCAGGATGGAGAATGTCACAATACATCACTGTATTAATGGGCAGTTGGTGAAGTTGGGTTGGCTGGTGGTGTGTTTGGTTTTTGTTTTGGTGCAAACTCCTTTTCAATAACAAAGTGAGGGGAGACAGGAGAGACTGAAAAAAAGAGAAACTAATGCAACCTGCTTCCTTAGGGGCCATTTTCTGAACAGATCCGTGGCAGGACACTGTACACTAAAACCCAAACAATGCAACATAAATTGCAGTTTGCAATGAGAATCCTACACCATTAATGTAGCCACTAAAATTCTAATCTTTCACAGAGATTTTAGAGGTACTGTTTGTTTAACTCCTGGCTGCAATGTTGAGATTTCCCAGTGCAATATTAGCACCTGATGCAATTGACTTCAATGGAAGCTGAGTACTTTACAAGACTGGGGCATTATTAATTATCTATTTAAAAAGGCCACACTTAGAATTTTTAAAACTAAATATAAAAAGATACTAGACATATCAGACCATAGCTTGGGGTGTGTATCAGTTTCTAGTCTCATCTCCTTTTCAGTTGCTGAAATTTTCAAAAGTTTCACTTGGCAGAAATATTTCATGCTTGATTTCTTCCTGAAAGTGATTTATTTTTTAAAAGTTTAAGTGAGCAGTTCATCTGTTCCTTAATGCAAGGAGAGTTTGTGTATGCATGTGTGTGTAGGGAGGGGAGGAACACTTCCACAGTTTTTTAATATATATATTACACACACACACCCCCCCCCCCCCCATGGGTTCCTAAAATAGGCTCCTAAATAAAAGTGGCCTGGACTTAAGAGGTGCTGGGGACCTGTAGCTCCCATGGGATCCTAACTTTAGGCACCTTGGTTTTACTTTATTCTTTTCAGTTGATTAATGTTACTCCTATACCAATCTGACCATGATTCGTTTGTATTAAAAAAAAAGAAAAAGAATTACTTTGGCCATTTCTTGCTCCAGCTGTAACCTTCTGTTGATTTTTTGCTGGTAGGTCTTTAGGACATTCTCCACATGTTGTTCCATGTAGAACTTGAAGGCAAATGGTGAGTAACTCTTAATTCGGGATTCTCTTTTTTCCTCATCTTTACTATTTTTTCGCACTGGCACAGGAGATGTCTGGATCTGCTTTTTATCCTTGCTTGTTTTTTCAACTTTAGCATTTTTGCTGCTTTTGTCATTTCTTTCACTATTTTCCTCAGCTTTATTGCACGTTGAATTGGGGACTCCCCGGAGGGTCTGTTCTACACCCATGCACAAACAGTTTATATCAAATTGCTCAGAGCTACCAGGAAGTAACAGATGCTTAGGATATGGTGGTGGAGGACACCTGGGCTCCTGATTACTGTAATCAACATCTAGTTGGTAGGCATTAGCTCCTCCAACAGGAAGTGGGTGCTGTTCAATGATCTCTAGGCTGTCCACAGGTGGGGCTTGTGCAGGTAGCCAGCCAGGGTGGGAAGGCCCCACAGCTGTTTGAGGCTCAGGTCTCATCACTCTCATGCTCTTCACTGGTTGGAGAATATGAGCAGATGTGACTGCTGTGATGGTATTTGGAGATGTAATTGAAGGATCAGGTTTTCCTGGAGGAACCTGTCTTATAGATACCGGCACTTGCTGCTGCTGGTGGTTGTTAAAGGAGTTAGTTCTGCTTGGCACTGAGGCATCTGGTCTGAAGGATACATGTTGCCGTGGGGATGTTTCTATTCCTGGGTTTTGTAAAGAATCACGGTGTGATGGTGCTGCCGTTTGCCACTGCTGAACTTGAGGATTATTCATGTCATACAGGTCCATGTTCAAGCTATTTCTAGATGGAGCTATTAGATTCTGTGGTGGGCTGTCTGAAAAGTCATTAGCAAATGCTGGACCTCTGGCTATCACATGCATCTGGTGAGGGGAAGGGCTTGTTTGTTTGTGATGAGTATGTATATACAGACTGGCTGGTGCCTGCTGAAATGCATGACCAGAGTTATTTTGAACGGTCCCTTTATTTGGAAGATTTGCATATCCTCCCTCCTGCTGCATTTTATTTTGGAAAGATGGACTTCGCTGAACACCATACCCCATAGGTTCCCCCTGCACCATCATATGCTGCCTGCTGTAATGCGGGCTGTTTGAGCCATGAGTGGCCTGCAGCTGTAAAGCTTGGCTATTGTGATTAGTCACTGGATAATTAATCACAGGAGAGTCCATATTTGCAGAATATGTTTTTTGTTGATGGCTCCCAGGTGTGCTGTGAGAGCCTACTCCCGAAGGTCTTTGTACTGCAGCATTCATGGCTGCAGACTGCGAAGCAGAGAGTAAATAGTCCATGTATGTCCTGGGAACGTCACTAAGCATATTTGCACCTTCTGTTCCAAAGCTTGTCCCTTCATAGGCTGTATTACTGATCTGATGATAGGACGGAAAAGACTCATTTGATCCTTCAAAGCTTGGCCTGCGGGCTACGTTATTTGGCACAATACCCTTTCCTTTATAAAAAGACAAAAGAATGTTAGGAAACAATTCATCTGAACAAATTATATTACATAATCCATTCATCTACACACAAACAAATATTTTTGTATTGCATCTGTGTTACCAAAATCAAACCAAACTAGATTAAGCTCTCTGACCATTTGAAGTACTAAGTATTATTATTATTATTAATAATAATCAACTGCAGTTCTATAGCACTTTTCACTATATGAATCACCAGTAGTTTTACCAAATCATGAAAATAGAAGCTCAAATATTTTAGTTATGATATCATCAGCTTGGATTTAAAAGCTGAAACAGTATCAGAGTCATGAATCACAAAGAGCTGGGAGCAGCAGATCTGAGGTCTGGAGAACTTGAAATGCTGCTGTCTAGGGGTGCTGCACCAATGGGAAAAGAGAAAACTAACAGGCTAGCAGAACATCAAACATTACTACCATTACTTATCTGTATTACAACATGGTCCAAATTGTGCTAGGTGCAACACATACAAATGTGCGTGTATAGATGTACATCGACATGCATACAACACATATGAAGAAGCAGCCCCTACCCCACAGCGCTTACACTCAAAACAGTGCACTACCTAATAAAACTGGCCAACATTTCATTATTTTATAAAATTAAGTCTCCTATTACATGCAGCTGGGTTGGGTTTTATTTTTTTTTTTTTTTTTTTTTTTTTGGTGATAAAACGCAGGGCCAAATTCATCAAGGATTTACTGTGGCTTATGTCAGTGCCAGTTATTACTCCTGAGGGCATTCTGTGCCAAAAAAATAAAAATTCTGCGAATAATATTTTAAAATTCTGCAAATTTTATTTGTCAAATAAATGTGGAGGCTCCAGCATGGCATTTGGGAGCCCAGGCCACTGGCTGCACAGAGATGGGAGATCACCCTGCAGCCTCCCCACCCTCCACCCCGGGACATAGACTCAGTGATGAGGCTGCACTCACCCTGACACAGTGCAAGGATAGGACCTGCCCCAGAAACACCCCAGGGCCCTGCCCCTCTGTGACAGGTGCATCAGGTGTGGACAGGCAGGCTCAACAAGGCAGGATTGAAGTGTGGAGGGGCTGAGTGTGGGGGGATCCAGGTGTGGGTTGAGAGGGTTCTGTGTGGGTTAATGTGGGTGCAGGGAGGATCTGGATGCACAGGGGCTTGGTGGGGGGTTCTGCGTGCAAGGGTAATGGGAATCTGCAGGGGGTCCAGGTGAAGGTGATTGGGGCTCAGCAGTCTCGGTGGGGGGGGATAGAGCTCGGCAGGGGGTCTTGGTGTGGGGGGGCTCAGCAGGGGGGTCCAGATGCTGGGGGAGTGGGGCTCAGTGGGGTGGGGATCCAGGTGCAGCTGGTCGGGGCTCAGTAGGGTGGGGATCCAGGTGTGGGTGGCTCATCAGGCTGGTCCAGGTGTAGAGGGAGTGGGACTCGTCAGGGAGGGTTCTGGGTGGGAGGCTCGGTGGGAGGGTCTGGGTATGTGGGGGTCTGGATGCACGGTGGTTGGGCGGATGGGAGAGCAGCCTCCTGTACAGTGATCTCTCCCCCTGCAGCTGAGGAGCGATGGTGCAGGAGCGGAGGGCAGAGTTTGCAGAACTTCCTACAGCCAGGGGAGAAATCTGGGGGTGGGTTTGACATGGCCCCGGATGCTGTGCAGGGGACGAGGAAGTCCGGTCCTTCCCAGCCCAGCTGGAACTAGCTGCTGAGCCCGGCGCAGGGTAGGAGCCACCAGCTGGGTCTTCCCCAGTCCCATCCCCTGCCCCACAGTGATTTACCTCTCTGCTGGCTGCCCTGGGCACCCGAAACATACTGCTGGGGAGGGCTGCATGACCGTTCTTGTGGCTTTCCCGTCAGAAAGTCATTTCTCTTAAGAGAAGCAAAGAAATCTGCGGGGGACATAAAATTCTGCACATGCGCAGTGGCACAGAATCCCCCCAGGAGTAAACAATTATCCCTTGGAGAAGGTCCACAGGGATACATATGGATGTGGAAGCAGAAATCTCCCATGTAGAAGTGGGGTCGTGCTGGGGCAGCACAGCCAGAAGAGTGGCTGGCACTGGTTTGGAAGGGGATGTGGTTTGCGGAGGCATTGATGCAATATATCCACTCAGCATCTCTGCTGGCACGGCACATAGGGAGCATTGGCTGCAAACTGAAGCTGCTTCCCCATCAGGAACCCTGAAGAAAAGCAACAGTGTGAACATTACTGTCCTCCTTTGGAGTTGTGCATGGGGACTTGCTGGTACAGAGATGTAATTTACATTACCTGGGACAGTGAATCTGATCAGACTGAGAAGTGTTTGGGTCTGTGGAGGTACATGACTCATCAGAAATGATTTTTGCCCACATCCTCCTATCTAGCAAGGCAAAATTTGAGGCTGCATATCTTTCATCTGGAAGGGTTTACGTCTTAGTGTATTTTGTAGTGTCCACTAACTACGGCCATAGAGAACACTGATTCTTTCAGTCTCATCCACAGCTGATGTCAGATAGGCTCCATTTGGCTCTCAGTTGAATGCTAAAAATGTGCTATCAATTTTAATATTAAAAAAGTTAAAGCCAGATGAAGAAAGGAAAAGGATTTGAAAATGTAGATGCCATAGACCGTAACTGGAAATCTCTGAAGCAAGGGTTTAAACGCTCACACCCGGAATCTAAACGCTTCCAGCAAAGCTTGTATGCCATCTAATCAATTGCAGGAGGCCTACACAACCTAGCATAAGCACTCTAATACCAAACAAATCAAAATGTTTTTCTGGCATGTCAAACAGACACACGCCAATCACAAGCCGCCTGAGTTTAGCTTTTTTGAGGATAATGAAGTGAAGGCTTAAACAGAACTTAAAAGAAAAGGGCTTTAAATAGTTGCAGTAGTGATTTGATCCTGAACTCTCCATAGTCTGGCATTCTGTTTAAATGAGACCACGATGTGATCAGGAAGTAAAAGCAAAAGAAAATGAAAAACAGCTGGATAACTAGAACCTTTAGGCAGGAAAGATTGCAAGAACTGGGTTTCAAAAATGTGAACTGACCTACCAAAGGGAATATGTGCATTCAGGGGATAAGGATTTTAATATATTTGAAAGAAAAAAACCCACTCTATACATAAGGCAAAACATAGTTATTAAATAATTCTGTCAATATTATTTTAAATTCTTCCTAATGCTTATCTGAGGCCCTGTCTACACATGCCTTACGCGCAAGTCCAAAAAAGGAGAGAGGAACCCTGGCAATTACCATTCTGTTTGCCAGATTATCATCTCCCATACAAAACACCTGGAAGGGGGCCTGGGCTACGAAATCTCGGCAAGTACTCTACTTCCCCCTCACTCCCCTACACTGTCCCACTGAAAGTGCAGGATTTGTAGAAAAGGCAGCAGGGCCCATCCCCACACATGGCAGAACCCAGAGCCATATGTCACCACACAAGCAGCTTCTCCTTACCCCACTCCCTCATAGTGGCTACCAGGGACTGCACTCTGTCACCCCCAACAGGAGAAATGGCTTTGTCCCCAGCTTTTCCAAGTAACCTCCATGGGCTTTTCCCTTCCTCCAGCTTTCTCTCTTCCCAGCCACTCATTAGACTTGCCCAGTCTTAACTCCCTCCCCAGCACAGACCCTGGACCAGCAGAGTGCCCTTATTGGGATCTGGAGCGGGGAGAGATGGTGAGGGAAGTTACTGCATTAAGCTAAATCAGTTTAAGTGCATCTACATTCGGGGGTTGTGCCACTGTAACTAAACTGATTTTAAGTTGATTTTGTTAATTAGTTAGGTACAAGTTTTCCAATACAGACGAGACCTTAGAACGTTACCAGTTACCCGTAACATATAAAAACCCACCTCTGGCCAGAGGAGTGGCCATCCCAAGGTTGCTGTTAAGCCCATCCCACTTCTCTTCCCCCATCCTGGTAATGACAATGCTATCCGATCCCATAGGTCGAGCTACTTAAATCAGTGGTTCTCAATCTTTCCAGACTCCTGTACCCCTGTCGGAAGTCGGATTTGTCTTGCATACCTCCAAGTTTCACCTCACTTAAAAACTACTTGCTTACAAAATCGAACATAAAAATACAAAGTGTCACAGCCACACAATTACTGAACAATTGCTTACTTTTCATTTTGTCTGTATGAAATGTTAGTTTGTACTGACTTTGCTAGTGCTTTTTATGTAGCCTGTTATAAAACTAGACAACTATCTATCTCAGTTGATATACTCCCTGGAAGACCTCTGTGTACCCCCAGGGCTACACGTACCCCTGGTTGAGAACCAATGACTTGGAGGATGGCTATTCATTTTCTACCAGCCTATTGGTTACTCTGGGGTGGGTGAGTCTCTCTCTCTCTGACTAGAAATTCCATCCCGGACCTGAGAAATCCTCCCAATCAAAGTTTTGTTGAAACTAGCACATTCCTGCAAAAAAGTTTGTTTCAATGAATTGGAATCTTCCAACAAAAAAATATTTTGTCAAAAAAATTCCCAACCAGCTCCAGCAGAGAGGAAATGGATTTCTTGGTAGTTGGGCCCATTCAAATAAAATGCACTTTAATAAAGCCATCTGCAGCGTTATACGTCTAGGAACAAGGAACGCAGGCCATACCCGCAAAACGGGGGACTGTGTCCTGGAAAGCAGGGGTTCTGAAAAGAATGTAGGGATCATAGTGGAGAAGCAACTCAAAATGAGCTCCCAATGTGATGCTGTGGCAAAAAGGGCTAATGCAGTCCTTGGAAATGTAAACAGGAGTGAGTAGCCTTGTGGACACTACAGAGTCTTTGCTGGTATAGCTATGCTGGCAGAGCCCGCCAGTGGAAATGAAGTGTAAGCCCACAGGAGTTCTGCTGGCATAGCTACCCTACCTCCCTGAATGACATTAGCTATGCCTACCAAAGCACTCTTCTGGTGGCACAGGTGTTGCTACACCAGGGTTTGCCAACATAACTACATGTCTGCTGCAGGGGTGATTTTTTTCACACTGCTAGCCAACATAGCTATGCCGGCAAAACTCTGTCGAGAAGAGTAGGCCTAGGAGTAGGAGGTGATTTTACCTCTGTAAATTAGGCATAGATTTTTAACAGTGAGAGTGATTAATTACTGGAATAAACTACCAAGAGAGGTGATTCTATATCTCTTGATGTCTTCAAATTAAGACTGGAAGTCTTTCTGGAAGATATGCTTTAGCCAAACACAAGTTATAATTTAGTCAAACAAGTTACTGTGCTCAATATAGGGGCATCTGGGTGAAAGTTAATGGCCTGTGATATACAGGAGGTCTGAGCAGATGATCTAACGGTCCCTTCATGGATTCAATAGAATTGAAGGCCAGAAGTTGCTGGGCATTTCCAGTCTGCGAGATCAGACTCTTGTTGAATCTAGGGACCTTGCCACAGAAAGTATGTCCAGTTTGCTGTGGCGCACGCAGGGCCTTGCCCTCTTTCTCCCTAAAGTGGACTACATAGAACAGGGTTGAGGCGCACTGGCAGCACTGAGTGGAGAAGCTGGTGATGCTGTTCCTGTGAACAGAAAACTCCTGCCCACTACTGTCAATTCAGCTCTTTTCACCAGCAACACATCCACTTTAAAAATAAATATATTGCAAGAAAGAGGGGTATAATTTAAAGGAAATTATGCTTACCTGGCGAGGTCTGTTTAATCACACGTACTATCTGTTCATTTCTAGGATCCAGATAGCCCATCTTACTAATGTACTCCAAAGCTGCTTCAATGCTTCTGCTGCCTGTCTGCTTCAGAGCTCGTACAGCCATCTCCTAAATAAAATTAAAAGCAGAATAAGAGGTAAAGCATACAGTCAGACAGAAATCAAGAATGATCTCTTAGTCTAGGGATCAACAGGATTTTTTATATTTAAAACATTATACTATACAAATCAGGGCTGATTACGACCAATTGGACTTGTAAGTTTTCAAAATATTTGTGTGAGTTAAGTGACTTTTGTTTTTTTAAATACTCAAATTCTGGCAAGGTATTTGATACTCCACTCCCAAAATGGACTGCATTGTTCTGTGGTATGCCAAATGACAGCTAAAAATTCTGGTAGCTACAGTTCTTTAATATTATTTTCTCATTTACTATAGTTCTACATTAGTATCAATTTTAAAAAAGCAATTCAAATGTTGCTGCTATAAACAAACTCATATAAACAACATAGACTAAGAAAACAAGAATCATACACATATCTTAGGAAAATTCAAGTAAAACTCATCATACATGTTGGCACAGGTATTGTTTCAATGGCAAACCCTGCTAAAAAGCCAGGAGGTTCATTTAGTATAAACACTGTCCAGCCACCATATCCTGTAAGCTTCCCCCCCATGTCTCTTCTCCCCCCTGCAAGACAACAACAAGTTAGGTCTCTTTAGAACAGGGGTTCTCAGGACAAATTTTTTGGTGGCCTCAGAGTGCGGCCACCAACTCTTGCTGGTGGCCACTCACACTTTGTCCTAAAATACTTAATTAGCTTTAGGAAAAACAAATAAATATGCACATTTACACATCCAAATCATAGTAATTTATTGACTGCTAGCTAATAAGTCTGCTGTGAAAAGTGATACTTGTATGTTTGTTAGTATCACTTTTCACAGCAGACTTACTCAGTCCTGGCAAGCCTGGGGACAAATTAAGACCTGGATGGGGGGGCTGGGGTAGGCAGCAGGAGCCAGGGGCGATGCGGCTCGGAGGTTGTGGGGGGGGAACTGAAGGAGACAGTGGGGGGCCAGAGCCTGAAGCTCCATGACTGGGGGATGGGGACGGAGCCCAAAGCTGCGCAGCCAGAGCCTGAAGCCCTGCGTCTGGAACCTGCCACCCCAGGGGTGAAGCCCAAAGCCTGAGCGCAACCTCCTCTGGGAAGGTGGGGAACTCACCGGCTGCCTGCTCCTCCAGCACTGTGCCCCAGCTGTCTCCAGAGCGGGGACAGGGCCCAACCCTTGCTTGCAGCCCCAGCAGCCAACACCAAGGCGGTGCATCCAGGAACAATAGGAAAGGGGAGGGGCTGCTGCTTTGCACACCCTACCCCATCACAGCCCAGGAGGCTGTGGCCGCAAGAAAAGCTGCTTACCTAGGAGGACGGCTGTACATTTGCTGTAGCCAAGAGAGCTAGTGTTTGAAGCAAGCAACTGGGAGTTGGAGTTTAATACTATACGTACTTTGACAAACTCAGGATTCCTGGGTTCTAATCTCAACTCTGCACTTAAATTGGGGCAAATCTACACTTAAAGGGGGGAGGGATAGCTCAGTGGTTTGAGCATTGGCCTGCTAAACCCAGGGTTGTGAGTTCAATCCTTGAGGGGGCCACTTAGGAATCTGGGGCAAAATCAGTACTTGGTCCTGCTAGTGAAGGCAGGGGGCTGGACTCGATGACCTTTCAAGGTCCCTTCCAGTTCTAGGAGATGGGATATCTCCATTAATTTAAATTTAAAATGCTGCATCAGCGCAGCTGCACGGATGCAGTTGTGCTGCTGTAGCACTAAAGAAGCGCTAAGACGACAGGAGAGAACTCTCCTGTTGGCACAGTTAATCCACCTCCTCAAGAGGCGGTAGCTATGTCAGTGAGAGAAGCTCTCCCACCAACAAACCACTGTCTACATGGGAGGTGGGGGGGGTGTCAATATAACAAATTGGTTCTCGGCCAATGGGAGCTGCAGAGCCGGCGCTAGGGGCGGGGGCAGCGTGCGGAGCCCCCTGGCTGCCCCTATATATAGGAGGAGGGGGAGGAGGGACATGCTGCTGCTTCTGGGAACCGCACGGAGTCATGGCATACGCAGAGCGGGGCAAACCCCGGACCCCACTCCCCAGCGGTAGTTTGAGGGTCGGATTGAAAGGTTGGGTGGGCCGGACGTGGCTTGCGGGCTGTAGTTTGCCCACCCCTCATCTATCATGTTGATTCATGAAAGCATAGCATGTCTATGCAAATGGAGGCCACATCTCAGGGACTTGCAGCAAGATAATAAAGCTCAATTCTTTTTTGTGGGAGTGATAGATTACATGCTACCATAGAGTAGAGAGGTTCTCGGAAAATAATAGAACAGTTCTTGGAGCTAAACTGATTTACAACTCCTGAGGATCTACTCCCTCTTTTAAAATCAAAATAACCACTGAGTTATATGGTCCTCAGGCAAGTATTTTTATAAACAGAAAAGGCAGAAATGAGGCAAAAAAATCTGCTTGGTGCAGTAACCAATGGTAATTTCAGGGCCAAAACATTCTTTTAGACAGAGGAATCAATCCAGCTCCCACTGAGGCCAACAAAAAGATTCCCACTGAGTGCAATGGGAGTTGGATCAGGCCCTTAGCTGCTGATTATTTTCTTTTCACTGAGCCAAATACTTTAAGTTGCATTATGGTTTGAGAAATCTAGCTGATGATTGTGTTTTAAGCTAACATTACAGCCAGCGGCCAGACTTTAATAAGAAACACAAGCTCGAGGTAGTGTGCACAGAAGTCACAAGGGAACAGATCAGTCCCAGCTGCACGTCATTCTTTACATTCTGTGTATTCTCTTTTGAGAATTCAAACACTCTCAGTGCAGTGCACCTTTTCTTTAGCATTGGCTGTGGCTGAAAAAAGAAAACAAGGGGAAAAACCTGCTTTTAAAAATACTGTTACCTGTTAAAACATTGAGCAAGGAGATTTAAGTGGTCAGCTACATACCTGTGACATTCAATGTTTCTAATGTAAAAACTAAGGCAGTTAAGCAGCCACCAGGTCAGCATCTTATGTAAAGTATGAACTCAATAAGAGCGGGTGGGGAAGTTGTCTTCCATGTTTGGTGGTGTACAGAGAGGAATAGGTGTTTGTGTGCTTTCCAGCCTCCACAGCTACAAGCAGTGACAGTGGATTGCATAACCAGACAATGGTAATCATCAGATCTATTTCTCACTCCCACTATCCAGGGTTGCTGGAACAATTTATATAGTGCGAGTGCTTAGAGCCATTGAACCAAACTGTAAACCCTATATATAATGGAAACCACTTCAAGCCAGGGAGTGTGACAGCACCCCTAGTTCCATCCCTATGCCACTACCACAAGCCCTGAGCTGGTAGATAGCTGCTCTACAATAAGCAACAAGACTTTGCCACAAGGAAAGCTACCTCTAAGCTCTGATGCCCAACAGGGAATATCTGTATTTCTTTATCTTAGTGTATGCAGTGAAGGCTTTCCCCATTTTAGCCTCCTGCCTGGCTGGAGGCCATCATCATTGGCAGAGCCTAGCATTCTTGCTGTACTACGGGGTTGTCCAGCAACATTTTTCATTCAAAAAGCTACGAGTCACCAAAACATATTTATTATTGAATTGAAGATTGCTCAAGAGGTAAGTAGTACTTTTTCTGAGAACATTGCGTCTGAAGGAGACAATAGGTTCTCCAAGATTTGACAAGGATAATTAATTGCTAACAACAACAACAACAAAATTAATTACTTGATTCTCCATTCACAAATAAGGATGGGTGACAGATGCAGGAAATGGGTACAAATTCCCCAAGAAAAGGAGATCAAGATTGTGCCAGAACAGATGATCAAGACATGAGAATTAGCCTTTCAAGCCTAGCCCATATTTTATAAAGGCTAATTCTCATGTCTTGATCATCTGTTCTGGCACAATCTTGATCTCCTTTTCTTGGGGAATTTGTATCCATTTCCTGCATCTGTCAATAAATAAATAAAAATAAATAAGCCTGAGGACTAATAAGCTTTAAAGAATGAACAAAAACAGGCTATTGCCAAGAGACAACTAGAATTTAGAACACTTTTCAAGGCACTAGTAAATACCTAATCAAGAAGATAAAAGTCGTGGAACCAACATGATGTTTGCTGCCATCATATTGTTCGCTCTGCTTGTGTGTTATAGACCATCCCTCACCCTGTGCCTGTCTTGTCTATTTAGATGGTAAGTTCTTTGGGATGGGAGAGTCTACTACTACCCTGTGTTTGTAGACTGCTTAGCACAATGGGCCCCATTCTTGGATGGTCATTAGGCACTACTGTAATAAACATGATTAAGATCAGTATGTCAGGTACAGTGACAGGGGGTCAAGCTGTTTGAGTGGATGAAGCACTGGTTTAGATAGCAAAAACAACAGACATTGCACATTTCATAATAAGATGATCAGTGCTCAGAAATTCATGTCAGAAATGGCTTTACTCAATATTCAAATTAATGTCCCGAAAAAGAAATAATTTTCTTTTGTCTGGAACATTGAGAGGATTAAAATTGAGGTGGGAAGGAGAAGATGGGGTGGGGAGGGATGGGACAGGACAGACAGACAGACACTTAAGTCACTAAAGGATTTCCTCCCTTGTTTCTTACAGCAAAGTTGCAATAGCATCATTCAGGATGAACAGTACTACCCGTGGAGTGCTCAACGTGAGGAAGTGTATAACCATCTGGCCCTTGGATAGTAACCTGTCTGCAGGAAGAGTTGGTCATCTTTGAATGTCTGTACATTCCCCAGCACAGTACTAAACTAATACACCTCTACCTCGATATAACGCTGTCCTCGGGAGCCAAAAAAAATCTTACCATGTTATAGGTGAAACCGCGTTATATCGAACTTGCTTTGATCCACCGGAGTGCGCAACCCCCCCCTCCCGGAGCACTGCTTTACCGCGTTATATCCGAATTTGTGTTATATCGGGTCACATTATATCGGGGTAGAGGTGTAAATAAAAACCTGGTATGGAGGCAATGTTATGCAGTACTAAAGTGCAAACCAAGGTTCATAACCCTATTCTTTTTGTCTTATGACCCAAGCAGGTGGAAGCAGGGAGGACTTGTAGCTGCAATGCTTTCAGCTCCCAGGCCAGAAAGGGGACTACTACTAGCACCATTAACTGAAGTCTAAAGGAAGCTTATTTTAGTCCTCCCAGACAGAGAATAGCCATGGTTACATGCGTATCAGGAGAGAATAGAGTAATGCAAAGTAAAACTAAGACAGAGGCTTGATTTCCATTTCAAATGCCCAGAATTAGAGTTGCCAAAAAATTTTAAATGTCAATTTTTTGGCAAAAATTTTCATTCAAAAATTGCTTTTGATAATAAAATAATTTTCAAACTATTTATCAGGTTTTTATAAACTATCTAGCTGGTCAAACTTCTCTGATTTTCAAAAAATTTGATCAATTTAAAAAAGATTGGCATGAAGTTTATTTTCTGATTCTCTCAACCAGCTCTACCCAGGACCAGGAATTCATACACCAGCTAAATTTCCCCAGCAGGGAGAAGCTCCAGCCTCTGGAGTTGGGAGGCAGGTATATTTATACCTACTCAGAGTGAGCATCATGCCAGCTGCATGGAACCGACATAGAAAGGGGCTGATGAAAATAAGAATCAGAAAATGACAAAATTACCTAGAAAACTTCACAACTGATACAAAACGTTTTAAAATACACCTCTACCCCGATACAACGCTGTCCTAGGGAGCCAAAAAATCTTACCGCGTTATAGGTGAAACCGCATGATATCAAACTTGCTTTGATCCGCCGGAGTGCGCAGCCCTGCCTCCCCCGGAGCACTGCTTTACCGTGTTATATCCAAATTCGTGTTATGTCGGGTCGCATTATATCGGGGAAGAGGTGTACTTTAATGCAACACATTTGTATTAAAGTAATAAACTGCACATAATGGTTTGTTCTCTTAACTGAGCTCATACAGTACATCCCAAAATGGTAGATTCTTGTAACATGGGTGGCATTTGATCACCAGTGTCTCAAGAAGGAAACCTGCCAGGTATAAGATTTAGATTTAGATCCAAGGTCCTGAAGTTAAGCCATTCTGAAATATTCCAAGTGTGGCTGCTCATCATTTCCAAACAAATGCTTGTAAGATGCAGTGATGACTTATAACAAGGCATTTCTAGACAGAGATTGTAGATGTAAACATTTCATTCAAGAGATGTTATATGTTTAAACAAAAAAAATTACACAAGACTTTCAAACCCAGGAAGAGTTAATTACATAACTCCTGTTAAAGTCAATATGTGTGTGTGTGTATGTATGTATACATACACTTTTGTTGAAATGGGTTTAATTGTAATAGGTCTAGAAATCCCTTGAAGGCAACACATGAAAAAAGCCCCATGCATTCTCTCTCTTGGAAAAAAAAAAAATACTATTCCTATATGTATTTTAGGCCAAACATGAAGATGCACTCTCTTGTTAAGATATGTAAATTTGTAATGCAGACATGCCCTAAGTTGACCTATGGTCAAAGGCGACGTGTAGGGAGGACATGGAGTGGGGGATCAAGTGCCCCCCCCCATTGGCCTGCCAGCATGGGGAGGGAGAGGGTCTCTGTCCTCCTTTCCCTGTGCCTCTCCCCTACCCCCTCCGCACGTTTGGCAGCTCTCCCTGTTAGCAGGGTGGGGAGCAGGACGGAGCCGCTTCTGCTTGAGAGCGCCTGGCTGGGAGGCAGCGGCTGCCCGCTCCCTACCCAAGCCTGGCTGCCGGGGCCAGGGGCTGAGCATTCCGGGGAGGACGGGGGTTCCGACTCGTTCAGCCTCTATCCCCGGCAGCAGGGCCCAGGCGGCAGCCGCTCAGTTGCTGGGGACAGGAGCTGAGCGAGCCAGAAAGATGGCAGGAGGGAGAGGGGGTTCCCACTTGCTCGGCCCCTGTCCCTGGCAGCTAAGCCCAGGCCGGGAGCAGGACACCACTGTCTCTCAGCCAGGCAGAAACCGCTCCGTCCTGCTTCCCGCCCAGCTGCCAGAGAGAGCGGCCAAAAGTACTGGAGGGAGGTGCAGGGAGAGAAGGACAGAGCTCCTGCAGGTAATGTGTGGCAGGGAGAGCGCAGGGGCTCAGGGTGGGGGTCACTGGGCAGAGGACACATGGGACAAATCACATGTTCTCCCCTTTAGATTGTGCTCCCCCCGCCCCCTGTATAGGGAGGCACCGGTCGTCTACATATGGTGGTTCATGTCCACACTACCCTCCTTCTGGTGGTAGTGTGTGTCTTTACCAGGAGCGCTTCCCCTGACTTGAGAGGGGCAGTGTGGGGGGCAGAGAGCCCATTCTGAGCTCCACACACAGCTCCCCACTGAGAGCCTGGCTGCCCCCCCAGGCTCTTGGCTCAGCGCTCCCCACTGTCCGCTGAGAGCCCGGGCGGCTGCCAGACTCCCAGTGAGGAGTGGGGAACCTTGGTGCAGCTTGGCTCCAAGCAGGGCAGGCACAGCCCGGCTGGGAGAAGGGAGCCTGGGGGAGCCGGGCTCTAGCTGGAGCTCCCCACCCATCCCAGGGTGACAGCCCAAGTTGTGAGCAGCTTTCTTGTTAATGTCACAGCTCCAGCCATGAAATTGACAAGAATGACAGCCAACAGCCATGTAAGTAACCTGCAGTGTCTACATGGACACTGCATCACCCTAACTACACTGACATAAGCCCGACGCCTCTCATGGAGATGAAGTTATTATGTAGGTGCAGTAGGGCACTTACATCGGTGGGAGCAAGGTTGTAGTTTGTATGCTGACGTAAGCTGTCTTACGTCGACCTAACTCTGTAGCATAGACTAGGGCTTAATTAACTGTTGTACTACAATAGTTCCTGGATGCATATTAAGTATTTATCTCAGAGTAAAATGAACTGCACAAGGCCCTTCCCCGAAGAGTTTACACTCCAAGTTAACAAATGGTGCAATGAAAGGACAATAAATATAACGCAACAAGGAAAACAGTGGCCAGCACATTCAGAGATGAGGGTGTTGATAACCAAAATGGGAATGGGACTTCCCAACTTGCGTGATGAAAAGAAAGAAGAGAGAGAATGGAAAACTCCTCAGTTCAAGCAAGCAGCCAGCTGGGTTCATTGACAGACAGAAGCTCCCACTCCTCTTACAAGCCAGAAAAACAGAAAGCAGTAGGAGACAAAAGCAGCAGTGATAGAGCCTATTGCTTCTGGATCAGATGATCCTCGATTCAGGTCCCAAGAAGAAAAGAACCATCCTTGACTTACTGCCCTCAATAATGCTTGTATGTTATCTATTTCCCCTTCCCTGGCAGATGCTAATCCAGAGGTTAACAAGTTTTCTTTGAATAGCTATGAATCAATGGATTCTCTCTCTCTCTCCATAAACATGTAAAACTTCTTTTTCCAAATGACAACAAAACAAAATAATAACCCAAAAACCACAGCACCTAATAGGAGCATGTACAGGATTCCGTTAGTTTAAGCAATGCAATTAGTAGGCCTTTCAAGGTAGTGTAAATATTGCCATGCCAGAACAGTAATGGTTCTGATCTAGTCCAGTGTCCCTACTGTGCCAGTGGCATACTTATTGTTGACGTAGTTTAAAAATAAATACAAGCTATACAAATATCAATGGTTCGCTGTCAAAACTGGGAGGATGTATCTAGTGGGGTCACTCCTGGATCCAGTACTATTCATTATTTTCATTTATGACTTGGATAATGGAGTGGAGAGCATGCTTATAAAATCTGCAGATGACAACAAACTGGGAGGGCTTGCAAGCACCTTGGAGGACAGGTTTAGAATTCAAAATGATCTTGACAAATTGGAGAGTTGGTCTGAAATTCAACAAGATGAAACTCAGTAAAGATACATGCAAAGTACTTCACTTAGGAAGGGAAAAATCAAATGCACCACTACAAAATGGGGAATAACTGGCTAAGGTGGTAGTAGTGCTGAAAAGGATCTGGGGTTATAGTGGATCACAAACTGAATACGAGTCAACAATGTACTGCAGTTGCCAAAAAGGCTAATATTCAGGAGGGTATTAACAGGAGTGTCGTATGTAAGACACAGAAGGTAACTGTCCCACTCTACTAAGCACTGGTGAGGCCTCAGCTGGAGTACTGTGTCTCAATTCTGCGTGCCATGCTTTAGGAAACATGGTGACAAATTGGAGAGTCCAGAGGAGAGGAACAAAAATGATCACAGGTTTGGAAAACATAACCTATGAGCAAAGGTTAAAAAAAAAAAAAACTGGGTAAATTTAGTCTTGAGAAAAGAAGACTGAGGGTGGACCTACTAACAGTCTTTGAATAAGTTAAGGGCTGTTATAAAGAGGACTGTGATCAATTGTTCTCCATGTCCACTGAACATAGGACAAGAAGTAATGGAATTAATCTGCAGCAAGGGAGAGTTAGATATTAGGATAAACTTTCTAGCTATAAGGGTAATTGGCTTCCAAGGGAGATTGTGGAACCCCCTCACTGGAGGTTTTAAAACCAGGTTGGACAAACTCTTGTCAGGGAGGTTTACATGGTCCTTCATCAGTGCAGGGGGCTGGACTTGAGGACTTCTCGAGGTCCCTTCCAGCCCTACATTTCAATGATTCTTTATTAGGAGAACATTAAAGTTGCACACCTAAGCACTCAACATTGACACTTTGTGGCTTTTGAAGATTGTCCATGCAACTTTAACACTACCCCTTAAGCGTACACATTATGATTAAGGCTACAGTTTTGTCATGCAAATTTTTAGTCAGTCAGTCTCACAGCAGATGTGTGGGGGGAAAACCATAGTCATGGAAATGTCGGAGCCTACAGGGGGTGGAATGGTGGAGAGCGAGCCCACCCCAGTGAGGAGGAGGGAAGGCCCGGGGGGACAGGGGGCTGGAAACCGAGCCCACCCCGCACTAACCCCACAGTGGTGGTTCCTGTCTTGTGGGGCTAGACTTGGCTCCACTCTCTAACAGTTGTTACCCCTGGCATTAGGTCACATCATCAGTCAAAACTGGTCAGTCTGCCCTTCCGTATCCATCTATATATGGGGTGGATGCACCAAACATGAATGGTGCTGCGACCACGTGGGCCAGGTCACAATGCCCGGCACAGGGAGCTGAGGCCACAGAAGCTGCCACTGACACGATTACCGTGAAAGCTGTGACCGCCGCACCAAAAGCATAGCCTTAATTATGATACAGTCTTTAATTACACTAATACATTCTATTTTTCATATTTTTCCTTCAACCTTAGGCGCACAGGTGCAGAATTTTGTAATCTCCCCTCCCCCCAGATCTTGTATACTTACATTATTTTCATTCTCATAACAGTCCATTATATTTATTGATTTATGTCCTGATTTTCCAGAAATGCTGAAGATCATCTTGGCCCAGGGGAACAAAACATGCTCAGCACCTCTGAAAACCAGGCCACAGTTAGGCTTTTTAAAACAAGTTCTTTTCTCTCTATGAAATGTTCTCTAATAATGTTGCAATCCATGTACTATACATTTTCTTCTCAACCAGCAGCAAACCTGCTTTACATGCAGTTCAGCAATAAGGCAGTTACCTACAAAGCTAGCTTAGCCGCAGATTTAAAGTGGCTAACATATTTGCCAGAGGCATGCACGAGGGGGGGGGGAGCAATAATCGTGGGGGCACACCGGGGTGGGGGAAGAGGAAGCTTCTGCCAGGGCAAGGAAAGAGCGAGCTCCATGCGTCTATACTTAAATCTGTCTGCTGCTGACATCAGTGCCCCATTACAGTGACGCAGTGCAGCACCTCCCCAAGGGGCAGCGAGCCACGGTTGATGTACTGAGATTGATGCAACATGAGCGTAGACACTGCATTACTTGTGTGGACCTTAACAGTCCTCCAGCAGCTGTCCCATAATGCCCAACACTTATCACTCTGGTCACAATTGTGAACTCCACTGCCCAGGGATCACGGAGACAGGAAGGCCCCCCTTTCCCTTTAAAGCCCTGCAAATTTTTGAAAGGCCCTTTTCTGATTGCCCACCTAGCAGTCCTCTGTTGTTGTGTGCAAAAGCCCAGCTGACCATGCCAGCTTATGTGCCGGTCCAGCTTGGAGTAGACAGGGGATATTGAATCTCCTGGGCCTGTGGAGAGAAGAGGCTGTGCAAGCACAGCTACGGACCAGCTGTAGAAATGTCGACATCTACAAGCAGATTGCTTGGGGGATGCAGGAGAAGGGGTACAACAGGGACCAGCAGCAATGCCACATAAAAGCGAATGAACTGCATCAGGCATATCAGAAAGCCAGGAAGGCCAATAGTCGATCCAGTGCTGAGCTGCAGACCTGCTGCTTTTACAAAGAGCCGCATGCCATCCTTGGTGGAGACTATCACCACCCTAGAACTCTCTGAGGAGCCTGAGCCACAGGCTCCTGGCGTGAACAGCGAGGACAAGGAGGCAGCAAAGGAGGGAGCAGAGGACGATAGGGGACAGGCAACGCGGGAGGGGGGGGGGGGGGAGAGTCCAGCTATGCCATGAGCCAGGACTTGTTTGAGACTCCCCCACAGTCCAGTCAATCCAAACAACTACAGGACAGAGGATTTTTCCCCTCTGGTTTAATGAAATTGGCAAATGTGTTCTTCAGGGAGGCACAGGGCCGGCGCTTCCATTTAGGCGACCTAGGCGGTTGCCTAGGGCGCCAGGATTTGGGGGGGGGGGCGCATTTTGCCGCCCTCGGCGGCAATTCTGCGGCGGGTCCCTCACTCGCTCCGGGACCCGCCGCTGAAGGACCCCCCCGCCGCAGAATTGCCGACGACGACCGGGAGCACGGAAGGACCCCTGCCTAGGGCGCCAAAAACCCTGGCGCCGCTCCTGGGGAGGCATTACTGATATCTAGCCTTAGCTGTACACATCTCAACTGGATGATACATTACAGCAAGGTGGCAACTCCCGGCAAGAGCACTGCCTTTACCTACACAGGTACACAACTGTGTAAAAAGCACTGCATGTATGTTTTTGTTAGCTTTGTAATTTAATGGGAATTGCTGGTGCCCAGCCCCTCTTGGATCAGGTCCTAACACTTTATTTTTTATTTAAAAAAAAAAATCATTTTCTGGGGCCTTACTATTTTATATTTTTAACCAGCCATGTACAGTCCATATAGGCAGAGAAAGCCATAGTCATTGTAGGCCATACTAGCTGCCCTCCAGAGCAGCAGAATAGTCAGTAGCCCATTGGAAAAATAACCCCCCTTCCAATTCCCACATCTTGCTATTGATATTGAAGTACCAATTTCTTGACCTGACTATGAGAGCAAGTAATTAGTTCACTGAAGGTTCCATGAGGAGATTATTCCTCTTCATCAGCCGTAAGTAATGTATTTGCTAATTTTATTACTCAAGTGCTAGCCAAAAATGCTTTTGGCTAACATTACGCATGAGAGTGCTAACGCAGTACTCCAAGGATTTCTTTACTGCAGACACAGACATTAGAAGTGACTGGCTTCTATTCCTCCCCCCTCTACTACTACAAAACAGAGTATATATTAAAAATAGTCGTGTTGTTTACAAATGTTCACAGGATTCAAGAATAATGTTTCTGCCAAGCTGGGTGTACGTGAATCATTAACTGGGCATCCAGATTCAATATGGTGCATCACTGGGCTCACTGTCCAGAAATAAAAGCATCAGGATACAAAAAATATATATACATCAAAGACACAAAGGCCTTCCTTGAGCTGCCAACCTCAAACTTTAACTAATCTGCTTCAGATAAATACATATAGTCTTGAAGTTCATGGGTACGGTTTGTTTCACACATCTCCATGCTTAATTAATTGTGAATCTACCCAAGGTCATGATGCTCCACTCAGGTTTCTTAATGCTATTTACATAATGCATTACAATTTGTATTCATTTTCCAGGACTTTAGCATACGAGAGCAATAATGCCACTTTCTTTTACCGTGTAATGTTATACATCTTTATTCAGTTTTAAAGCACTTCGTTTTCAAATGCGTTCTTACAACCTCTCCCCCAAGAGAGGAAAAATTCTTAACAACTTCCCAGTAATGACAGTTGGTAAGAGCAAGTCACCTAATCAAATTCTAGGTCAGATGCTAACATAATTCTTCAAACAAGGTTAATGTACCTGTTCAAAAAGTGTTTCTGACATGGATTTTAGTACTTTAGGAGGGCTCCCTCCCCCTTAATTTTCCCTTTGGGAATACTTT
Source organism: Emys orbicularis (assembly GCF_028017835.1). Lineage (NCBI taxonomy): Eukaryota > Metazoa > Chordata > Testudines > Emydidae > Emys > Emys orbicularis. The sequence goes on along the minus strand of NC_088683.1, from coordinate 329,108,550 downwards.
AATAGAACTGTAAAATCTCCAGGATCTCTGTTTGGAATGCATTATAACTGAAGTGTTCTTCTTTGGGGATTTACACTACCATGGGATCCTAACTAATGTCAAGTAGTAATTCACATTCCAATTAAACTTGAGTTCTATTGCGAGACAAATGAAGGGTACTTCTCTGTAAACCTAAGAAGACTGAATAAGCATCTGGATTTTAACTTGCGTATCCTCGTGTTTTCTCAATATTAAAAAAAAAAAATAAAAATCAGGAGAGACTTCTTGGCCTCTTTACTGTTCAAAGACTGGGAAATTCACTAGCGTTATCTTTGTACCTATTTTTTAAGACAGGATTATTTCAACTTAAATTCATTAGCACTTCATATGAATTCTACTTCTGTATTTCTCTTTCCAAACTCTGAAAACAAAAGCATGAAAGATAGCATTCAACTGATGTCTCTACAAAAACCTGGATGATCAAATTTTGCACACTAGGGATCATATTAGAAACTTGCCAGGCAGCACTTAATGTACATTAGCTCTATAAAACACACATGTATCCTGTGAAATGCTGAGCACCATGGACTCCCACTGAGTGGCTCTCAGAGAACACTTCGGAAAAATCTCAAAATACCCTTCTATAGAAAGTCCTATATAGTTAGTACAGCTTTCCACAACTGCATGATAAGACTTCAAGTCACACAGTGCTGGAAGCAAAAAAAAAACCAGCTGGATAAAATATCCTAAGGTCAGGCTTTTTACATTTAAAGCAGTCGCAGCAAAATTATTCAAATTCTTAGTGCATAACTGACCAGGAGGAGAGTCCACAGAGAGGCAAACAACTCCTCAAGAGAACAGCTGCAGTCTCCGAATCTCAGGAATCATTGTAACAACAAAAATATTGTGTCCTCTCCATGTTAATCTGGAGCATAAGTGTCTCCATGTTAATCTGGAGCATAAGTGTAAGAAATTAAAGATAGCCAAACATCAACTAACAATTTAATTGGTGATATAGAAAAACCTTGTAATCGGACACCTGACTTCAGTTACACCAAAAAGTAAAGTGAAGTAAATGATAGAGAATTCTTGTCAGTCATTCTATTCAATATTATGTACATCTACCATTAGGCTCGCACTTCAAAGCGCTGCCTACCTATCTCATAGAACTGGAAGGGACCTCAAAAGGTCATTGAGTCCAGCCCCCTGCCTTCACTAGCAGGACCAAGTACTGATTTTTGCCCCAGAGCCCTAAGTGGCCCCCTCAAGGACTGAACTCACAACCCTGGGTTTAACAGGCCAATGCTCAAACCACTGAGCTATCCCTCCCAAGAGCACTTTGAAGTTTCCAGTGTAGACATACCCCATGTTTGTTCTTTGTTGCCCTATATTTTCTTAGCTATAGCTTTCTTCAGCTCACTCCAAAATTACTTCTTCTGGATAGAAATAAAGTAACTAAAGGCCAAGGCAATAAACACTAGATCAGTGCCCTTCCTGGCCCCCATCCAAAGAATACATGCGTGTTAGGAATGTGTGCTTTGAATTGTTGTGGAAAAGTAAATCCTCTTCTAAGCTTATCCTCAGTGGCATACCTTTTTAGCGCTACTCTCTTACCCCTCCACAAACTGCACTATATTATGCCATCAGTGAAACACAGCTCAAAAACTAGATAAGCAAAATAGCAATCTTCCAGCAATCTTAACAGTGGTAACTAAACTGTCTTTGAGAGTCTCCCATTCCCTCCTCCATGTAAATATATAACCTTTATAGCAGAATGGAACACGTACGTTTGTGCTTCATCAGACCATAAAGTTTTGGTCCAAAACTTTTCAGTCTTTTTCTCATGTTGCCTTGGGAAGTTGTTTTAATTGCACTGTCTTGAGTTTTAGTGTCATGGCTAATTTTCCTTCACTAGTAAATTTACCACCTAATATTACAAAGCAACTTTTTTTTAAACACACTTATAATCTGAAAAATACAGACAAGGGAAAACTGTTACATAATAGGCCATAATCAACAGATTAGACGAGTATAAAATTTAAACCAGAGGGAAAACCCTCATATATCACAATATTATGCTAATCAAAACCCAGTAACAGCATCAGTAATAAGTATTACACCCATCCACAGCAAGTATATTCCCGATGAGAACATACTTTTGGTTATGAAAAATTCTAAATCAGGTTTGTCTTGATTTAAAAAAAAAAAAAAAAAAAAATCAGGATGACACGATTTTAAATTTTTTTCCTCCACAGCTGGCATTTGAGAAGGAAGCTTAAAGTAGCTCAAGCAGATAAAGACAAGTAGCTTTGTATAGAAAGCTTACTGTCAATATTTTATCTTAGTAGTTTCTCAAATAATCCTGGCAATGAAATAAGGGGACTGTCTTCCTCAGTTTCCTCTTCCATGCCTATTACTCAAAATTTTGAGGCACGCTTTTGTTTCCTAAGACTATCAGTCTGTGTCACTATACAGGACACCAACCACATCATTTTATTTATTGTATGTCATCAGATATTTATATTACAAGTTATGGTTCTTTGCATGATTACTGCTTGACAAGCATATTTTTAATATGGTCAAATGCTTCTTACTAGCCCCTTACTGGATGCAGAACATTAGGTACCAAGAGACAACAGAATGGGTAATCATCTTTCTTAGAGTGACTGAAATGATTCCTAGAACTTGTGCCTATGTTAGCATTTTACTACTTAAAACTTTTTCACATGTTGGGCTAAAGTCTTCTCAAATATGACAGGCCAAGCAGAGTGAGACCTGATCAGTTCTTTGATAGGAGAACACCAAGCGTAACAAGTGGGCATTGCATGAAGTGGTGGCGGAATTTCATTACATGGCACTCAACAAACTAATGCCCAGCAGGGTATTAGGTAGTAATGTATTCGTGATGATCTCTTTTGGAAGAGACATAAAAATCTAGGTCCTGCCTACTTATGGGTCAGTAGAGGTTCCGAGAGTAAAGATAAGAATATGAGCTCTGGTTGGGCAATTAGAAGAATTTAGGAATTTGGAGTATTTCTCCTATTGTTTGGAGACCATCTTACTTCCTTTTCTGAACTAGTGTGTCGTGTTGCTAAGCCCTGCCAAACAGCTGCCATTCCACTACACTGCACTGCAGCAGCGTGTGAAGCGATTCCTGTCGATTCAAGGGGAAATCCCAACACTAGCCCTCACTTACATGGGAGTATGCCAGGACCAAGTTCCAGACCTACTCTCTTTCTTCACTTTTGTGGGTGGGTGGGTGGGTGTGCGGTTTATTGCCCATCTTGATAGGGCTCCCGTCTCTGTGTACGTTGCCCATGCTGTTGTATTGTATGTGCCCCAAGCTGTAGGGAGTCTTACAGACACATTCTTTTGAATTGAAGACAGTCTGCTTCTGAGGCCAGAGTTCAGTTCAGCTTTTCCTCCTCAGTACTGAATATGCCCCAAAGTGGGGATTAATTAGTTATCTGCTTGCCTCTCTAAGCAGCTGAAAAAGATCTAAATTGCAATTTACTCACATCCCCCCAGCCCCCACAAATTTTTCACTATGTGTTTGCAAATATTTAGCGATGACTAAGGCTGTGATTTTGGTGTGAAGGTCACAGTGTTTACCGGAATCATGAACTTTAATGAAGTCAGTGACTCTGCAGCAGCAGTTCCTGTGGGCTGGGTTCCCAGTTCCGGGCATTGAGAACTGGCCTATGTGGTCACAGTGCCACTCATGTTTGGCTCATCCACCCTCCAGAGATGGTGACAAAGGGGCAAATGGGCCAAATTTAATTGGCGATGTGATTAGCACACAGGGTCGCAATGTTTGGAGTGGGGAGCGAGGCCCAGCCCCTGTGGGACAGGAGCCGCAGCAGCGTGGTGAGTGTGGCCTGGGCTCTTTCTCCAGCAGCCCCCTACCCTTACGCCCATGGGCCTTCTCTCCTCGCTGCAGGGGCTCTCTCCAACACCCCCCCATACACAGACCTTTCTAGGACTATGGGTTTTATCCCCATACCTCTGCTATGAAATTGACTAAAAAATCTGTGTGATGAAATTGTAGCCACATTGATAACTATCATCAGATTTCCCATATACATTGGAGTTTAGAGTCTGCAGCAATAAGCACAATTTAAAACCTAAAACTAGAAAAAAAATTCATTATGTACTTGAGAAAGCAAAATCACCAAGTCTAATTGCTATTCTCAAACACCAGATGGACGACAGAGTCATTCCAAAGGATCTCCTGTATGGAGTACTTTCAGTAGATGCCCCAAGGCCAGTGAGCTGACCTAGGCGCAGGTTCAAGGACGTCGGCAAGAGGAATTTGAAAACTTTCAGCATCAACACAGCAAGCTGGGAAAATGCGGCTACCAACAGGCTACCCTGGAGGGCTGTGCTGCACCAGAGAGTCTAAAAGGCTGAAGAGAAGTGCAAAGAGAGTGAAGAGGAAAGGGCAGCAGGTCTCAAGCACTAGCAACATGCCAGCTCCATTTTCTGGCCCTCTGCCTTAGGTTTGCATTATTTGTGGCAAGGACTATCGCTCCAGAATTGGACTTTTTAGCCACCTGCAGCACAACATACAGTAACTGAACTGCTTTGGGGCTTACACAGTCATCTTTCAAGACAGACAGTTGCCATTCACTCATTTAAATGAAGTAATGGATTTATGTTGTGCGTCAATACTTGTAATCTTAGTACAAGTAAGGCCATGTCTATACTACCACTTTTGTTGGTATATGTCACTCAGGGGTGTGAAAAAAAACCCACACACCCCTGAGCGACATAAGTTACACCAACAGAAGCACCAATGTGAACAACGCTATGTCAGTGCGAGAGCTTCTTCCACTGACGTAGCTACCGCCACTGGCGGAAGTGGTTTTATTCTGTCAATGGGAGTGCTCTCTCCCGTTGGCATAGAGTGGCTACACGAGCAATCTTACACCAGCGCAGCTGCATCTGTGGGGCGGTAAGCTCACCATAGAATCATAGAATCATAGAATATCAGGGTTGGAAGGGACCTCAGGAGGTCATCTAGTCCAACCCCCTGCTCAAAGCAGGACCAATTCCCAACTAAATCATCCCAGCCAGGGCTTTGTCAAGCCGGGCCTTAAAAACCTCCAAGGAAGGAGACTCCATCACCTCCCTAGGTAACGCATTCCAGTGCTTCACCACCCTCCTAGTGAAATAGAGTTTCCTAATATCCAACCTAGACCTCCCCCACTGCAACTTGAGACCATTGCTCCTTGTTCTGTCATCTGCCACCATTGAGAACAGCCGAGTTCCATCCTCTTTGGAACCCCCCCCTTCAGGTAGTTGTAGGCTGCTATCAAATCCCCCCTCATTCTTCTCTTCTGGAGACTAAACAATCCCAGTTCCCTCAGCCTCTCCTCATAAGTCATGCACTCCAGACCCCTAATCATTTTTGTTGCCCTCCGCTGGACTCTTTCCAATTTTTCCACATCCTTCTTGTGGTGTGGGGCCCAAAACTGGACACAATACTCCAGATGAGGCCTCACCAATGTCGAATAAAGGGGAACGATCACGTCCCTCGATCTGCTGGCAATGCCCCTACTTATACAGCCCAAAATGCCGTTAGCCTTCTTGGCAACAAGAGCACACTGTTGACTCATATCCAGCTTCTCGTCCACTGTGACCCCTAGGTCCTTTTCTGCAGAACTGCTACCTAGCCATTCGGTCCCTAGTCTGTAGCTGTGCATGGGATTCTTCCGTCCTAAGTGCAGGACTCTGCACTTGTCCTTGTTGAACCTCATCAGGTTTCTTTTGGCTCAATCCTCTAATTTGTCTAGGTCCCTCTGTATCCGATCCCTACCCTCTAGTGTATCTACCACGCCTCCTAGTTTAGTGTCATAGGCAAACTTGCTCAGAGTGCAGTCCACTCCATCCTCCAGATCATTAATAAAGATATTAAACAAAACCGGCCCCAGGACCGACCCTTAAGGCACTCCGCTTGAAACTGGCTGCCAACTAGACATGGAGCCATTGATCACTACCCGTTGAGCCCGACGATCTAGCCAGCTTTCTATCCACCTTACAGTCCATTCATCCAGCCCATACTTCTTTAACTTGGCAGCAAGAATACTGTGGGAGACCGTATCAAAAGCTTTGCTAAAGTCAAGGAATAACACATCCACTGCTTTCCCCTCATCCACAGAGCCAGTTATCTCATCATAGAAGGCAATTAGGTTAGTCAGGCACGACTTCCCCTTGGTGAATCCATGCTGACTGTTCCTGATCACTTTCCTCTCCTCTAAGTGTTTCATAATTGATTCCTTGAGGACCTGCTCCATGATTTTTCCAGGGACTGAGGTGAGGCTGACTGGCCTGTAGTTCCCCGGATCCTCCTTCTTCCCTTTTTTAAAGATGGGCACTACATTAGCCTTTTTCCAGTCATCCGGGACCTCCCCCGATCGCCATGAGTTTTCAAAAATAATGGCTAATGGCTCTGGAATCTCATCCGCCAACCAGTGTAGACATGACCTAAACAACATACACAACAACATGGTAAACAGCCATAATGTAGATGTAATGCTTTCATTTTCACGTCACCCTCTGTGAAAGTATCTGTATGCTATTACTGACTCAGTCTTGAGTGACAAGGTGGGTGAGGTAATATCTTTTATTGGACCAACTTTTGTTGGTGAGAAACAAGCTTTCGAGCTTACACAGAGCTGAAGAAGAGCTCTGGTGTAAGCTCGAAAGCTTGTCTCTGACCAACAAAAGTTGGTCCAATAAAAGATATTACCTCACCCATATGTTTTCTCTAATATTCTGGGACTGACACAGCTACAACACTCAGTCTTGAGTGGTCAGTTTTCAGTTCTCTGCCTGGCTCTGCACAGTTTGTTCTTGTTCACTCACACTCGGACACAAAGATTTAGCAGTCTCTTATTCTAGACTCCTATATGCTTGAAATCCTTAGTCTTCAAACTGGTTCTGTACCCTAACTGTCAAATGAGCCTGCAACCTATACTCGAAACCCTATTAGATTTAAATGATCCTAACCCCCACTTTCATCTTTGCATCCCCTATGTGGAAACTCCCAGCTTGGTCTGGTCGATCATGTAACTATTCGCTTTCTCCTCCAAGTCTCTCTGGGAAAGGCACCCACAATTCTTCAATGAGACCTCTTGTCCTTCCCTTCAAGGAAGCACTAACTAAACAGAGGATGATTAAAGAAACAAACATACATTGTGGAACCAAAAAGATAACATACTAAACTTCACTGCCCCTTTGTATTCTTTATGTTGCATCCCTTCTCCCATTGCTAGACTCTAAATTGTCTAGTTAAATTGTAAACTCTTTAGGTCAGGGTCTCATCCTCACTTTTTGCCCACTCGTTGACTAGCACATATTTGGTGCTATACAATTGTCGGAGAATAACAGAGTCTCTGCTTCCACACAAATAAATATGATAATAATGAAGTTGCATTTTATGAGAAGTTCTGCAGAGTCCTCTCTTTACCCTTCTAACTCAACAATGCAAATGTGCTGCTGCTAGTTGAAATAGTGAGGCGATTTGTTGGTTGTACCTGTGCTGTTAACACAACTTACGACCAACCCAAGTTTTTCCTGTTTCTAACAAACAAGGCATATTACTGGCCTGAGTTTTTGTACCCATGTGAAAGGTACCACTACAGTTTATCTTGCACTGCAGAGATTATGCTTGCCAGATAACCTTAAAATAAAGTTTTTAATAGTTTTTGCAGAATATTACACACAACATTCAAATTTTAAAAGGACCCTGTGCAACAAAGCTGTCAAGACTGATTCTCCACTCTGGCACTTCGAGTACAGAAGGTGGGGGCCGCAAGGATTCTAAAAATTAATACTTGCCACTCCAAGCTTGTATTAAACCCAAGCTTACAGCTTTTCTCTGACCTTGGCTTGGTAAACGCTGCCACCACCCAAATGCCAAAAAAAAAAAAAAAAAAAAAAACCCACGACCCTTGAACCCAGGAAGGAGCACTTGGGAATTCCTTCCTGTGGGGAACCCTCAAGCCCTTTCAACCCCCTCCGAAGACCTGGACGTGCCGCCCCTTCCCATTGGCCGCCCCAAGCACCTGCTTCCTGTGCTGGTGCCTGGAGCTGGCCCGAACATGCACAAACCTGTTAGGACACCAAAAATCCAATCCTGTTCTTAAAAACAAAAAGAAAATAAATACATTTGGAACTTAGGCTTTTTCTGGATTTTAAGAGAGCAATTCCAAAAATTAAGCACCCAAAATAGCTTATTGGGGTTCAGCTTAAAGGTTACAAGCAAACAAAAGCATCTGGGGTTAGCACAGAAGAGATCCACTAGCCAAAATAAAGAAATAACCAGATCGTGTCTACCTAAACATTCCCTATCCCAATGAGTCCTGCTAGGTATGGAAAATAATTTTTCATACCTGGTTCAAACCTTACACAGAATTTCTGCTTACAGCATTGCTGCTCTGTGTCCCTGCAGCCCAGAGAGACCAACAGTCAAAGGGAAAGTTTCTTTCCCCATTTTAAAAAGTTCTAACCTTCCCATTGGCTCTTTTGGTCAGGTGCCCCCTTTTTTTCTTTACCTGGGGGACTTTTTAACACTTTACAGGTAAAACAAGTAAAGAACAGCTATCAAGAGGGATTTTACAGCTAACTGGCTGGCTGGGTGTCCATCAAAGGGAGCTACCTTTATTTATTACAAAAGCAAAGTGGTCTTCCTACACTTTAAGATATGGGAAGCTCTTAATCAATTATTGTATATAGTTGTGTTCAGTGTTGTCCATTCATTTTGAAATGCAAACCACCAGTGCTAAATGGATCTGTAGAGGCTAGAGATAAGAGATGAAATCCTGGTCCTATTGAAGTCAATGGGAATTTTGCTATTGGCTTCAATGAGGCCAGGATTTCATCTCTCCAGGCCTCAGCCATCAATACAGCCCCACTGCTCTTGCACCCCAGCTTGGTGGGGGTGGGGACATTGTCCAGGTGTATCTATACAGCAGTAAACGCATCAGCCAAACCCCATTGCTTCCCTCACCTGCCCCCATATCACACCCCAAATCCTCTGAGCGATGATGCACAACTCACTTCTGTGGAGCTGGATGCCACAGTGCGCAGAAGATACAGCTGTGTGGGCTCCTCAAATCCTGCCCCCAATCCAGCATATATGGGGCCATCTGTTGTTGCAGATGGGTGTGAAGGCAGGACTGATCCCTTATTGTATGGCTATTTGTTAGTTAATGAACTGGAAAAGCCTGGAAAGAACCACCCTCCTCCCCACCCCCACACCGAAAAACACACTTCCTGCAATACCCCATATACTACTCTAAAGTAATTTATCACTACAAACTGGCACAGAGCTCAGTACATTCCATTGTACTTTGTCATGCTTCCCTGACCTATACGATGCCAGAAATGACTAGTTTAACAGTTCTCTGGTGAATAAAAGCTTTTGGAACTCTAAAACAGAGCTGAGTTTTTAAATTCATATTAAGTCTGTATCTGTTCAGTAAGAATGTCTATTTAATAGTATTTGTGGTCACACAGTCACCCCATTCCATATTTTACCTTTAAAAGGGGGCAATGCAGGAGGAAGAAAGAGGGGAAATTAATGTAGAAGGTTTTTGTAAACTAAATTTAAAAAATACTTCTAATAACGAAACAGAAGGAGGAAGTTACACTATTGACTACTACAAATACAAGACCAAAAAAGCCCAAACAAACCAAAACACCTTCATATAAATTATACAGTAAATAGCACTGAACCAGAAGACAGTTACAAACAGCTACTACAGGGAATAAAATCCAAAAGTACATCCAAATAAGTATAGAGCAATATCGTCCAAAATGTGCCCATATACAGACACTTGTGCACAGGCATGCTTTGTTTTTGTGATTCTACTGGTACTATACTTTAATAAGGACCTAATCCTGCAAATCTTGAACAGGATTAGTCAAACTACTCATGATAGTAAGTGCTATGCTCACCAGTGTTTGCTGGTTTAGCTCTTCACAAAAAACAATTTTTACAATTAAAAAATCCACCAAAATAAAACCATGAGAAATCTGTACCACTACAATTAAGCACTAAAACAGCAAAGCATTAATTTCGTCACAACCTGTCCCATAACTCTGATGTGGGCTAACCCAACTGCTGGATCCCATGTGCTTCTAAATCAGGGGTTCTCGAACTGGGGGTTGAGACCCCTCAGGGTGGTGAGCTGTCAGCCTCCACCCCAAAGCCCACTTTGCCTCCAGCATTTATAATGGTGTTAAATATATTTAAAAAGTGTTTTTAATTTATAAGGGGGGTCTCACTCAGAGGCTTGCTATGTGAAAGGGGTCACCAGGACAAAAGTTTGAGAACTACTGTTCTAAATCAACCGGGCCTGGGTCATTTTTCTTAGCCCTGAGTCTGCAAGGCACAGTGGTACAATCCCAGGCTTGGACAAGAGGTCTGAGTCTTTCCTTGGGACATGGGCCTCCACAATCCAGGCACCCTAGACCAGGAGTGGGCAAACTACAACCCGCGGGCTGCATCCGGCCCGCCAGTCATTTTAATCCGGCCCTTGAGCTCCTGCTGGGGAGCGGGGTTGGGGGCCACTCTGTGCGGCTCCTGGAAGCAGCGGCTTGTGTCCCCACCTACTCCTATGCATAGGGCAGTCAGGGAGCTCCACTCCACACGCTGCCCCCGCAGCTCCCATTGGCCGGCATCCAAAGCCGCCTGGCCACATCTCCGCGTAGGAGCCGGGGGGGGGGGGGGGAACATGCCGCTGCTTCCAGGAGCTGCTTGAGGTATGCGCCACCTGCACCCGCTCCCCAATCCCCTGCCCCAGCCCTGAACCCCTCAGTCCCAGCCCCAGCCTGGAGCCCCTTCCTGCACCCTAAACTCCTCATCCCCAGCCCCACACCAGAGCCTGCACCACCAGACAGAGCCCTCACACACACACCCTGTGCCCCAACCCCCTCGGTCCCAGCCCAGAGCCCCCTCCCACCCTCTGAACCCCTCTGCCCCCTCCCACACCCTGGTCTCCTCATTTCTGGCCCCACCCCGGAGCCCACACCCCCAGCCAGAGCCCTCACCCTCTCCCGCACCCCAACCCCAATTTTGTGCACATTCATGGCCCGCCATATAATTTCTATACCCAGATGTGGCCCTCGAGCCAAAAAGTTTGCCCACCCGTGCCCTAGACCCTGGTACCAGTGCCTCAGCCCTCCTCAGCTCCCTAGTTGGTTACATACTCCCTCAGAGTTCCACCTAGGCTGTGGTTACTCTGGGCTTCTAGTTTAACCCCTTCAGGGACAACATGGCAGGAAGGCAAGGAACACAGGCTTGGCAGAGGAATTTCTTAGCCACAGTCACGGTACTCTTTAATAAGCACTAGACTAGAGAGCTATAGATCTTTTAAAGGTAACAGAAATCCTAGATGCTCCCCTTACTGGGAGTCCAAAGTATTATCAGCATTTTAGGCTAGGCCAAGTCCCTCCCACCTTCTCTCTCTCAACCCAGATCTTCTTGCATGTGGCAGTGTACGGCCCCGCTTCTGAGAGAGGACCCCCCCGCCTTTAAATGCAGTCGTTCTCCCTTTAGTTATGTGCCAAACTGAGAAACCCCAGCGCTGCTCCCGTCAGGTTCCTATGTAGAGTTCATTGCTCCATGGGGTTGGGCCAGCAGCCAAGAGACAATCAAAGCTGATGGTCTTAAAAAGTTCTGTGATTGCTGCTAAGTCATGGTCATTCAACTTGGTGTCCAATACCTTTCCTGGGCTGGGCACCTGTCCGGAATGCAACACAATAGACTGACCTTGTCAAGGTCATGCTGGTCTTTCAAACACAGAATACAAAATGTTAGTCAGCACACAAAATGGAAGACTGTACAAAAATGGAAGTCATAATTGATAGAGACATGTCCCACTCTGTCAAAAATCATACCTACAGTTCTTTACAATGTTACACCACACAGCAAGGAGCAAAAAGAACGTGTTTGAAGAGAGAATATTTTCCAAGAGTTTAAAATTAACAAAAGTTTCATTAAATTGTGAGCTATTCAGATGAGCGTGGAAGAAAGCAGAGAGACATTTGTGAAAGTGGGAAAATGGGCATTTAAGGCAGGCGTCATTGGCAAAGCAGAGGGCTGTGCAAAACAGCAGGTAAAGAGGGAGGTGCAGAGTTATAAAGAGCCTTGAAGGAAAGTACAGGAAGTACAAGAAACAAAATTTGATGCAGTGGAAAACAGGGAGCCAGTGGTAGGATTTAAAGGAGTTGATAAGGATGACACGGTCAGAGCAACGGACAAGGAGGGTGATCTTACAATTACATTATTTTTTCCTTATTATATACAGATTTGAAATAATTAATACATGGATTAAATGATACAAAAGTAGGCCCTGATCCTACCAACAGTTACACATAAGTACACCTCTACCCCGATATAACGCGACCCAATATAAACACAAATTCGGATATAACGTGGTAAAGCAGCGCTCCAGGGGGGCGGGGCTGCGCGCTCCGGCGGATCAAAGCAAGTTCGATATAATGAGGTTTCACCTATAAAGCAGTAAGATTTTTTGGCTCCCGAGGACAGCGTTATATCGGGGTAGAGTTGTAACTACACAGAGTAGTCTCACTTAATGGGACTGTGCACACACAAGTATTTGCAAGATAGAAGCCTAGATACCCATCATCACCTGAAATAAGTAATCTATTGCTTTCTGGCACTCTATGTATGTGGGAGCTAAAGTATTCCAACTTAAGCATGAAAACATGCAACTTTTAAGGTCCAAAGCATCTGTCACAGGAATGCAATGATACAAAACCCAAACACAAAAAACCACTTAAGTCATTTAAACACTGGAGTTGTAAATGTCTACATTTTCCCATTCATGGAGGGACAGGGGGGTTATTGCAGACACCCCTTGTTCTATAAATATCGTGACACATATTAGGTAGCACATAAAAAAATACCACCCCAACCCTTCCTCCGCCCCTCACACACACACACAGAGCAGTTAAACGCAAAGTGTCATAAAAGCACCCAAGGCATAGCAACTGAGAGAACGTTTATTTTTTATTGGCTCTGTTCTTCAGTAGCATAGGCAGCATGGTTGTTATTCTCTCCGCTGGAACTAAAAGTACACCGTAACTAGGCACTCCTTGACTTCAGCCTTCTCAAAAGTAACCCACTTGAAAAGGCTATTTAGAGTGCTTTTATATTCCATCCCCACTCCCTATATTTACCTTGTATTTTCTTCACAAGGAATATTTGAGTTACTTGGACTCTATTCAAAATGAGGCTCACAGATCTCTCATCTAGGAAGATCCAACTCTTACACTGACTGGAGGGAAGCAAGAGGACCAATAAGTCTTCCTTTTCTGTCTCCCCACTATGGAGCTGGGAGAGGATCACAGTCAGAACAAAAAAATGTTCTCCCTGTCTCTGACCATTGAGACTGGAATAGAATCTGGTCTAAAAAGGCACTTCCTTCCCCATTTTTTTTTTTTTTCAATGGAGATATCCCATCTCCTAGAACTGGAAGGGACCTTGAAAGGTCATCGAGTCCAGCCCCCTGCCTTCACTAGCAGGACCAAGTACTGATTTTGCCCCAGATCCCCAAGTGGCCCCCTCAAGGATTGAACTCACAACCCTGGGTTTAGCAGGCCAATGCGCAAACCACTGAGCTATCCCTCCCCCCCGATAGTTCTCTGCAGTTTGGGAGGAAGGGAGTACCACCACAGTGATAGGTCAAGAGTACCCTCTCACTTTTACTGATGCACTAGTGTATTATTTTTCAGACAATATATATGTTTGCTTGAGATATGAGCAGGGAGAAAGGGAGGGGGGGAAGAGAAAAACCAAGATATCCCCTTCTGAGCTATCTAGATAGCCAGTAGAAACATACATATACACACACACTATCTATATATAAATAAAAAAATATGGCCAATGCTTTTTTTTTTTTTTAAACAAAAAGTGTACTAGATAAACACAATGCTTGCCCACAACTCACATTCCACATGTTAACTGTTCTAGTATGATGAGGGTTTATTCAGTTTAGGAGTTCAATGAGTTCCAAATATACATGTAATACATTTTATTAAAGAGTTCTTTCTAATCTGCAAAATCTTTGCATCTGGTCCTTCTAATAAAACCTGTCTCAAAGTTAATAAACTTCACTTACCTCTTCACATATGCAATTTTTTTCTGACTTAACATAAAACTATTTTGGCTCCTATCAAATACAAGCTGTCAAGAAGAGTGGAGATTTAAGCTGAGAACCATAAAACATGCAAAAGGAACTGCTACACCCCAATATCATTGTGATACAACTTCCTGTTACATTAGTGGCATTCTCAAACTTTTGGTTACAAGTGCGATTTTTTTAAAAGCTTGATGTTAACACTTCTACAGAATTTCCAATGACCTGATGAAGCCATTTGTTCTTTTACTGAAGAAAGACATAGCAAACCTTATGCTGGCCATTAATTTGTATTTATTACTACACAAGAATCTTTAATGTAGACAAGCACAGAGAAGAAAAACATAATAATATCTTGTTCCTGAAATATATGGTTATAGTGCTTTATATAAGCTCCACATTGAATAATTGGACATAGACTATCTCCCCTTACTATACATGCAAAACTCTCATTAACATCCGTGACAAGTTGTGTGCATGTGCTCACGGAGAAGAGTGGTCTCCATTGGTTCGTTAGAACTGACCATTTTGTATATATTTAACGGTTGACATTTGGCATGGAATTCCCATCCTGTTATTTCAAAGGTGACATTACAAGGAATTCCCACTCCTGTCCAGTGTCGCCCAAGAGGGAGGGTGGAAAGGAGGACTGATAAGGACAGCAGCAGAAGTTTAAAACTAATGCAATCCTGGTTAGTTTCATTCTGGTGCTCTACAGAGAAGTGTGCTACGCAAAAGCAGCATAGGCACCATCCACCACTGCTGGACACACTTGTACAGGGAGAGGGTGGAGAGAAAGGAACGAGAAATTCTCTTTGCTCCCTGCCCCAGATTTCCCAGCACAAGAACACTCCTGGGCAGCTCTTGTGCAAAGCATATCCCAGAATGGATGGACCCCTCGATGTCGCACAGCAGCAGCATAGCAACGCCTACTAGAATCTGGTCATTTTCACTAGCAATGACGCTGCCCCTCTTGCCAGCAATAACATGGGAGACTGGAGACAAGAACGGGAAGTGGAGTAGGAATAGACACAGGGAGAAATGTCAACACATAAGAGTTCAGGAGTAGGCTTGGCCTCTTCCCTTCAGCCCCCAGGGAAAGCTGTGACTCACTTCATTCTCTAGCAGCCAAATTGAAACAACTGAAGGCATTCTCTTCAACCATGTGGGGTGAGAAAGTGTAATATGTGGCCTTGTGGGAGGGCGCGGCGGACAGAGGGGGGAGAAATGGGTGATCCTGGAATGTCCTCAAAAAAAGAGAAGAGATTGTAACAAAAGGAAAGGGTAGAAACAAGCACACAATATCAATATCCAAAGGAAGGGAAAGAGAAAGGCTTAATTCCAAACTGGGATGGGAGGTGGGAGCACAGACATGACATTGGTAGCTGAAATCTTCAGATATAGGTTTTATTTTACCTGCTGGTGTGTGTATCATTCAGCAACACAATCATTTGATAATATATTTGTGATTCCCCCCCCCCCCAAATGAAATGAGATCTAGTCCTTGCCAAATTGCAACACTAATAGTGATGGCCCACATGCCATTGTTTAGGTATTTCCCACAGAGCAATCCAGGCTGGTTTAACAGGTCTCTTTTCAGCTACTCTTCTTTTTTCACTCTTCTTTTCTACTTCTAGGGGAAAAACTAATGTCCTTCCATCCTCACCACATTGTACTACTCATGTGCTCAGACCCCAAAATTCTGCACCCACTGCCAGAAGGATGTTTTCAGTGACCACTTAATTCTGTGTGCCCGTCCCAACAAAAAAGATTTCTGCATAAATTACATTTAGTGTAACAGAATCAGTCTCAGTTAAGGAAAAAACGGTTACTCACCTTCTCGTAACTCTTGTTCTTCGAATTGTGTTGCTCATATCCATTCCAATCAGGTGTGTGCACACCACATGCACAGTCAGAAAGTTTTTCCCCTAGCAGCCCCCTGGAGTGGTGCCTTCATGGCGCTCAATATATGACCCCGCCGACCCGGCGCCTCCTCAGTTCCTTCTTGCTGGTTACTCCGGCAGAGGGGAAGGCGGGTGGGTTTGGAATGGATATGAGCAACTCATCTCGAAGAACAGTTACGAGAAGGTGAGTAACCGTTTTTTCTTCTTCGAGTGATTGCTCATATCGATTCCAATCCGGTGACTCCCAAGCCTTACCTAGCAGTGGGGTCGGAGTTATGGAATTGCAGATTGGAGTACCGCTCTGCCGAAAGCTGCATCATCTCTGCCATGCTGGACGATGTCGTAATGAGGTGAACGTATGTACCAAGGACCAAGTTGCTGCCCTGCAGATTTCTTGTATCAGGACCTGGGCCAGGAACGCTGCCGATGAGGCCTGTGCCCTCGTGGAGTGTGCCGTAAGTGCCAGGGCTGGTGTCTTGGCCAGCTCGTAGCACGCGTGGATGCAGGATGTGATCCAGGAAGACATTATTTGGGATGAGACCGGTAGGCCTTTCATGTGGTCAGCCACCGCTATGACCAACTGGTTCGATTTCCTGAACGGCTTGGTGTATTCAATATAGAAGGCTAACGCTCGCCGAACATCCAAGGAGTGCAGCCTCTGCTCACGGCTACTGGCATGAGGCTTCAGATAAAACACAGGCAGGAATAGGTCTTGGCTGGTATGGAAATGTGATACCACCTCGGGCAGAAAAGCCGGGTGAGGTCTGAGCTGCACCTTGTCCTTGTGGAAAACTGTAGAAGGTGGGTTGGAGGTAAGGGCCTTTAACTCAGACACCCTTCTTGCTGATGTGATGGCAATTAGGAAGGCTGCCTTCCACGATAGGTAGAGAAGGGAGCAAGTCGCCAGCGGCTCAAATGGGGGCCCCATTAATTCAGAGAGGACCAAATTAAGGTCCCACGCAGGAACAGGCTGTCTAATCTGGAAAATTAGCTGATCCAGACCATGGGGAACCATCCAACGATGGGGTTGGCGAAGATGGAGCATCCATAGACTTTGGGGTAGAAAGCTGAGATAGCCGCTAGGTGTACCTTTACAGATGACACTGCCAGGCCTTGCTGTTTCAGGTGCAGAAGGTACTCCAGAATAAGAGGTAACGGTGCCTGAAGTGGGGGTGTATGACGCTGATCACACCAGCAAGTGAACCTCTTCCACTTCGCCAAGTATGTGGCCCTTGTGGAGGGCTTTCTGCTGCCGAGTAAGACCTCCCTTACCTGCTCCAAGCACAGGAGCTCCATAGGGTTCAGCCATGAAGCTTCCAGGCCATGAGGTGGAGGAACCAGAGGTCTGGGTGATGAAGATGACCATGGTCCTGAGTGATCAAGTTGGGGAGGAGCAGCAACGTGATCGGAGTGTCGACCGACAGATCCAGAAGCATGGTGTACCAGTGTTGTCGAGGCCACGCTGGGTCCACCAGAATTATCTCTGCCCCGTCTCTGTGGACCTTGAATATGACTTTGTGCACGAAAGGGATCAGGGGAAAGGTGTAGAGCAGATGGCCTCCCCAGGGTAGCAGGAATGTGTCCGCAATTGAGCCCAAGCTGCTTTTCTGGAAGGAGCAAAACACTGGGCACTTCCTGTTGCTCCGAGTGGCGAACAGGTCGACCTGGGGAAACCCCCACCTCTGGAAGAAGAGTGAATGACGTCTGGCTGGACGGACCACTCGTGGCTGTGGAAGGATCTGCTGAGGTGGTCCGCCAGTACATTCTGGGCTCCTGGCAGATATGATGCTTCCAGGTGACTGGAGTGGGCTACACAGAATTCCCAGAGCCTCCTGACAGAGGGGCAAGGACCGGGTTCCACACTGTTAGTTGATGTAAAACATTGCAGTGGTGTTATCCATCAGGACTGCCACATGCTGGCCTTGCAGACGAGACTGAAAGGTCTGGCATGCGAGTCGCACCACTCTGAGCTCCTTTAAATGGATATGGAGCGAGAGCTCGTCCTGTGGCCAGAGGCCCTGCATTCACAGATCTCCCAGATGTGCGCCCCAATCTAGAGCTGATGCATCTGTAACTAGAGACAAGGACAGCTGAGGGGGACTCCGCAGACTATTCGAGCATCGAGCCACCATTGGAGTGACTCTAGCACCTGAATTAGCACCATGACCACTAGTCCCAGGCTGTCACGCCCCGACTGGTATGTCGAAGCGAGCCACATCTGTAGAGGCCTGAGTCTCAGCCTGGCATGTCAGACCACATACATGCAGAGTGCCATGAGACCGAGGAGACTGAGGCAATTCTTTGCTGTAGTGGTCGGGTACTCTCTCATGTACCGAATACTGCTTGCCATGGCTTGGTATCGGGACTCTGGCAGGCTTGCTCTTGCCTGGACCGATAAACTCTATCCTCTGGGCCGAAGACAATGTGGACTTGTTCATGTTGAGGAGGAGACCCAGTCTCTCGAACGTGGATGTGGTCAGACGGACCTGCGACTCCACCTGTTCTCTGGTGTGCCCCCTGAGCAGCCAATCATTGAGGTAAGGGTATACCTGTACTTGCCTCCTTTGGAGGAAGGCTGCTACCACCGACATGCACTTGATGAACACTCGTGGGGCTGAGGACAGGCCGAAGGGAAGGACCCGTGAACTAATAATGTTTTTGGTCTATCATGAACCTTAAAAAGCGTTTGTGTGCAGGGTGAATTGCTATGTGAAAGTATGTGCCTTCCATGTCAAGGGCGGCGAACCAGTCTCCCGGATCCAGAGAAGGGGTAATTGTATTGAGGGAAAGAAGTAGAGGAGGTGGTGTGAGCTGGCAGTGACCCAGGGTTCTAGGACGCAGGGAGCCAGGTCCAGGCGTGAGAGGTGTGAATCCCTTCGGGGGGGGGCAGAAGTCCCATCCAGTCCCAGTCATTCTGGTTTGGGGAGGCGAATGGAGGAGGAGAAGAGCTCCCATCCTGTCTTGGTCTCTCCAAGTGGGTGGCTGGGGAGGGAGGGAAGAGGACGGCAGGCAGAGGTCCCGGTCTCTCTGGTGGGATATGCGCTGGCCAGTCTCTCTCACCTGGGTCCAGTTCTTGAAGGAGGACAAGAACCAGCGACTGAACTGCCAGAAACTGGCTGGAGCTGGGGCTCTGGCCCCCGAGATCCACCAAGCCTGGCTCCCCACTTCCCAGAACCCCAGGCTGCCGTCTCCTCATTGTCTCCTCCCTCTTTTCCACTTCCAGGCCTGCTCTGGAAGGGGAGATTGCGGCTCAAGTGTGGAGGGGGTGGCCTGGGCCCCCTAAACACCACTCCCCTCCACCTCCCCTCCATTGCACTGCTGACTTAGTGATTCCTCCCCCCCCCCCCCAAACAAAACCAAAAAAAAGCAGCCTCTGCCAAGGGGGAGAGAGAGTGGAGAAATATTACTTTCTTCAAAAAAAATGTAATCCATGACAGAAAGATCAAAGGATCCTGGAATGCAATTAAAAAAAAAAAAAAAAAACTTTGTAACTGAATTCCAAGACCTCAGCGTAATAAAGATGACAAGATGGTCAGCTTGATACTCTTAGATATATTAGAGTTCCCACAAACATCTTTTATCTTTCCAATTCCTTGAAAGACACCATAATTAGAGTTTGAAGGGGAGAGCCGCCCGTAAGGAATGTTCAGGTATTGGCAAAGCGTAGGAGGTGTGTGTTTTATTTCAGAGGCATTTGTAAAGGTAAAGTGAGCTGTCAGATTCCTTACGTCATGAATCATACTGCTCACCGTAGACCATTGCACTGCGTCATTTTTTAAGTGCACAGCATAAGAAAAATTCTGAATTACTGTTGTTAAGAATAAACTACATACACAAACTATAGCCAGGCATCTTCACCAAGTGAATCCCAGCCACCACTGAAGTAAAATAGAAGAGTTATTTAACAGTGTGTATTTACATAATTTAGAACAAGAAACAACATTCTTATGTCAGGGTTTTTTTAATTCTGAAGTATGGCAAGAAAAAACCTAGCCCCTTCAGGCTGATGGAATGCATCTGATCATATGCTCAATTGCATCTACTTGCTACAACTGCAAAACAATAATTGCCTCGGGTGATTCCAAGTGGCTTACTGATCTGCAAGAAGTCTCTCCACAACCTTTCTCCAGCGTTTCTCAGTGATTGGAAGCTACATTTTCAAGCCCAGCAAGTTTTGGGAATAGTATACAGAATAGCAGTGTTTTTGACTACATGCTTTCACACTGAGTAAGGTCATGCCTTTTGCTGTCAAGTTTTACAAGTTTTGAAACTATTTGATCTGAAATATTTGTGATTCCAACTCATATGCTATTTGTTTAAGTAATGTCTGCAACAGTCATTATTTAGCAAGAGTGACTCCGTTTAGCTGCCAGGATTGTAATTTGTTAAAAGGGTTATGGTTAATATAAAATAAAGTTAAGATCCAGGGTGAAATTCTAGATCCACTGAATTAAATAGCAAAGCTTCCACTGAGTTCAGTGGGACCAGGGTCTCACTCCCAATATCTTAAGCACCACCAACTCTGGGAAATGGGCATATGATGCCATTCAGAATCTGGGAATCTAAACTTCAATTTACAGTCATAGTGATGCACCCAACATCAGTTATTAATCAACTTTAATACTAACTCCATCTGAAAATCTCTTACCAGCTGTTTTTACAAGAAACACCTAAAATTACAGAAACATACAGACATTTTTTTTTTAATTTTGCATTTACTTCATTAATTTGATAGCACTTTATATATAGTTATTTTACTAATTCTCCAGCAGTCAATTTTCCCTTTTTGTTATTCTTTCACACAGCAAGAGCAAAAATAAAGAAAACAAAATGTGATTGTGATCTGAAACTACTTTTAATTTTTTTTAATTGAACAAATGTCAACTTGATGGTACCCTTTTAAAAATGCATCATTTTGATTACCATCTTGTTTCCTTCCCCCACACATGCTTGAATTCCAATACGATTTTAGCAGTGAGCCTCTCAAGAGCTGAGAGCTAAAAACCCTTGCTTTATGCTATCTGATGGCTTGAAAGCTCAACTTTCAAACGGTATTAAGCATTTCTCTCCATCTCCATAGGTGCTGGAACTAGGCATACTGGGGGTGCTGCTGCACCTCCTGGCTTGAAGTGGTTTCCATCATATACAGGATTTTAGGGTTACCATTCGTCCGGATTCCCCCGGACATGTCCGGCTTTTTGAGCTAAAAATAGCGTCCGGGGGGAATTTGTAAATGTCCGGACTTCCCCCCCCATGCAGAGCGCGCGCGGCTAACAGGGCAGCCGGCCGGATGGTGCCACTTACATGGGGCTCCAACAGCCAGAGAGAGCCCCTCCTCCGCTTCCCCTGCAGCAGAGATCACTCCCTCCCTCCCTGCATTCACAGATCGCCTCCGGCAGCCTGGAGCTCCTCCCCCGCTCCTCCTCCCCTGCTGCCCAGCGTGCCGGGACGAGCGGCAGGGTAAGGGGGCCAGGGGGTCGGAGAAGGGGCAGAGAGGTTCTGGAGGGGGCAGTCAAGAGACGGGGGGGCTTTATGGGGGGTGTGGATAAGGTTTTGGGCAGTCAGGGTACAGGTAGGGGGTAGGGTCCTGGGGGGCAGTTAGGGTGGGGGGGTCTTAGGAGGGGGCAGTTAGGGGACAAGGAACAGGGAGCCCCGCTGTTGGCTTTGATGCCCCGGCTGACAGTGTTAAATATATTAGGGGTGTGATTAGGGTCGCTGGACCAATGGATAAAATGGTGTGGACTATAATGAAGTCTCATGAGCATGAGAGTGAGAATCAAGTCCTCCCAGTGGAGCATGGAGAGGAGGTAGAGGAGACCGTTTGTGATGATCATGGTGAGGAGATTTTATCTATCTTACCGATGGTTTTTACAAGGGACACTTTTAATGATTTAACTATGGAAAGTTTTAATCCAGATTTTAAGTATTTAAGTACATTTGATGATCCATATGTTAGCGAATCGGGATATCTTAATGCTCATTTAGTTAATGGGTCTAGTTTATTAAATAGTCTTAGACCAAGTACTGATTTTAATAGGGATCGTAATAAGGATCTTAACAGTACTGGTAGTAATATAAATATATTAGAAAGTAGTTCGTGGAAGGATGGGGTTTTTTATTTAGAGTATCCCGTTGATAGTTTTAATTGTCCAATATGTCCCCAGATATTACCAACATTTGGTAAATGGGCCAAACACATTAATGTGGTTCATAAAAGTAAAGCCATACGAGTTGTATGTAGTAAATGTGGAAAATCTTCTCAATATCATAATATAGCTTGCCACTACCCCAAGTGCATACCCAAGAAGGCGGATACCCCAATGAAGAGCCATACGTGCTCGGTCTGTGGGCTTGGTTTTCATACTAGATCTGGATTGAGCCAACACTGTAGACATAGACACCCTGCTGTGAGGAATGAGCAAAGAAAAGAAGATATGGCTGCTAAAAGTAAGATCAAAGAGGGATCGACTAGATCTCGTATATGGACCAAAGATGAGGTTGCGCAGCTTATACAGTTGGAAAGGAAATATATTGGGAAAAGGAATATAAATAAATGTATTGAGAGCGAGATGAGGACCAAAACGAATAAACAAATATCAGATAAAAGACGAGAATTAGCAAAGAAGAAGTTAGTGGTAACAGGAGATAGGGAGGAAGTGACTGAGGTAGAGGACATTAGAGTAAATATATTAGAAATT